>NC_137107.1:33210374-33642874 GCF_949357685.1 Gobio gobio | reverse complement strand
ATATATATATATATATATATATATATATATATATTGCCCCTTTTTTACATTTGAGCCCCTGCCCCTGAAGAACTCTCTGCACGGCCCTGCTAATCACCTTTAAGAGTACTGGCCCATTATGCACTGTGTGCAAGACTGAAGCAGGTGGTGTGTTTAAAGTGTGTTTGAGTATGCAATAGTGGTGTGTCTGAATCATAGTGAACAGACTCATAAACACTGCGGAAGCCCTCCTTCTTGGCCTTGACCCCTGTGCACCCTTCCTCCCTCCCTCTGTTCTCTCTCCCTTTTGTGTGTGTGTGTGTGTGTGTGTGTGTTTGTGTGCTAGAAAATGTCTGCCCTCCCCGAGGGCTCAAGACCGAGACCTGGTCTCTAATGAGACATGGGTCACTATGCCCAGTCGACCTCAAGTTACACACACACAGTAGGCCTGAAGATTAGAAGACACTTGGTTAGCTTGAGTGGGTGGGTGAAAATGATAGGAAAGGAGAGGCGTGGAAGATGATAGGGGAATGAGAGATACACTTACAAAAAACTAAGGCAGTACTGTGGTATAGGGAAGGTAATAGCCTACCAAAGATCTCTGCACCATGGTATCAGAGTTACTTCAGAAACAACCATAATATTAGCAACAGAGGGGAGAGCGGGGCACAACCTAACGCTTTTGGACTAGTTTGTGTAAATCCACTTGGGGATCAGAGTATTTATTTTTCCCCACATTAATTTCACACGTCTCTTTTTTCTTGATTTACCCTATTGCCCCATAGGTTTGCAACATGTGAGGGGCAAATTGTAACATGACCAAATGACAGCTTAAAATGTTATCTGATATAATCAAAAAGACAAACTAAAATATTTTGTCAATAAAATACAATTATTAACTTTTTTAAATAAAATAATGGGATTTTTAAATAATTAAAAATATACTAATTTTTGAGTTTGACAACAAACACATCGCTAAATACAGCTATTCAGCATAGTTCAAAACATGATAATAATAATAATTTCTGAACATTGATTCTCAGTCATTATTCACCTTTTTATTGTAGTTTCTCAAAATAATTCATAAAAGTATAGAATATAAAAGCATAGTTCTTATAGGACGCACCCCATCTGCACAACTAGGCTTGTCTTCTGCTGGTTAGATCAGTATTAAAAACGATCTCAACTGTTAAATAACAGATATAAGATTAAAATAATAGCAGATTTGTCTTATTTTAAATAAGAGATGAACAATAAACTTAAGTAAGAAATGTACTTGCCATGGTTAAATAAATGTTCAGTGATATCTTCCAAAGATTTGTCATCCTGGCATGTGTGGAAAGTTTTAAACCCACTGTAAAAAAAAAAGTTGAGAAAACTTAAAAGTTTAAGGCAACTAGCTGCAGAACACTTTTGAGTTTTCTCAACTTAGGGTCAATTAGTTGTACAAACTTTTTTCATGTTAAATAGTTGAATTAACTTTAAAAGCTGAATTTGTCATACAAAACATAAGTTGGATTTTTACAGTGTAGTTGAATAAACTTTGAAAGCTGAATTTGTCATACAAAACATGTTACAACTAACCCTGGGTTAGGTTTAAAAGTTCGGGGCCAGTAATTTTTTTAATGATAAATTAATATATTTAGCAAGGTCACGTTTTAGTCCAGATGATGATAAGCAGAGGCGAAGAAGATCAATTATAAGTCCTTTTATTAAACAAAGTAAATTCAGATAATCCAATAGCAAGAAACATAATGAAACAATGTGTAGAACACAATACCAGACAAACAACTGAATGAAATGAGGAACTTAAATACACAGAGTGAATGAACTCAACGACGAACAGGTGACAACTAATTAATCAAAAACCACGGTAACAAATGAAGAGCGGGAAAATGAAACAAAGGGAAACAGGTCTGAGATAAACAAACTAAAACAAACAGGGGGTTGCCGTCAAACATACACTGAACTCTTGGTTGATTAACCCAGACCTTGCTTACTCGAGGTATGCTGGTTCCAAAAACGTTCAGCCAACCCAGAGTATGTTAACAGTTAACACACAAGACAATCTCAACAGAGTGACAAATCGACGAGTCACCATGGAAGCGAACAAGAAAAAGCGTGCCACACTACTTCTTTCTTTCTTGTTTTGTTTAATGGCTATTTATAGAGCATATTGTCACCTATTTGGTGGCTGTGCAATAATTTTTTATCTTTTCATTTAATAATCTTTAAGCACTGTGAATAGGAACTATATTTGTTTGATGCTAATTATAGCTAATAAAAAGAGAGACTGATTAAACGAAATAAAAGTCTGTGCTTGGAAAGATAACATGGCTGGAAAAGTGTATTTTTTATGTTTGGTCATTTTGCTTCTACATTGCTTGAAAGGTAAGATATATCATATATGACCTATGTTTATTTTTTATTATAGAAATACTTTATAGCATAGAAAATGTCCTGTTGCAAAAATAAATGCAGTAATAACATTACCTTGTTTTGCTTTATTTATCTATTGTGGGTTCCGCACTGGAGCCTCATCAATATGCATTGAACACTTTTGAATCAAACTAACCCTGGAACAGAACTTGCTCCAGAGCAGGTTATGTTCAGAAAGTAAGTTGCAATGGTTACTTAAAGTTACCTCCATTTTTGGAACTGAACTTTGAGGTAATCTGCTTACTTTCTCCTAAACATACCCAGGTATGTCACATAACCTGCTTTCTTGAATACCCCTTAGGCAGTCCGGGACAACATTAAATTGATCAACTGTAGCTTTTCCCACAGTAAAGCTATTTATAAAGTTACAAAGGATTTTAATTGAAAATAAATGCTGTTTTTGTATTTACTTTCTTTTCATCAAAGAATCCTGAAAAAATGTAGCACAGTTTCCACAAAAATATTATGCAGCACAACTGTTTTCAGAAATGTTTCTTCAGCATATTAGAATGATTTTTGAAGGATCACGTGACACTGAAGACCAGATTAATGGCTGCTGAAAATTCAGAATAATTACATTTCAAAATATATTATATAGAAAACAGTTAATAATATTTCACAATATGACTTTCTACTTATTTTTGATCAAATAAACGCCATGGTGAGCATAAGAGACTTCCTTTAAAAAAAAAAAAATCTTACTGCAAACTTTTTAATGGTAGTGTAAAATGACAAAAAAAAACATGGTACGTTGATGTGTACCATAATTGATGATCATATTCCTTTATAGTGGTATTTGCATGGTAACTCAAAGTTCTTCAAAGAATACTATATTATTAACATGGTAAATACAATGATGGAGAATAGTTTCCATTTTATTGTACCATATTTATATGGCATTCCAAAGTACTTTAAAGAATACTATGGTATCAACAGTACACGTCGAAAAAAATGCAACAGTACAGTGTTGGTAAGTTGGAAAGTACAGTTGGGTGGGTTTACGGTGAGTAACAGGAAAAGAGAAAACAAAATGATGTCAAGAACTGGGGTGGAGGGCCTCAAACAAGAGAAGTAAACAGCAGGAGAGAGGATGTTTATCTGTGTGTGTGTTTGTGTGTGTGTGTGACATCACCGGGTTGGCTGTTGATTTGGGAATAAATTACATATGGGTGGAGACTCACTTTCAACTCACAAACATAGAAATGTGGCCTGATCAGTCACCTGACGCTGACGACACCAACACACAGGCACAGCGATTAAAGATTTACCTATCTTTCTCTATCACAAACACAGACACAGAAAGACACTTAAAGGGACAGTTCACCCAGAAATGAGAACTCATGTCACTTAGCCTTCTGATGTCCCAATCCCATAAGACATGACACTTAATCCATACGTTATATGGTTTGAATTCAATATCATATTTGTGACATTAAAAAAGTCATACAGTTTTGGAACAACATGAGGGTGAGTAAATGGCGACCGAATATTAATGTTAGTTTAACCATCCCTTTAAAAGATGATTTCAATTGCTCACATTCCACAGAGGCAAATATTCTGAGATAAAAGAGACCAGCACAGTTTGACACAGATTACTCAGTGAAATAGACACAGAGAAAATAAAGGGAGGAAAAATAAAAGAGTGGCACAGACAAGAATAAAGAAAAACAGACGGGGGACTTAATGCCAATGTAAAGAGAGAACAGGCCTGACGAGTTGAGGAAAGAGGGGAAAAAGGAACGTAATAAATGAGGGAAGGACAGACGGAGACAGTGAGCAAATAAAGATGAAAAAAGCTCTGACAGATACATAGGAGAAAAGAAAATGAGACAGTTGATTCCGACTGTTGTCTGATCCGGTCTAAGGCAGTTGGCCCTTGGCTTCTTACCAGGCGTAAATGTACAGTAATTCAAAGCATGCGACTTGACGTCGGCTGGGGGGAATGTGTGTGTGCTGTGGCCAAGCACAAAGAGTATGCATCTGTCCCTCCAGAAACAGACTAATTCACTCAAACAAACAAGGTCCCTCGTAAGACTACTCATCAACACAGGTGATGAAATGATTTACACTAGTAGATATGCTTATGGCGACTCTAATCTGATTGTTATACTGTCCGTATAAGACAGTCTGTGTTCCACCTCTGTGCCTGAGGCTTCACCCTCAGAAGTACTGATGCCCATCTAATGTGACACCCCCCCCCCCCCCCCAATAGTCAATATATTTAAGTCGAAGCAAAAATCGTAACAAGGGGGAATGTAAAATGGTTAGTTCTGAATTATGCAAAAGATTCTGTTGCTACCGCACACTGTAAGAAATTACCTTATGTTTTTACATTGCTTTAAATCATCAAAATAAGTTAAGCAAGTTAATTTAAGAAAGGACTTAAACAGAAGTCTAGACATTTTACTTTTGTTTTGAATTTTTTGTTTGTCACTATGCACAATGCTGATTCTCATTAGATTCTCAATTTATGTAATACAGAAATGTATCCAGCGACATAATATAATAAAGTATTTTTAAATGTATTAAAGTAAAAAGTTTTGATTTTATATACACTCTAAAAATGCAGGGTTTTTTTAACCCAAATTTGGGTCAAATATGGACAAACCCAACCACTGGGTTAAAAATGTAATTAAACTAATTGAACCAACTGCTGGGGTTGTCCATTTTTGAAATACCCCAGCCTTTTTTTTTTAATGATATAATACAATTTATTATAGAATAATTTTATATTAATACAAAAAATATAAAAACATAAATAATAAAATAATTCTGAAAAAATAAATTAAATAATATATATAAATATATATTATTTAATTTATTTTTTCAGAATTATTTTATTATTTATGTTTTTATATTTTTTGTATTAATATAAAATGATTCTATAATAAATTATATTATATCATAATTTTTCTATTTTTAAATTATTTACATATTTAAAAAAATATTTGGATAGCTATATACTGTAATATGGTATGTATATATTATTCAATATTATTATACAAATAATATATACATAAAATATTATATATCATGTTATATAAAAAATATTATACATTAAATAAACTTTACTTTGGAGGAAGAATTGTTTACATTTGAATAAAGAAGAAGAACAGCTACTGGTTCTAGTCTTTGGGCCATCACAACTTGCATGTTACTCCAAAGTATGGGAACAAATATCATTGCATTAAAACCAAGGCAATAGCATGGTACTTTTTTGAAAGTAAGATTAATCCCAAAAGAGAGAAAAGGGTAGCACTTTATTTTACGGTCTTTTTCTGCATGTACATATATGTGCTTATTATAGCAATTACACTAAATGGGTTATAACTAGGTACTAACCCTGAACCTATCCCTAAACCTAAACCTAAACTTAACCCATGTAGTTACCTTATATTACCAGTACTTCTTGAGTATCTACACATTGTAAGTACACTGTAAGTATACGTACTGTAAACTAAAGTATAACCGAGAAAAGCAACCCTGTGCCTGCTCAGACTGTGACATTTAGTTCTAGCAAAGCAATTGGTTGCCGATTTCAAGTTCCATTATTTCATTGTTCCGAGTTCACACGTTTTCGTAACATTCATCATGATGGAGTAGGATTCATAAAGACATTCCTCCGGGTTACATTTCAGCATGAAGTCTGCTGCAGACAATATTCCACATCTTCAGGAATGAACTCATGGAAGAGTGCACAGCAGGGCTGAAATGGAAAAGCCAGCCATGAAGAGATGGGGGGAGGGGAGTGGGGGATCTAGATATCACGAAAATAATCTCACTCTGTATTTTACAGTATGTTTACTGTAGGATTGATTAAAACATAAAATCCTACAGACTCCATCCCGTCTCGTCTCCTGTCTTCTGTCCGTCAGCCTGGTTACCGATCTTCACTCTTTGAGTTCTCCATCGCCTGCAAGATACCACACTCTGAGTCTGCACCAGCTAAGTCACCATTACCATTCAAAAAGTCACCATCAACTTCCATTGCCTGGTTCACGCTGCTCCAACCACACTGTTTATGTTTATTATGTTCGTTATGTTTTGTTCTTCTAGATCATTTTCAGGTGAGCTGTTAGTTTTATTGCTCTTATATTTTGTGATATGCATTCCTGTACCTCAGTTTGCAGAGCTTGTTTATAGATGGTACATTTGTTCTATACTGATTCTAATAAGGAAATGCAGTAAAGGGTGTTTCCACAAAAAAAAAATCCTTAATTGTAAAAGAGTTTTTTTCTCTTTCTTGCCCTCTCTTTACTATTTTTCCTTTGTTTTCTTTTTCTCTATCTTTGTTTCCTTCCATCTCTTTCTCTCCATCTTTCCTCTATCATTCCAATAAGATCATCTGTACACTACATATTACAAATTTGTATGTTGTGCTGCTTTAATATGAATAAATTATTTAAAATGCAATGTTTTTATTGGGTTTTAATGTTTACAGAGACTGTAATTTTTACAAAATTATTCTGGCAACCCAGCTGCCAATTTTTTTTTGTAAAAACAACGAAATAAAAAACAGAGACAGCCGCCCACGGCTAAATGTTCCAAAATGAAAAAAAAAAAATCCAATCTGTATGCTGTAAAATGCACCATAAAGAGGAGAATCTCAGCTTTTCAGAAGTATCTTGATTATTCAGAGGCTCCGTGGTGAGCATGGATGCGTAATCAGCATTGATTCGTCAAGGAAATGCATGCGGGTTGTTCCCGCAAACGATTGTTGATCATTAGTCCCACCCCATGTAAATGGAAAATTGGGACTTCAAATGAGCTAGATGGAAACATAATGTTCTCCTGTTTAAAATGACATATGACACTTGATGCTAACTGCTAGAATGGGTGAGAAAATCAAAGAAAAGTAGAGGCAAGTCAGGCACCCCAAAAATGTTCTAGGTCTTTAAGGGTTAAAACATTACATTTTTACAGTTTATGTGAATACTCACCAAGACTGGCATTTTGACATTATTTTGTGTGTATTTGGCTGTTTAAGCGCAATAAGCAGCGAAAATAAACTCTTTATGTGCGTGCACTTTGGGTGTGAGCACAAAATCTGGAGGATTTTTAAAAAGTAACATTATGCACAATTCATGCAATCCCACGGCGAAATTCAAGCCCTGTAACACCAATAATATTCGGGTTTGTGTCAACTTGCTATCGGAGAGATGAGAAAGAGAGAAAGCGCAGCTGGTATTGTGTTTCTACTCTGTGGAAAATGAATATTGGAAGCGAATATTGACAACACTACATTGCCTTTTATTATATTATTTATTATTACTAAAAATTGTATAAACTATATATAAAATTTAACCCACCAAAGTGGCTAGGAGTGACTGTGTTACACACCACTACTGAAATTCACCCGCATTTGGCGGGTGTTAATGTTAAGCCCTGAATATACTATAATATAATATTAAAACCAGGCTTTTTTTAACATTATTTTACAGTAGACCACATGCATTGTCCTATTATCGAATTTTTAATCAGGGTAACCAATGTTTACTGCAGCATTTATACATGGTTTTCAGTCAATATTTCCAACTTTCCTTAAAGTGCATCTAACAAACAACTAATCACTTCCCTATGAAAACAAAAGTGATGAAATAGAGAGAGTTTGTGCTTGTTTCCAGGCTACAAAGGAAGTAAATGGCAAAACAAGGCAGTGAGCAACAATCCAGACAACAATCCTTTTTTGAAAGGTCTGCCCTCATGAGCCTCACATGACTCCACTTTCCCCTGCTCCTCTTTTTGTCTCTCGCTTTCTTTCACTACACAAAGCCTCGTACTTGAGCGTTATCTAGTTATCTCTCTTGCTTGAAATTGCTGTACAGTTATACAGTTAGCTGTGACCTTTCTTGCTCGGTGCATTGCTCCCTCTCTCTCTCTCTCTTTCTTCGTCTATCTCTTTTTTCCCTCTCTCTCCTTCTTCTCTCCGGCACACAGGCTCCCTGTGTGTTCTGGACTGAATGGCATGCAAATGGAGTGGGTGTTTGGGAGGCCTTTCATCCGGCCCTGAGAGAGTGAGTAAGAGAGAGAAGAGAAAAGAAAAAAGGAAAAGAGACAGTCATCTTTTATCCATTTGAGTGAGAACAGTTGTCCCAGCAGTTAGTCGGTGAGAAAAAGCAGGGTGGAGGTTGCCCTGTAGAGTTTGACATCTGGCGGACATGCTGTGTTCATTCGAGTCACAGGCTCATTTGCCCCTGTGAACAGCAGGGACAAAGCGTCCCACTCACACAACACCGTGAATACAGTGAAACCTTCATTTAATGAACAAAAACCGATGAGGACGCTCAAAAAGCCTATATACTACAGTACGTGCAACCTCAGGCCAGGCTTAAAGGGATAGAACTGGCTCTTTAAAAATGAGCTGCTAGCTTTGTAATTACTGACTTGTGCCGTGTGGTGGATATGTTTGCGGTTTAGCAAACTAGAACCTCCTGAAAGCGCCTGAGGCCTTGAGTAAATTATTCCCCCGTCGTGTCTTGTGACTTGATCCATATCTGATTTGGGCCCCTCAAAGCACAAAGGAAAAGGGAAGTTTTTCATAAGGACATATGCGGTTCCCTCTACTGGGAGGACATAAACTTCACAGGAGCCAATAATTTGTCCAATAATACATTTGAAATTGAAGTGTGAAGACTCTAGGGGATCGGCTACAGTGTTTGAATTATAAGGGACTGGTGACTGAAATGTTTGTGTAAGGCAGTCATCGCCACACAAAAACCCGGAGACCTGGATTGTTTAGGTTAAGACTTCGAGTGGGAGTATGAAGCTCCAGGGAAGTGCCAGAGGCCCAGGCGGGAGATGTCGGCACTGGCTGAGGCCTGTGACATCTGGAATGGCATCCTTCCTTAATGTAAACATCATTGTGTCAAGCAATACCTGCTTCACAACACTGATCTAAAGTGAGTGCATTTCAAGTGTAAAGTACTGTAGAAAATAAACGCAGTTTACCTAAACAAACAAATAAATCAATGAATAATAATGTTTTATGAATCAAAACTGACTTTATTCACTATATTGCCAAAAGTATTGGGACACCCATCCAAATCATTGAATTCAGGTGTTCCGATCACTATCGGTGTGTAAAATCAAGCACTTAGGCATGTAGACTGCTTCTAAAAACATTTATGAAAGAATGGGTCACTCTCAGGAGCTCAGTGAATTCAAGCGTGGTAGTTGCCACATTTGTGATATTTCCTCACTACTAAATATTCCACGGTCAACTGTTAGTGGTATTATAACAAAGCAATTGGGAACAACAGCAACTCAACCACGAAGTGGTTGGCCACGTAAAATGACAGAGCGGGGTCAGTGCATGCTGAGGCGCACAGTGCGCAGAAGTCGCCAACTTTCTGCAGAGTCAATAGCTACAGACTTCCAAACTTCATGTGGCCTTAAGATTAGCTCAGGAACAGTGCGTAAAGAGCTTCATGGAATGGGTTTCCATGGCCGAGCAGCTGCATCCAAGCCTTACATCACCAAGTGCAATGCAAAGCGTCGGATGCAGTGGTGTAAAGCACGCCACCACTGGACCACGTGTTCTCTGGAGTGACGTATCACGCTTCTCTGTCTGGCAATCTGATGGACGAGTCTGGGTTTGGCGGTTGCCAGGAGAACGGTACTTGCCTGACTACATTGTACCAAGTGTAAAGTTCGGTGGAGAGGGGATTATGGTGTGGGGTTGTTTTTCAGGGGTTGGGCTTGGCCCCTTAGTTCCAGTGAAAGGAACTCTTAATGCTTCAGCATACCAAGACATTTTGGACAATTTCATGCTCCCAACTTTGTGGGAACAGTTTGGGGATGGCCCTTTCCTGTTCCAACATGACTGCGCACCAGTGCACAAAGCAAGGTCCATAAGGACATGGATGAGCGAGTTCAGTGTGGAGGAACTTGGCTGGCCTGCACAGAGTCCTGACCTCAACCCGATAGAACACCTTTTGGATGAATTAAGAGTTGAGACCGCGAGCCAGGCCTTCTCGTTCTACATCAGTGCCTGAGCTCACAAATGTGCTTCTAGAAGAATGGTCAGAAATTAAACCTTGTGAAAAACCTTGTGGAAAGCCTTCCAAGAAAAGCTGAAGCTGTTATAGCTAGGGTGGGCCAACTCACTATTAAACCCTACGGATTAAGAATGAGGTGTCATTACATAGTTAATTTGCATGTAAAGGCAGGTGTCCCAAAACTTTTGGCAATATAGTGTATTTTGAATTATGGATTTACAACGCCTGTTCCGGGGCCCACTATAGAGGACCTCAGCAAACAAGAGGCCTCAAGATGACCTCAAAGTATTTAAAATAAGACCAAAAAAATCCTCAGCTAAAACAACTAAACTGTTGGTTTCCTTTGAAAAAACATTTTCCACACAGTCTTGAGAAAGCCTGGATATACCAGGAAGCCTCATTTTAAGTGTGATTTCTTGACCTGGAAAAGTAAATTATTTCTAACTTCATGGACATTTGAAACATATATATATATATATATATATATATATATATATATATATATATGAATGTATGAAGACTTCAGATGCAAAAGCCTCAAAGTCCGTCTGACGTTTGTCGTTAAAATAAGCATTTTTGTCAGGCTTCTATGTATAGGTTTCTACCTAAGTACCGGTACTTCTGAATGGGCTGAGGCTGGGATTTAGTGGGTTTGAAGTGAAATTTAGTGGGTTTGGAGTGGCTTTTAGAGGCTTTTGCATCTGAACTCTTCATATATATATTCCAGTAAATCACAAACAGCTGGAAAAGTCATGGGGATTTCGAATATTATTGTGAACAATGGTGGGCCTTGGAGTAAAAAGGGTTGAGTTCAGAGTGAGAAATGGAGGAAATATCAAGTTATCTGCCGCCCTCTGGTGTTAATAATCTATTACTGCATCGCCACACATCACACAGGCCATGGATGGAATATAGCGTAGGCTACTTGCACAACGCGCAGTAGTCATACAGTTTACTATCATTTAAAATAAAACACATTATGCAACAAAATGATTCAACTTCATCTTTGTCATATGACCTTTTCACATGCTATTCATAAAAATAAATATGTACATTTTAGATGTTTATCCGATTGCTTTATCCGGCAATATAGGGAGAGATAGGCCTATATGGAATAGCTTAGGACTTTACCACAATGAACAATTTTGTTGCTACTAATATAGCAAACCTTTAATAGCAGACTTTTAAAATAGTCATCCATCTTACATTCCCCACATTTTTGTAAAATAATAATAATACAAAATAATAATAGCCTAATTATAACCTAATAATAATAATTGTTTAAATCTAATAGCCGTTCAGCTCCCAATGCAGTGCGGGATAGTCCTACTATTTCATACTGCATAGTCTTACATCATACATATTTGACATGCCTCTTTTTAGATACCATATGGTACGCCTATTCGGATATTCAGTGTCCACAAATGCTTCATACACTGATTTTATCTCAACATTTAAAATAAAACCTTTTCTTGCGATTCTGTGCTGCTTCTATGCAAATAGATGCGTACATAAAGGAGCAATGAAGACATTTTTTTCACTGCCAATGAATAAATAAATATTTATTCAGATGAAACTGGCTCTAGCACCTTTTCTCTTTCGAAATAACATCATTTTCGCCTTTTTTGTTCTGAATGATCTTTCAGAAGGCAACATATAGCTTACCATCATGAACAGAACTGTACCACGCACTGACGCACGCGCACGCACGCACGCAGGCACGCGCCTGACGGCTTTCTGCTCTAGCAACATACTGTTAATGTACGTTCAAACCTGGACGACGAAAACCTATGTTGATAAAACCGCCATCATGGCATGCACTTTCCCTGTTCCTCTTCCTTCCCATTTCCTCTTCTTTTCCCTTTCCTCTCAATTCTCCTTCCTTACCTCATTTCCTCTTTACTTCACTTTCCTTTTTTGCTACTCTTCTTCCCTTTCAAATTTCCTGTTATTGTTCCTATTTTTCCCCTTTACCTTTTCTCCTAATTTCCATTTTCCTCTTCTTCCCTTTCCCATTTGGTCTTTTCTTGTTCAACTTCTTCTTCCCTTCTTTTTCTTCCTGTTTGCTCTTCTCTTTCCTTTCTCTCTTCTTGATCCCCATCTTCCCTTTTCCATTTCCTTTTTTTCCCCTTCCCCCTTTCTTCTCCCTTCCCTTTCCCATTTGGTCTTTTCTTTTCTTTTCTTTCCTTTCCCTTTTCTTGTTCATCTTCTTCCGTTTTTCATTTGCCCTCTGTTCTCTATTCCCATTTCCTCCTGGCCCTTCTTTTTTCCTTTCCCGTTTTCTCTTCTTCACCTTACCATTTGCTCTCCTTTCTTTTCCTTTTTGTTCATCATCTTTCCTATCCAATTTCCCCTCTCTTGTCTATTCTTATTTTCTCTTTTTTTAATCTTCTCTTTCACATTTCTCTTCTTTCCCTTACCATTTGATATTTTTTCCCTTTTTTGTTCATCTTCTTTCTTTTTCCCATTTCCCCCTCTTCCCTTTTCCTATCGTCCCTTTTCCCTTCGCATTTGTTCTTCTTTCCTTTTCCTCTTCTTGATCGTCTTCTTGATCCTATTTCCCCTCAACACCTCTTTTTTCCTTCCCCTTCTTTTTCTTCCTGTTTAATCTTCTTTCCTTTCCCTCTTCTTGATCCTCACCTTCCCTTTCCCATTTCCCCTCTCTTCCCTTTCCTATTGTCCCTATTTTTCCTTCCCCACTTTCTCTTCTTTTTTTCATTCTCATTTGTTCTTCTTTCCTTTTCCTCTTCTTGTTCATCTTCTTCCATTTCCCCTCATTCCACCTTTTCCTTTCCGTTCCAATTTCCTCTTCTTTTTCTTCTTGTTTGCTCTTCTCTTTTCTTCCCATCTTCTATTTCCCATTTCCACTCTCTTCCCTTTTCCTTATGTTCCTTTTTTTCTGTTCCCATTTCCTCTCTCGGTTCTGTTTTCTCTCCCATTATTTTTCTTTTCTCACTACTCCCCCTTTTCTTTCTTTCTTTCTTTCTTTCTTTCTTTCTTTCTTTCTTTCTTTCTTTCTTTCTTTTCTTTCTTTCTTTCTTTCTTTCTTTCTTTCTTTCTTTCTTTCTTTCTTTCTTTCTTTCTTTCTTTCTTTCTTTCTTTCTCTTTAGTTCCCTCCCTATATACCTCAGACATAGCACATATAAGGTTTTGTTAATAATATCACATATCAAAAAGCAGAGCCTCTTTTTATAATCTGATGCAACTGACTATTTCATCACATATTCACAGTTTTATGATAATCTAGCATTAGCGACACGCTTTTGCACAACACCGCTCATCTTTTGCTCAGATGAAGTGATGAGAAGTGATACCTGGGATGAGATGAGAGTGCTGCAGATACTGTACGCTTTATGTTCCGATGTGAGGTTGATTATACATCTATGCATTATTATTCATGTATGCATGTGCACCTGTCAGCACATTGTAGGTTTCCAGCGGGTGAGATGTGTTAAAATGCTTTTTCAATGGTCATCATTGATCCCATCTGGCCAATGAGGTCACAATCTGGTACTAGATGTATGAGGAAAGATAAAACAACAGGGAGAAAAAAAAAAATCACATATGGAAATCACTCGTCTTGGTTGATATGAGTGTGTGTTCTCTACATTCAGATCAGACCACCAGAGTTTACTGTCAAAATATGTTTGATGGATTTTTACTGGGTTACCTGATGAATTTACACACAGCTGTCCATCATTCGTCATTTTAAGAGACAGCTGATAGACAAGGATTCAGACTAATCAGCAGTCAGCTTGATCACATTTTAAGGGATAGTTCACCCAAAAATGACAAGTTTGTCATCATTGTATTCTTCCAGTTTCTTTCTTGTGAGGGATAAAAACTAATTTTGAATAATGCAAAATTACAATACTCTTTTTAACATAAAAGTGAATGGGGACTGGCGATTTCGAGCCTTAAAAAAACCCCTAAACAATTTATTTCTCTCTTTGTTTCTCTCTGTACCATATGGCTTTAGAGGACTTTAGGATACAGTGCAGATGTTACATAAACATTTATGACTTATTTGAAGAATTTATAGATTTTTTTTAGGAGAACTGTCCCTTTAAATTTATAATCATATATTCCTTGCCTCAAATCACACTTTCTCATTAAACAATAGTCCATTTCTGCTTTCTTTTTTATATTTCTATATTTCTTCCTTAAGACAAAAAAAATAACAATAATAATAATTATATATTTTGATAGGCTGCAAAAGTAAATGGTGTATTACAACATTTTGTTTTGGTTCTCTTTGAGTATCTCTCAGTTTACACTGGTTGCTATCCAACAGGCTTTAATAGTATTCAATAGTACAGATTTTTTTTTAACTATTAGCAATCAAAAAGTATAACTGAGAAATGCAGACAACCATTGTGGAAAGACGCAAAATAAAAGTGTCCCACAAAAACGACGACACATTCTTCAACACTCTGAAGCATCAAGGCAGCCCGCTCGCAAGTCAACATTTAGGCTGTCGAACTTTCTCAGCTTGCCTTTACGGAAACAAATGATCGTGAAAGCATACCCACAATCTTTAGCTGCAATTTTTCATCAGACAGGCTCCGTGTACAAGTCAGTTTGTTCTGATGCATTTAAGGGTACTTGATAGGAATACTGTGTGCATGTGTGTGAGTTTCTGTGAATCACTGAAGCTTGTCTATTTGGTCACAACCCATCTTTAACACCCTGTTTTTATCAGTCAAGGAGAGGGAGGAGCAACTTTTTGCAGGGCTGGGCAACCTCAAGTGCCGCCTCCTCTCCCCTTTGTTGAACCCTCTTATCTCCGATAAGGACAGTGTTTTAGTCTTCATTTCCAAGGAAACTGTTCTTAGGTGTGGTTCGTGTCTAGCTCCTCACTGCTGCGGTTCATGGTAGTGTCGCTGGAGGGGATGGTTTTGCTGATGCGGTCCAGAGTGTCCTCGCTGGTGGAGTGTTTAGACTGAACTTTTCCGATTTCCTCCAAAGCGCTGGCCAAAGAGTCCAGATCACCCCGCTCCTGGTGCTGAGCTTCCCACAAACTCAGAATGACAGCGGACGGGCTCGTCTGGCGCGCAAAATAACCCAGGTTTCTGTATGGGAAAAAAAAAAAGCTATTTAAACACAATTTAAACAATAAAAAAATATGATTAAACAAGGCCTCTCTGCAAAGAGAAAGCAGGAACAAATATGAAATGATAACTCTTAATTATTAAAGATTATTTAAGTGCATAGTGAGGAGAAGTGAAATGCTAATGAAAGCGTATTTGTAAAAAAAAATATTTTAAATATACTTTAATTGCTATCATTTTAACCTTTTTTTACTTATTCATGCATCTCAAATAAGAAAATGTTATGCATTATAAATTATGTAGGTATTATGAACCTACAATGAACGATATGTTTACAGCATTTATTAATGGTTAATCTATGTTCATTTCTAGATATTTTTTAAAGACGTATAAAATAATAATAGTTAATATATTATGAATGGACATTTAACTTTTGAACAACAGTACATTTATAATTTAAGATTAACCTTGATTAATAAAGGCTGAAGAAAAATAGCTGTTACAAAAAAGTTTTAGATGCATGAATAAGCACACGGTTTCTGTATATTTTTTTATTTGAAATTCTTATTGCGCTACAAGTTTGGTTATATAAATTCATATTATTCCACTGAGACACTGAATTATTACACTCTATTGCAAGGATTCTCAGTCTGCATAACTTTCAATTTAATAATGTTATCCTGTAATGCCTGTATGCCCCAACAACATATCAAAATGGTTAAATTAGTTTATAAAAGCGAGAAGAATATTAAAGAAGTTTTGCTGGAAGAAAATCAACTCATCTTTGAGACATAATTGAATCACAGAAGAGGAAATTACAATTCTGCAGGTGTTTGTCGTAAAGAAGCAGACATAGTCCATCTTCTGCCTCCACATTTAAAGCAACTGAGTTGCATTAAAGTGCCCCATTAAGGTTTTTCGAATATTCCTGTTTATGCAGTGTGTAATATAGCTGTCTGTGAATGTAAACATTCTGCAAAGTTGTAAGGTCGAAAGTGCAGGAAGCTATTGTCTTCCAAAAGAAAGAATCAACTCTGAACGCCTAAACGAGTCATCTGTAATTCGAATCTCACTGTGTTACGGTTCTACGTTACTAGAAAAGATATTTGCATAATGCAAATTATGCAAATATTGTACATTGTCCGTTCGCAAACAACTTGACCTGCCTTCAAACACGTCATTTTACTGACGACTGCTTCTCAAATCTCGGAGATCAATGCGGGATTCGCAAAATGCTTGCTCTTGAAAGATGGGTCAGTACCTTGGACCATTTTGCTCCTCAGAATCACAACCTGTAAGTATGATTCATTAATGAAGTATATATTTTCTAGCCTGACGCTAGTCAGAATATGAGTCTGATACTGCTCCATTGGGCTGTGATTATGGGGGCGTGTTTCAACCGAATCAGGAAAGAAAATCCCTCTGCACTCAGTTGGATAGACCTACAACCAATCAGAGCAACGGAACGACGCATAGTTGTCAACAGAACTCAGCTGCATGCTAGTAGTGGGAAGTTCGGATCATTTTACTGACTTGGATCTTTGAATCTCGTTCAGCAAAATTTACGAATCTTTTTTCAAGTCATTTCGTTCATTTCAGCAGAATCTAATTCAAAAAGTTTGAGAAAAGAAAAGATGAATTATTTGCTTAAGCTTCAGGCTATGTATGCAGTCTGTTAGTTCACCTCACCTCACCTCCCGATCCAAATCGTTCTTTCCTTTGTCACTTCACATTTAATCACGTCTGTTCCTTGGAAAGTTTAGTTCACCTCCCGTGTCTTCGGTTATGAGCCGTTAGTTCCGTCACTATGTTTGATCTACAGCCTCATATGCAATACATGCGTCCGGAAACAGAATTGATTAGTTAATCTCTCTCGAGTCTTCGGGTTTGAGTCATTCGTTCATCAAGTCTCAGCCCCATAGGATAGGCTATGCAGTCACCGGAAACAGAAAAGATTAGTTCATCGCTCGAGTCTTCTCGTTCGTTCTTTTTTCATGTGACCGCTTCCCTGTTCAGTGTCTCGCAACATATACATTACAGTCATATTGTTGACTGCATGTTGTAATATATTTATTATTATAAAATCATTAGAAGATATGTGCAATAAACATTTGTTATGCCTATCCATTCTGAAACATGTATCCAGGCTTCATATGAAAATCAATTATACTAGCTAAAAAACTGAACTAAACAAACATTAAAAAAACTATGCACTTGTTTGTAAGGAAGGTTGTGAATTAACAAATTTCTGTATCCACACCGGCTATCACATCACATGAAAAAAGAACGAGACTCGAGAGATGAACTGTTTCTGCATTCAGCCTATAAGGACTTGAACGAACGACTCAAACGAGAAGACTCAATAGATGAACTAATCTTTTCTGTTTCCGGTGACTGCATAGCCTTGCCTATGGGGCTGGGACTTGATGAACAAATGAGTCAAACCCGAAGACTCGAGAAAAAGTAATGGTGAATGCATATCCGAACAAGTTCTCCGTTTAGGATTAGAACGAATTCAACCCAAGCGGTCTTTGGTGACTTGGATGATTACATTACTGTTGATAATCTGTCCATCATCGTATAAAGCCCGCCATGACAATTTGATAGGTCCGAACAGCTCTGGTCGAGCATTGTTGCTCCACAACGGATCAAGTCCAGACCGAACTTCCTGAGCTCACATGTTGAGGGCGGGGCTAAGTTCGACTGGCATCCAGGCTTTCTACTGGGTGTTCAAAATAGGGTGTTTTGTTTCCGACGTGAGCTGTAAGCGGTAGACCAATCACAACAGACTGGGCCATCTGACCAATCAGAGCAGAGCAGGCTGCTCGAAAGGAGGCATTTAGAGGGACTGATTCATCCGACGAGTTGTTTGAGAATCATTGAAAAATGTGTAATGTGCAATGTATATTATGAGAAAATGAATGTGTTTTTTGACTTTTGATGCATGTAAACCTGTTGTAGGAGACCTCCAAAACTAAATCAGGAGCCTTTAAATTAGCATAATAGGGGCACTTTAAAGGGGTGGTAAACCACGATTTCACTATTCTAATTTTAGCTAGCATGTAATGTTGCTGCTTGAGCATATAAAACATCTGCAAAGTTACAACGTTCAAAGTTTAAAGCAAAGGGAGATATTTGCTTTTAAAGAAATCCATTTCTAAGAACTACAGCAAACGGCCAGTAGGCGACTACACACATTCCTCCAGGGTTGGTGACATCACCAGGCTCAATATTTACATATACCCCTCCTCCGAGAATATTAAATAGGGGGGTCGGGGGCGCCATTTTGTATCGCGGCGCTGTTGTGGTATAGTTAGGCTGGAGTGTTGTTGCCGCGATGCCGAGGAAACGCTGTTATATTCATCCGGATTGCAGGTCTGGGGTAATTACTTGCTTTGTTCAGCCTTCATAGGGACAGGGGTGCGTTGCAGAGCGTTTAACATACAACATGTTATATGCACGTGTGTATGAGACAGAAGGGAACAGGCGCGTGCGGGGCTCCAGCAGCACATCTCACGGAGGGAAACTTCCACAATGTTCGCAAGTTCAATACCGGATTTGTACAACGTCAGCTGCGTGAGACAAACGCGGCCAGTGTGTGAATGCACGACGCGCGCGGGGCTCCCTCCTGCAGCACATTTCACGGAGGACAACTTCCACAATGTTCGCGAGTTCAATACCGGATTTGCACAACGTCAGTTGCGTGAGACAAACGCGGCCAGTGTGTGAATGCACGACGCGCGCGGGGCTCCCTCCTGCAGCACATTTCACGGAGGACAACTTCCACAATGTTCGCGAGTTCAATACCGGATTTGCACAACGTCAGCTGCGTGAGACAAACGCGGCCAGTGTGTGAATGCACGACGCGCTCGGGGCTCCCTCCCGCAGCACATTTCACGGAGGACAACTTCCACAATGTTCGCGAGTTCAATACAGGATATGCACAACGGAAACTTGTCCTGAAAGCTGGATTTACAAACAGAAGCTGTTTACGGGCCACAACCTGTAAGTCTGATTTATTTTTCATCGACGTGTTTTCCTGTAATAGGTTGTACATTGTAGCAAGGAAGTAAACAGATGACAGCGCTGTTCTGCAAACCAGTCTGTTAAATGCTCATTCATACTTAACGTTATCCGACGAACACCTAACGTTACAAACACTAACGTTAAAATCTCAACAGCGAACCTGGCATTAGTGTAAATGATTCTTTGATTAGAGCTTTTATGTATTATTTATCTACAGGCATGCTAAACATGGTTCTGTGTGTCATTTGTCAGTGTGTCAGTGTGTCAGTGCTTAGTGTTTTGGGTTAATAGTTCTTGCGACAGATATTTGGCTATAATCGTTCTAAAAATACAAAAGTAACAGTGCCATTCAGTAGCGATCACTATAGACCCGCAGTCTTTACTCTTGAGGACTGAACAGGTTCTGCTCGGTCATCTTCACTAAAATGTTCTGGGTCTGATTCGGGCTCAGATTGGTGTGGTTTTATTGACGTCATTGTTTCTAATACTGACCAAAGCACAGTCTACCGGTAAAGGGCGTGACGTTTCCAACAAACGTGCACTGCGGTTAGCGAATCACAACACACTGGGCCAGCTAACCAATCTGAGCCCATCGCGTATTTTTGAGGGACTGGCTTCATACAACCCGGAAAGCATCAGACCGTTTTACAAGGAGGGACAGAGCAGTGTAGAATAAAGGTCAAATATATGAAAAATAATGTTTTTTTTTTTTAAAACGAAGCATGAACACATGTTACAGTGCACCCCACAAACACAATCAAGCCTTCAAAACAATGTTTTACCACCCCTTTAAATGGCAGGAGTAGATATTTTTTTGACCTCAGGCTGACCTTCCATTAATGCTATTCTAGAGAACAATCACTGCGTCTGAAATCAAAAACTACCCTACTATTTAGTATGCAAAAAAAGTACTCCACAAAATAGTATGTTTGAAAACATGGTATTCGTTAAAAAAAAATAATTTGGCGAAAAGTACCCAGATGACTTCCGAGATTGTGGAATGCGCACTCGATGAACACTTCAGTATCCCATGAGACCACAGAAGAGGTTTTATGAATGGCAGTGAAGTGACCCAACTGACATACTTTTTAAACAGGTTTTAGCAAAGTAAATTCAAATGTATAGTACTTACTCAGACAGTATGCGAGTTTGAATGCACTGAATAAGTCACATCAGTCAATGAAGTTAATAACAATATAAAAAATGAATCATCATTCAGTGGGCTGAAGTAAGCCTGCTCATTTTTAAGCTGGTTATGATGGTCTGGCTGTAGAAAACTGCTGACTGAACCAGCATTATCTCGCTATTCAAACAGCCTGGTGAGGTCACAAAACATGCCATGCTGGTCTCTTCAGTAGGGTACTTAACCTCACCATTACTCAGTCCATCAACAATATGCCGCAGCGCTGATGGGGCGATGTAAACAATGTCATTCTTTGATTTTTTGTGGGTATTCAGACTCCAACAGGGGGCAGTGTTGCGCTACACCAGCTTCTGCGCCGTAACTCTCTGGGTAATTGCCCTTTGCGCTGTTTAGACGAGCTTGCACATCCTCAGAAGGTAATTGCAGAAATCCGCTTAACAAGGAGGAGACATTCTCATTACACACTGCCTGGGGCTCTGACCAGCTAGAAAATTCCCCTAAATCCTTCTGTCCGACTCTACCAGCCTCATTTAAAAAACAACTCTGTCTTTTATCCCTGGTGAAAATATTACAAAAGTAAACCCACATCACGAAGGAAAGTTTTATTCAACCTCCGCTGCAGTGAAGCGAATAACCATAAAACATCAAACTCAAGACCTTTTGGACCTTTTGAACATAGAGACTGTTTTGCACAACCATTTTTTGTTAACCATTTTTTAAATCACCATGGGAAATGAAAGGAGGGAAAAAAACAGGCAGCTAGTAAATTTAACTGTTGTAAAAAATTGCTATCATTTTTTTTAACAGAGTAAAAAGAAAGAGCAGAGAAAGTAACTTCATAAGGAAAAGATTTAAATGAATTATGGATGTTTAAACAAATCCAGTTACACATGAATGCAATTAAAACCATTTCTTCAATGAAACACAAAAATCTAATAAGCTGATCTGGTGCTCAAAAACATTTCTTATTATTATCAATGTTGAAAACAGTTGTGCTGTTTAATATTTAAAATATAAAAAAAAAAAAAAAATTGTAGAAACCAGGAGACAATACTTTTAAATTTAACATTTATGTAAAATTATTTTTTTTGTAACAATATAAAAGTATGCACTGTCCTTAACTCTTTCCCCGCCAGCGTAAAAAAAAAAAAAAAAAAAGTTGCCAGCCACCGCCAGGGTTTTTGATCATTTTCACAAAAATGTAATGGCCCATAGAATATTTTGTTGTATGGATATCTGAGAAAAAAAACAACAACCTTTTATTCTAGCTTTATGCATTCCTTTTTATCAACACTTTATTATGTGTAAGTTTAATAAAAAAAGCAACATTTTGAACAAAAAGCTGAGAAAATCACGTTTTTGTCAAACACTACATCCAGATCAGATTCCGAGTGATAATCAAGTATATCGAGTCCATCAACACCCCTAATGCTTGCACAGTCCTATAACACGTTCTGGGTCCACATTTCATTCAGTAACATTAGGCAGTTTTGATTTATATGATGTTTAATGTTGATGATTAAATTAATTTTACATATGCATCTGCTTACATACGATCACTTGTTTTTTTGCGTCTTCTTCGCCTGTGTTTTGATCCAGTGATTCTGTACTCATTCAGAAGATGCGTGATAGAGCCCCCCTAGCGTATAACAGTGAAAACACGGAAAATTCTGTGTTTGGCCGGGAAGTGTTTTCTCACAAATAACGGAAAATTCTGTGGTTGGCGGGGAAAGAGTTAACACCATGAAAGACTATATATTCAATATTGTCATTACATTTTAAGTATTCTGAAGCCATACACTACTTTTGTGTGAATCAGACCAAGAAGCAAGTTTTTATTCACGAAATATATTATAGTCCTTCACTACCCATATTCACATCTATTCAAATAAGGCACGTAACTGATGACAGAATGAATAACTGATGACAGAATTTGCATATTAGAGTGAACTGTCCCTTTAAAGGTGTGAATATCTGTGTCAATGTTTTATCATAGATATGAGGTATGTTTTCCTGGAACTGGGGCTTGCAAGATTCATGAGTTCGATCTCATTATAGCACCACAGTTACTGCCTGTGGCTCTACCCATGGTTAATGTGGCCATGTGCTGAAGAAATATGGAGCAAATTAGATGTTTGGGATTCCATATGTTGAGGCCCAGTTTTTGTATTTGAGCATGTCTGTCACCGTCCGTATGTGTGCTTATGGACAAAGCATGTCCATGTTGATCTGCTGTGTATTTTTGCATTAATTGCTCACCTGTCTATATGCAGTTTCTGCGCTAAGAGCTGCCAGTCTTTGCCCTTGGCATTCGCTGTGTCGAAGGTCGCGCAGATTCGCTGGCGAATGGACAGGGGGATTCTGAAGGCCCTGGACCCCGTCTGGGAGGTGATGGTACAGTCTGATTGTGTGAAGAATGGCACTGTGTCTTTTTCACTCTGGAGGAAAGACGTTTGCAGTGACATATTACAGTTCACACAGGGGTTAAATTGGGTTAGAACAATCTGGAACGGCATTCCAGCTCATTTTGATTCAATACAAAAAACAAAAAAAAATGTGGCAGTTTGTTGAGTTTTTGTTTTGAAAATCCAGTTGTCCACTAGTGTCAAAAGCACCAATAATAGCACTGGATCAACACATACAATATAGGCTTTAGTGATATTAATTTATCTGTATTAATTGAACTTTTGATTGGTAAAAAACATTTGTATTAAATTATAAATATTATATGCTTTTTGGCATCAGAACCTCCAGATTTTAGGTTTCACCCACTTCGAAAAGGTCCACTATATAAAAAAAATGGACCATCAACATTCCAAACACAAGAAGATATCTTGAGGCCAGTTCACACCAAGAATGATAACTATAACGATATGGTCACCGTGAGTTTGCCAAGGAAGACATGATCCTGGATCAACATATTTTGTTGATCCTGGAACAACATTCTCGTCCGAAAATTTTGTCCTAACTAGCCTAGAAATCTAGACGTACCCTAGTGGTAGCCAATGAGTTTTGCCGACCAGATACGGCAACAGTTTAATCTATCAACTCCACTGGTGGGAAAACGCATGGTACTCCCGCTTGTGATTGTTGTCACCACTTATAGCGTTCTGGTTGGTTGTAGCGCTATCCTATTGCGTGCAGTGGGAATTTGAAAGACAAACGTTTATCCCGCCCCTCGGGTTGAGCCCTGCCAGTGGTGTGTTCCCAGACCCAACATCTTGGGGTCTGGCTTGTCAGGCTAAGTCCTAACCCTATCCCTACCCCTAAACCTACCCCTACCCATAACTTATCCCTAAAATCAGAGTGAAATAATATGTAAATAACACTGATGCAGAAGCACCAAAACCTGATTTTAAGCCTAAACTTGACATAAACTGTAAACTTGTCCCTCAAATCTGATAGGTTGATTGGAATGTTGTTCCAGGATCAACAAAGATGTTAATCCAGGAATATGTTACCTATAAAGATAATTATATTAGCGTCCACACCAGCGGATGATATCGTTCTGTTTATTCTACGCATGTGCTTGTGTGCCGCTTTAACTGCTCAAGCTCGTTACAGCAAGATGGATTCTGATTGGCTGTCAATGTTTTTATCATTCATCAGCTGGATAAAATAGTTCTGAAAGTGATTACAATGATACAGTTTCTCTGTGCCATTATCGTTATAGCTGTGGTGTGAACTCAGCTATTCTTTAATATTGAGAATTTTTTTTAGAACTATATCTTTATCGTTGTCATTGTAGTTATCGTCCTTGGTGTGAACAGACCTTTAGTCTATTGCGCTTTGTCAGTTTTATTATTATTTCTTATTATTTTAATATATTTTTGTTTTCCAAACCTCAGCAATGGTGGTGTAGACCTGTAGGATCTGCTCATGACCTTTGACCTGCCGAACACTGATCTTACAGGAGAGCTGATTGGCTGCTGGACTGTAGCGCTCCAGAGAAAAGGCACACTGCAGAGGAGACTGGCTAATGCACCACACCTGAGAGAAGGAGAATTCCTGCACCAAAAGAGGAAGGAGGTGGAAAGAGTAAATATTTCAGTACGAACCCATAGGAAGTATATGTGCCCCCTCTCCTCTCCTCCTTGTTGTTATTCTGCTGTTAGAGCCGCTGAAGCTAATTTACTTAGTGTCATGTCACTGACGGCCCTGCCAGAACACAGCCTAGTATGACAAAACAGGGCTTGCTATGGGTATGATTTGGATAAAAATGTGCCTGCGGTCATAAAGCTTTAGGAAGAAAGGAATGGTGGGTAAACAGCATTGAGAAAAACACACTCTTGAGAATGTGTCATCCAAAAACAGAAACAATTTGACAAAATAATACAAATATGGACAAATAGCTTTGCTGTTGTAGCAAATAAAACTAGAGAGAGAGAGTGTTCAACCTGACACCATGATACTAATGCTATGTGGTTGTTCTGAGTGGCTGCTAGGGTTTTGCTACGGCCCAAGTGAAAATAAGCTCTATGACGGGATCTAGATCTAATTTGGGTCTCTTCATCAATATAAGTGTTTTATTGTCTGGTAAGCAAAAATTGCATATAAAAGCACCTGAGCACACCTCTCCTCAACAAGCTACATGATTTGAGGTATTAAAGGGTTAGTTCACACAAAAATGTAAATTATGTCATTAATATCCTCACCCTCATGTCGTTCGAAACCCGTAAGCCCTTCGTTCATCTTCGGAAAACAAATTAAGATATTTTTGATGAAATGCGAGAGCTCTCTGACCCCCGATAGACAGCAATTTAATTAACACTTTCAAGGCCCAGAAAGGTAGTAAGGACATTGTTAAAATAGTCCATGTGATTCCAGTGGTTCAACCTTAATTTTATGAAGCGACGAGAATACTTTTTGCGCGCAAAAACAAACAGTGTAAACAGTGTTTCCTAGTTCTACGGCAGAACGACTCGTGCACACGTGAACAGAGTCGGCCAATGGTAAGCCGGCGTTCTGGAAGCGTTGCACTGTTTACACTACATCAACAGCGTAAGAGTCTGACACAAGCTAGAAGAAATAGTTGAATGAAGTCGATATTTTTGTTGTTCTCGTTGCTTCATAAAATTAAGGTTGAACCACTGTAGTGACATTAGACGATTTTACACATTGTAGACTATTTTAATGATGTCTTTACTACCTTTCTGGGCCTTGAAAGTGTTAATTAAATAGTCGTCTATGGAGGGGTCAGAGAGCTCTCTGATTTCATACAAAAATATCTTAACTTGTGTTCTGTCTGAAGATGAATGAAGGTCTTATGTGTTTGGAACGACATGAGGGTGAGGAATCAATGACAGAATTTTCATTTTTGGGTGAACTAACCCTTTAAGGGTAACACTTTATTTTGATTGTGCACTTTAGACATTCATCTAACTATGAGTAACTTTGCAACTACATGTCAACTAACAATCATTACAAGTATTATTACACTATCTGCTTAAAGGGGTGGTTCCGTGGTTTTTTTCTAGGCTTGGTTGTGTTTATGGGGCGCAGTATAACATGTCTTAATACTTCTTCTTTTTAAAAACGCCATATTTTTCTTATATTTTACCTTTATTCCACAGCGCTGTCTCCACTGTCCTTTGAACGGCTCGTTTACTTCCTGCTTCTATGAAGCCCATCCCTCCGAAAAACGCAATAGTCTTAGATTGGTTAGATGGCCAAATGTAGTTTGTAGTTTTGCAACAGCTCTCTCTCTCTTTCGTAATGACTGCGACGTGGCCTTGCCCACTTTATTGTGTGTTCGTGGGGGCAGTGTTTATGTTAATAGCAAGGGTTTATGATGTCACCCGGGAAGAAGATTGTTGTAGTCCAAACCGGCCGTTTTTGTAGGCAATAAACTGCCATAACTTTAAAAGACAATATCTCCGTTTGCATTGAACTTTCAGTGCTGTAACTTTGCAGATACTGTTTATGCTCAAGCAGCAACATTACACACTAACTAAAGTTAAAAAAAGTGAAATCGCATGCAACCACCCCTTTAAACACTTTATTTTGATGGTTCCCCAACAGACATTTTACTGACTTATCTTTGCAAGTACATGTCAACTTATTCTACTAACCCTAACCTAATAATCTACTAATACTCTATATAATATATAATACTGTAGTTGCAAATTTACTTATAGTTAGTAGAGTGTCTAAAGTGGATCGAAATAATGTGTAACCGTATTAAGCACCAAAGTTATAATACTTAGGATTATGGGCTTTGTAAAACAAGTAATATATCACAGTTGTGCCATTAGTTAAAAAACACTAATTTGACTGACACTTTCCTGTCAAAACATAAAAAGGTGAAAAAAACATCCTTATCTCCAGGTAAAAGACACCGGATTCCTACCATGGCCTCTGGCTAAACTACCTTAAACAGAGCTGTATTAATATTCATATGACCAGTCACATGAACACCGGAATTTGACATCTCATTAATATTCAACCTCATATGCATATTAACAAAACTCATGCATATTCATAGGCTAGCATCCATATTTATGAGGACAGCACCTGGCAGGTGGTAAAAGGTTTGATGCTCCAAAGGAACTGGGGGATGTCCTGGATGGAGACCTGCAGGCTGAAAGAGTTCGCTCTGAAGAGCAGGGTCTTGGGTTCCTCCAGGAGGCGCCCTCCTCGACCCCGCTCCACGGATACCACCTCCTGCGAGGAAGAGTAAATACAGATATAAACGCTCATGCATAAACACGCCTTGACACATACAATACCCTACACCATGAACAGAACTCTACTGTCTGCTCATGTTTAAATTATTCAGCTGAAAAAACAGCCCTCCCACGTTAGCTATTTCCCGGTTCTATAGCGGCACCTTTAATCTTCGCAACCGGAGAAGATGAAGCGGTAAGTGATTAAAAACCTGCATCTAATGCGAGGCTGACGTTTCCAACCCCTAGACCAACAAACAGGTCGAAGAAATGCCTGCATTGCATTTTTCATCTACAAGAATGGAATTACAATAACACCCTGGGTCTAAAATAAAAAAAAAATGGCAACACAACAACTAATAAATCTAAAGGTACAATGCTTTCAATTACCAACTCGGTCGAATACAATGAACGTCGCCTACCTTTCCTTTTTTGCACAAATGCAACACGCACACAAAATGGCATGCAGAACAGGAGCGAGAGACACTGGATGGATGGGATCGGCATTGATGAAAGGCACAGGTGATTTTGTGCTCTTTGCATCTATTCTGTGGGAATTGTTGACAATGGCACAGTAGCATTAAAAGCATTAGGTCTCTCTCTCTCGCTTTCTCTCTCTCTCTGTCACAAAAGACAGGAAAATAGTCTCTCGCTGTGATGGCTGCTGATCGATCCCGGCCCGAATTTGTTCAGTTTCCAGGGAGGAATTCATTTGCTGTTTTGTGAAATTCAAACAACACTGACAACAAAAGAATACAAAAGAAGAGAAAAACGCTGGGTGAACGGCTGGATAAACAAAGTGGAAGGGTGCTTTGGTGTGGAGAAATACAATCTTTGACCATTCACTCGTGAGTGTGTCCTGTTTGGAGAGAAGACTTCACAGAGCGCACACACACATACCTGTACACACACACACACACACACGCATGCACACGTTTGGTTCGCTATCTTTGTGGGGACTCTCCATAGACATAATGGTTTTTATACTGTACAAACTGTATATTCTATCCCCTTACACTAACCCTACCCAACACACACAACTTTCTTCTCAAAAAACATCACTTAGTGTGAGTTATAAGCTGTTCTCCTTATGGGGACCAAAAAAATGTACAAGGACAAGGATTCCGGATATTGCCTTTTTTTGTGGGGAGTAAAGTATACAAGAATCACACACACACACACACACACACACACACACACACACACACACACACACACACACACACACACACACACACACACACACACACACACACACACACACACACACACACACACACACACACACACACACACACACACACACACACACACACACACACACACACACACACACACACACACACACACACACACACTAGGTTTTGAATGTTTTATGGGGACATTCCATGACTTGTTTTGTTTTTAAATTGAGCTTTATTGAGTATTAACACTTTACCGAACCCTCGTTTTTGTTGAGAGATTATTCAGGTCATTTTACAAGATACATTGGTGTCCTTTCTATACACTACTGTTTAAACGTTTTGGGTCAGTACGTTTTGGGTCAGTACATTTTGGGTGCTTTTTGTTTGTTTTTTAAGAAATAAAAAAAAATATATATTTTTCAGCAAGGATGCATTAAATTGATCCATAGTGGCCATAAAGGGTGCTTTTACACTTGGTCTGTACCAAAAAATAAAATGATACATTTGGTCCTTAACGTTCACAGTCATTTTTAACACTGAACCAAAAATGTAACCAAAAGACAGAAGTTGTCAAACATCAAAACTTGTCTAAAACAATGCTATGCGCTGGGATAAATGTGCTCGCTGTATGTGCGTACATGTGATGGTATATGATCGAGCTGACAACTCATGAAGAGCGTATAAAAAGTGTAAAGGAGTCAAAACAGAGGCAGGAACCCCTCAGTCACACGATCTGCTGCGGCGAGACACGGTTCTGATTCCTGTACTGAACTATGATGGGCACGTGGGCTGACAACTGTGACATACTGAGGGTGCAGCCTTTAAAATAAGTCTCTATTTTCTCACTATATATTTTGTTTTGAAATATTTGTCGTAAAAATGATCTTAAAATGTCAATCCTGTTACAATAATTCTTTATGGTACACAACTGACAACTGAAAACTGTAGAAAAGAAGCACCTTATAGTTTCACAGCCTTCAACACAGGGCTTTTCAGGTCAAACTAAACTGTAAAACCTTCAACCCTGGAACCGTTAATGAAGGCATAATAATATCCCAACATAAATTGAAGTTTATTTATTTAGCTTGAGCGTGCCGACTCCAGAATTCAGTACTTTGTGTGTGTGTGAGAGAGTCTGGGAGAGAGAAAGAGAAAAATAGAACAACTAATCCAGTTTGTGTATGTCTTGAGGCTTCAATACCACACAAAGACATCTCCACATCTCCGTAACCGAGAAGAAAAGATCCATGCGAGACATTAAATATAAATGACATATTATGCTTCCTTCATAAGGTGAAGAGATTGTAAGATCTGTGTGTGTGCAGAACAAAGACTTCTCTGAAGCTGTGTCCGCTCAGCTAGACGTTACTCCTAACAGAATGTCAATCACTTTTAATTTGCGCTCTGAAAATATTCAGTCACGTAGTGAACGCGTGAACGCATGAAGCATGCAAGTGGCTCACCGTGTCTTTGTAATTTAAGAAGCCATTCTATCAGTTAGTAGGAGATGTGTGTGTATGAGAGAGATTGGTCCAGCTGACTTTCATTGGAGCGTAAAACCAGAGTACCCACAGGGCATGACGGCTAGCCATAACACGCTGCCCCATGAATGCAAATATCCCATAAGCTGTGGATTTCCATCTAATGTCATATGCAGTATGAAGCGGATATGTATCATGACATTTAAGAAACCTTCATTTGTGAACGCCGAAAACGCACCCAGCGGAAAGACCCATTTTGACCAGCATGAATATCCATGCAGGTTTAAATGAACTGGTGTATTCTTTTAGCCCAAAGTAAACTTCTATACTTGTGTACCCAAAGTACTACTATACTTCACGTTTCACACGTACGCTAGGGTCACCGTAGAGTGTGCGTATATTGATTCACAAGGTACTCAAAGAAAAAAATTAATGAACAGAAGAGACAAAGCCACTTGAAGGCAAGCCTGCAAGGTTAGCACAAAATAAAAGGAGACCAGAAGTCGTTCTTTTTGAATGGACGTCAATGGAGAAGAGGCATCACCACACTAAACAAACTGCTTTTGTGGGAATACAGCTTATCATTTAATGCATCGACAGTCCATCGCCTAATCTTCAACATGTTTGCTCTTAAACATTAGTTTTGGATTTATATATTTTTAGAGTTTACACCGAAAAAAAAAAATGTTTCGCAACAAGTATGAATCAGTTTATGGCACTTCTGATTCCATTCTATGGTGTCCGCAAGCAGTGATTGACTGCCGCACTACTCTGAACGAAATTCAATGACTTCAAGGCTGTAATGTGATTGGTTATCAAGGCACATGTGATCCAAGTTAGCTGTTACGCTTTCTCCAATAGTAGCCACATATCTCCAAATAAGAAGATACAATATCTCTGAGAAGAGACAGAAACATGTGCAAGGTACAACAACAAAGGATGGCTACGTGGATGAGAGATTATGCGAGGAGGTTAGAAAGTATCCACATTTGGACACTACTACTTCAGCCTAAAAGATGATAAAGATGTGTATATGGGTTATAACTTGTGGCAAGAGATTGCTCAGGAGGCCGTAGAGCAAGTTGTCGCAATGTGCATGCGTCGACCGCCTGTGTATGTGTACACGTCAAATAGAGTATAGCCTACTTTGAAAGGCTGTGAGTACAACTGTGAGCGCATCGGCATCTGAAACACAACTTATGTGGTTAACAATAATGTACACACAAACAAACTTAAAAGTCTTTACACACCTGAAAGGCATGGGGCGTATCATCGAAGCAGTACACTCGAATGCTGTAGTTGAGGAAGTTGGGCTCCATGTTTCCAAACACAGCCAGTTGGAGTCTCTTCCCTGCCGCCTGTGTGAGGGCCTCTCCCACTAAAGCGTAACACCCCGGCCTCTCCACCAACAGGTGGCAGCACTGAGTGTCCAACAGGCAGTAACAAGAAGTGCTCTCCTCTTCCACAGTCATGACCTCCTGTCAGAAACACACAAACACACTTAGGTTTTGTGGTAACACTTTATTTTGATGGTCCCCTTTAGACATTCTGTTGACTATAGACATGTTTCAGCTACATTAGAGTATTAGTAGACTATCTGCTTAATATCTTCTAACACTTAAAGTGATGGTCCGCCAACAGACATTCTACTGACTATAAGTAACTTATAAGTAACACCTTATTGTACTAACCCTAACCCTACATCTAACAGTCTATTAATACTGAACTAACACTCTAATGTGAGTGAGTTGACATGCAAGAGCAATGTTACTTCTAGTTAAAGGGATAGTTCACCCAAAAACGAAAATTTGATGTTTTTCTGCTTACCCCCAAGGCATCCAAGATGTAGGTGTCTTTGTTTCTTCAGTAGAACACAAATGAAGATTTTTAACTCCAACCGTTGCCGTCTGTCAGTCGTATAATGCATGTGAATGGGGTCCAATTCTAAAAGAGTAAAAAAAAACATGCACAGAAAACTTCAAATTATACCCTGCGGCTCGTGGCGACACATTGATGTCTTAAGACATGAAACGCAGTTTTTATGCTATTATTTCACCTCATATCAGACGAATGTCATCCGCTCTCCAGACCGCCATAACTTCCTGCGAATAAGGTCAAAATACCGGCGCGGTCATAGATATATACATAGATGCCTCATTAGTGCCTGTGCGGATCGGTCGAATGAGGAATCTACGTACATATTTCTATGATCGTGCTGGTAGTTTGACCTTACTCGCAGGAAGTTATGGCGGTCTGGAGAGCTGATGACATTCGTCTGATATGAGGTGAAATAATAGCATAAATACCGTTCGGTTTCTCGTTTCGTGTCTTAAGACATCAATGTGTCGTCACGAGCCGCAGGGTTTAATTTGAAGTTGTCTGTGCATGTTTTTTTTACTCTAATAGAATTGGACCCCATTCACATGAATTATACGACTAACAGACGGCAACGGTTGAGTTAAACATCTTCATTTGTGTTCTACTGAAGAAACAAAGACACCTACATCTTGGATGCCCTGGGGGTAAGCAAAATTTCGTTTTTGGGTGAACTATCCCTTTAAAAGAATGTCAAAAGGGATTTTTTTTTCAATCTTAAGGGATACTTTATCAAAATAAAGTGTAACCGGTTTTGCTATCGGGGACAACTATGGCTGGCTAAAAGTGCAATTCTTCACAATTCAATCAAAACCTGTTTACATTTTTAAAACTTTAAACTTTCACTTTTTCCATATTTATAACTATTTTAATTGACAATACATGACAATATGCATGTGACTAGATAAGTAAAAATATTTGATTTCAGTTTTAAAAAAAGTAATTAAAGTATGTAATGTAAAAAATTTACATTTTAATTAATTATACATTTAAATAAACGGTTTTATAATTTAATATTTATTTTTGTATTTCACTTAATTTATATTTAATTAGTTTATTACATTTTAATTTATTAAATTAAATTATAATATATTATAGATATAATCATTTACACAAAAAAATACTGCAATATAAAATCTGCACTAAATTAATGAACTACAATTAAACTTCCTCAGAGTGTGTGAATATCCATGAAATCCAGATGGTGTTAACCTGTTATACATTTATTTGTTAATTCAATGTTTCTAACTTTTGATTACAATTAGTGTTAAAATTATTGTTTTGAATTGCCGTGCCCCGTCTTCAAAATGGTCAAACTCATGATTGGTGTTTTTGCTTCGATTTACCTTCACCACTGACACGATATGCTGTCATGTTTATAGTGCAAGTATGATTAAGAGTAACTTGGTTCCACATCCAAGAACAGCTTCCATGCTGATCGACAGTTTTTCTTTTCTAGAACATGGTTCAATGGCTTTTAATGCAAAGCAGGCCTTGTTGTCATAAGCACTGACAGCTTACTTACATTTGGCAACCCTGAGGCATTTCACAGGCCGCTTCACTTTATAAAATCCTCGGTCAGCATAAAAGTATATACACATGTTAGAGAAAGGTGAAGATCTTTAGCTGAAATTATGCTTCCCTTTTTTATAGCTCCGCAGATGGAAGCACAGCTTGATTATTATTATATGCATCTGGTATTTGAATGTCAGGAACAGTGGGTGTGTAGCGGCCAGCAGGAACTCTGAGTCCAGGGTCTCCATTTTACCGGCTGAATATAGCTGAAGCTAAGCATAACTTTGCCCCCTGAAGCGACCTGAACCATTTGCGATGGCGGAAAGCTTGATATTTCACATCCAAACACACCATAGAACAGAAAGCATTGTCTATTACCCACAAATCAGTGGGTGCACATTAAAGTGTGCTTTCTGTCTCTCTCACACACAGACACACGCACACAGTAAAATGCACAAAAAAAGGTGATATTCTCAATTCTGTGGGGACATTACTCTCTGCCCGCCTATCACTTGCTGTTGCATTATGCCTGGGAGAAAAAGCTCATTATTTCAAACAATTGTAAGAGGTCTCAGTGTCTTTAACACTTCGTCAAAATGACTTGCCAGCAAAGAAAGAAAAGCAGTTGATTGGTATTGTGATGCGTCTTTGAATTAAAGCATCTGCGTTTGATTATATTCTGCTGAAATGTCAGGTTGCGCGCACACACATACGCTTGCTACTGCACTAATATAAACAGAAAAGCTTTCTCTAGGGTCAGTTTGTGTCAATGAGTTCCAGCTCAACTTTGAAGTTCTTTAAGAGCAGTATGAATCCTGCTCTTATAAAGAAATGCAAAATATAAAAGGGAAAGGACAGTGTTAATAAGAGAAGCACAGAGAGATGCTCCCTTAAAGTGCACTCAGTGTGACTCAATGTGGCAACATCGATGAAGAGGACATATCTATTGATTCTGTCACATGGTGAACTTCAGCATTCTTACTTCAGAATGACACTTCAGTTCTTTACAATTACTAGCACACTGCTGTTTCCTATTAAACAACATGATTCAGAGGTTGAATCATCTACATTCAAGGCTTCCCTATCCAGCACATTAATTGGCTAACTTAAATGGTTAAATAAAGATACTATTCTGATGCCTTACCTCCCAGCTGTTGTCCTGGGTTTGCCTCTTAAGCTTGATATTCCAGTCTTCTGAACTCACATCTGCACAGTGGGCTATCGTCAAGGCAACAGGGCAGGAAAGGGTCAGGCCAGGAGGGCCGTACGTTACTTCGGGACTCAAAAGTATCTCCTGACCTTCATCAGACAAAGCACTGCAGGTAAAGAGACAGAGAGAAAGATTAACTAGTATTGTTAACAAATATATAGTTTTGTGGCGCTGCTAATACTGCGGTTCCTAATGATATACCGCAGTGTTTTTTTCCCCTCATTTGTAAGTTACTTTGGATAAAAGCATCTGCTAAATGAATACATGTAAAAGGTATTGCTTCTGATTCTACTTAATTGGCACTAGAGATCAGACACACACACACACACACACACACACACACACACACACACACACACACACACACACACACACACACACACACACACACACACACACACACACACACACACACACACACACACACACACACACACACACACACACACACACACACACACACACACACACAGAAAAAAACAAAACAATAAAAGGTTGGAATTGACGTTTTGCTAAGCTCCGCCCTCTTGGTCACGGTTGCTAAATCTGACGTTACAAAACATCCCATAGGAAAGAACTAGAGATTTCAGCATGATTTTCAATCAAATGTGCTCATAAAGTTATACAATTGATTGGATGCTATGCTTAAGTGGGCTGGAATCAATTGTGACATTTATTTCAAGATGAAGGGAAAGGAAAAGAAAAAAATATTTAGTTTGTATCCTCTCTAGGTAATTTTAAGTGATCTTAGCAACAACATTATATCATATTTTTGGATATTCTCCCTAAAACATTTAAAACTTATCAAACACAGAGTTCCATAGAAAAGAGAAACTGGGAAAAGCAACAGTTGCAAAGGCAGGATTGGTCAGTAATGATTTAAAGGGATAGTTCACCCAAAAATGAAAATTAGCCCATAATTTACTCACCCTCAAGCCATCCTAGGTGTATATGGCATTCTTCTTTCAGACGAATACAATCAGAGTTATATTAAAAAAGTCCAGGCTAATAGAAATTGATTAGTAGTTGCTCTGTTTTTGAAGTCCATAAAAAGTTCATCTGTCCGTCAAATAACATGCTCCACGCGGCTCCGGGGTGTTAATAAAGGCATTCTGAAGCGAATCGACGTGTTTGTGTAAGAAAAATATCCATATTTAAAACTTTATCAAGTAAACTTTCGGCCGACCACCTTCCGTGGAAAAGTGTTGAATGTTGAAAGTGAAACTCAAGATGCGTACGTGACGTCATTACGAGCGTACCTGGTCACATTAATCTTATGATCGGCAGGGGAACTTTCAACAATTTTTCCATAAATTGAACAGGGAAGGCTGTCGGCCGAAAGTTTACTTTATAAAGTTTATAAAGTGGATATTTTTCTTACACAAATGCATCGATTCGCTTCAAAAGGCCTTTATTAACACCCCAGAGCCGCTTGGAGGTGTTATTTGATGGGCAGATGCACTTTTTATGGACTTCAAAAACAGAGCAACTATTAATCCAATTCTAATGCTTGGATTAGCCTGGACTTTTGTAATATAACTCCGATTTTATTCGTCTGAAAGAAGAATGTCATTTTTTTTGAGCGAGATGCTAATGGTCTAATCAGATTCAATGATGTATGCTAAGCTATGCTAAAAGTGCTACTGCCAGACCCGGAGATCGGCTGAATGGATTCGAAAACGGTAAAACTCTTTTACGGTTTAACTCTAGGGGAGTTAGAAAATAAACCTACTTTCAAAAAAAGTGGAGTGTTCCTTTAAGTTTTAATAATAAGTCCACACCACAACTAAAACAATAGTGAGGAATGACACTGTTGAAATAATTCATTGATCATTGATTTTTTTGAGCATTGAAAGTGTCAGAAAACATAACGGCAGTGTGCGTTTATAATAAACAGAATGTTTGTGTGCACACCAATATAATTTTGTTCCTATTAACATATTTTGTTGGTCCTGGAACAACATTTCTGATTTAGTCAGTATTTAACCCTATCCCTAAAACTTACCCAACCAATAACTTATCCATAAAATCAGAGGGAAATGATAGGTGAATAACACTGATGTAGAAGCACCTAACCCAGGGTTGTAAGCCCAAACTGGGCATAAACTGTAAAACTTGTCCCTCAAATCTGATTGCTTGATTGGAATGTTGTTCCAGGATCAACAAAGATGTTACTTCAAATCAAGTAGAATTTATTTTACCCAATAGTGCGTTAAAGCAGCGAAACTATTGGTGATTTCATTTTTATTTTTCTAAAACGCTTTCCCCAAATCGAAACTTGCTGTCCACTATTAAAATAAAACACAGATCAAGAGACCAACTTGTGTGGAACGCTCATGGGAAATCCTCACTCAATATGTGCTGTAGTGTCAAAATAACAGTATTGATTTCACCAGAAGATGCCAATGTTAAAATAAATGGAATGTGTTCGTTTAATAAACACGAGGGCAAGTCACTGCGATAACACCACGAACAAACATTAGCTAGAAATACAAGCAGATTTGTTAATGGAAACATGCCAAGTAGCCACACAACTCTCCCTGCAAACCCTGCAGACTCAGCGCTAATACAGATATATTGTACTTTGTGCTGGTTGAAGTGATTCCGGAGGGCAGTTGGACTTGATCGGGTGTGGATCAGTAAGTGTGTGTGTGTGTGTGTGTGTGTTCACTGGTCGATGGTGTTGTTTGAAGTGCCTTCTGAGGAGCCTGGTGACATATTGAGACAGTTTGGATGTGTTAGCGTCGATCGATATGACTGCTGTGGATCCTCAACAAGGATTAGTCATCTACAGCAGGGGGAGTTCAGACTGGGCGGCGCCATGGAGAACACATTGACACAGCAGATTACATGAACCAGACACCTGCTGTCAACAGAACCTTGAAGATTTATCATTCATTACTCTTTGCGCAAAGATTCAAACTAGATTTTAACACTTGTGAGTGGTGTTTGTCCATGTGAAACCGTTATGCTAAGGTGTTCTCTATAGCCTTGCTAGGGTGTTTGCTACAAATCTTCATGTTAGGACCTGATAGGGACAGGAAAAAAATCCAATGCCCTAATCGCTTAGAAAAGCAATAGCTTAGCTCTCTTCAATAAGCAATTGCTATACTCGTTCATGTTTGTAGCATAAACAGGCCAAAGTTCAACTCGAACACAGCCAAAAAAAAATGCTTGTTTTCAGTCTAAATATCAAAAAATTCTTAAAATCAAGACACATTTACTAAATAAGTAAAATGACTTAAGATATTTTTTCTTGTTTTTTTTTAAATAAGCAAAATTATCTGCCAATGGGGTAAGTCAAATGATCTTGTTTCTGTTTGAATTATTTGGATCCAAGTATTATGTAAATTTACATTTACATAACATTTAAAGTAATAATTTTATACAAAGCACTTACATACAGAAAATACCTGCATACAATTACATCTGTAATTCATTTTTGTAGTTACATTTATAACTACATGGTTGACACTTACACCTAACCCTACCCTTAAACATCTGTCCCTAACTTTACCCGTATCCCACCTCAATATCAGCAAAAGTGTTTTGCAATACAATATGAACACAATAATTGTACTTATTTTTTGATGTAAGTACATAGTAGTTAAGGCCACCTAACATAAAGTGGGACCGATTCTTTTTCGTACCCCATTGGCAGATAATTTAGCTTGTTTTAAGCAAAAAAAATATCATGTAATTTTGCTTATCTAGTAAAAGCATCTTGATTTAAGAATTTTTTGATGTTTGGACTGGAAACAAGACAAGAATACTACGTAAGAAAATATTTTTTTTGCAGTGAATACACTGCAAAAAAAACTTTTCTTACTTAGTATTTTTGTCTTGTTTTCAGTCCAAATATCTAAAAAATCTTACATTAAGAAGCATTTACTAGACAAGCAAAAGTTTTTGTCTTGTTTTGGGGGAAAATAACTCAAAATAATCTGCCAATGGGATAAGCAAAATAATCTTAATTCAAACAGAAAACAAGATTATTTTGCTTATCCCATTGGCAGATTATTTTGCTTATTTTAAGCAAAAATCCCCTTAATTTTGAGTTATTTTCCCCCAAAACAAGACAAAAACTTTTGCTTGTCTACTAAATGCTTCTTAATGTAAGATTTTTTTGATATTTGGACTGAAGACAAGACAAAAATACTAAGTAAGAAAAGCTTTTTTTGCAGTGTATAACAAGAATATTGTCAACCAAATAGTTTTGGTAACCATTGACTTCTACTGTCTGGAGCAAAAACGCTTCTATGTTCCAGAGAAGAAAGGTTTGGGACAACATGAGGGTGCGTAAATGATGAATAAATATTAATTATGGGTGAATTATCCCTTTAAGGTAATGGATTTTGACAACAGCTCACTAGTAATGATGCTTCTGATGAACGTAAGTGTTTATTTTACAACCGGAGCCATTTTTCATTCTAAGCAGGTGGCAGGCTGAGACAGGCGTCCAATTACAGTGTTCGAAACTGTATCGTACCAACAGGCCAGTCACTTAACAACCTTCTAATCGCTGTCTCACTCCATCTGCACTGTTTGTTTACATGTTGATTTATTTATATTGAGAGTAATTACCTGTTCCCTCTCAACTTCCTCCATTTATTGGCATTGTATCCGAACTCTTTTGTGTCTAAAATAAAAGCAATTAACGCAGATGAAGCAGCTAAGCTTGTTTTGTCATTCTGGAGAGGAGAGAGAGCGTTACCTGACATTTACCGTCGTTTAACGAAACTCTTGCAAACACTAGAAACACATTCAGTCACATTAAACGCATAACACATGGAACACAATGGCTCATATTTGCTGAAATATCAGGAACAGCAGTAAACAAATGGAAAACAGTTGAAGGGGCATCCATATTGATTGAATCTGTGGATGCCCCCCGCATGCTTTTCAAACAAAACAGACTTATTAATTAAAATGATCAAAAGCAGATGTGGATTCTGAATGCAGAAAAAAGCATCTTAGATAACAGTTAAAAATGTTGTTCTCTAAAGTGCTTTGATTGGCAGCAGGGTCAGCATATAACATACAATTAACAGTAACTGAAATAAAACTAATTACTTATTTTAATTTTAGCAAGTTGCCAAGATGGCATTTCTCATTTTCATTTAGTTTAATGTACTAAATTAATAAAAGCTATATGGACTTAAAAAGCTAGCAAATTACAACATTACAAATTTTTTCAAATGGAAATGGAAAATAAAAAAACAAATTCAAAATATGAATAAAAACTATAATAATATCTAAATACTAAAATAACACTTCATCAGAAATTAGAAAATCACACATTCATGCCAATAAATTTGGTCATAAAAATCCAGTCATCATCTACTCTTTTCTATATAACGAACATGCATCTGGCAAGTTATTTAAATCACTTGCTTACTTTACTAAAAAGAAAATGATATATTTTGCCTGTGTCTTGTTCATCACTACACTAGCATGTTTTATGCTGAACATGTAACTTGCTAAAAAGCATTTTTTCCCCCTTTTGTCATGTGTTATCTCATCCAGGGCACCATGTGAGCACCATGTGAGCCATGCACACCAATGTACCAATGGTACACAACGCCTCTTTGATTGTGATTCTCTCACCTTTCACCTCCTCGTGCAGACACAAGCCCAGAGACCACGACTTTAACAAATTCAAACCAAAACTGCTCTCTGAGGAAACCACCACAACAAGCGTCTTCATTGCATTTTGTGCCACAGGCATTATGGCCTGATCAATATTAAAGGGTTAGTTCACCCAAAAATGAAAATTCTGTCATTAATTACTCACCCTTATGTCGTTCGACACCCGTAAGACCTCCGTTCATATTCGGAACACAAATGAAGATATTTTTGTTGAAAGCTGGTGGCTGAGAAAGGCTTCAGATAGGCCTCCATTGGCATTCTGTACACTTATACTCCCAAGACCGATAAAAGGCACTTAAAATGTCGTTACAAAGTCCATCTCACCACAGTGACTCTACAATAATATTACGATGCGACGACAATAGTTTTTGTGCGCAAAAAAAAATCAAAATAACACCTTTATCCAGCTTGTTATTGCCTTCCGCGTGTGCCTCCACGACGCATGCGCGAGAATATGACGTAGGCCGGGGATCATACATTAATACATACAAGTCTCTAATGCTCCCCAAGGCTACATTGATGTAATCAAAAATACAGTAAAATCATATTGTTTTTACACTATTATTACAATTTAAAATAACTGCTTTCTATTTTAATATTTTTAAAATGCCAAAATCTTATTAATCGCATATTAATCCCCCAAAAAAATTTGGCTGAGAAATTACACCCAAAAGATAATATAAAGTTATTATTGTGATTAAAAAAAATACATAAAAAAAAGTAGCTTCAGAAATAAATATTTTTGGGTGAAATATACCTTTAATTTTTGTTTTTATTAATAAGGAAATATGAAATTATACACTAAAGAAGTGGTATCAAATGTCTAATTGAGTTATTGAGTCATTCATTCATTCGATTTGTTCTTTCAGCAGTGAAGTGAATGGTTCTATTTATGAAAATAGTAAATGTAAATGTTCTCTTTATGGTCCATTGAGTCATTGGTTCACCCGATTCGTTCAAAGTGCGGTTTCAGAAATGAAACGCCACTGTTTATTGCTCGGAATCTGAGACAAACAGTTCTGTCTTTATATTTTTGTTTGCAAAACTGAGCAAAAACAACACAATGTTGTCTAAAACAACACAATTAAATATTAACATATTTATTTTATTAATTGTAGCCTACTCGTGCTATTCTGGACAGTGATATTGCACTCTACTCGCGTGATATTGCTTATACTGTAGGCGATATCACGATTTATAGGCTAAATGTGAGGGCGTTTTCACACTGGCCGTTTAGTTCGAAACGGGGCATGGTTCTCATGAAACATTGGTAATGTGAAAGCTGTCATGTGGACCCGGTGAGCTGAGCTCAGCTCAGGGGTACTGATTTCGAGACTGCCTGAAGGAGGTGGTCTGAAATCGGTTGCGCAACTTTCACAATTCACGTGAATGTGAAAGCAACACAGGTGCGCAAGAAAAGTAACCTGGGCATGCGTTTTATTAGACAACATATTTAGTTAAATAAAACGCATGTAAGGGATGATAGTGTTGATTTACCTTGGATACAACAAGCGAGAGTGAGCCTGCAGTGTATTCAAGCACCGGCGAAAATATGCTGAACATTTAACTTGCTAAAAAGCATTTTTTTCCCCTTTTGTCAAGTGTTATCTCATCTAGGGCACCATGTTAGCCTTGCACACCAATGTTCCAATCGCGCTCTGACGAGGACCACAACAAAGGTGCCCAGTCAGTGTTAAAACGCCCTGAGAATAAGCCCCATATCTTGAATTTTAGGGACATTCTAACTGCATTCTATAGCCTTCATCACACAATGAGTTATTGCCCTGCATCATGTATGAGATGTAAGATCTAAGTAGCCTAGGTCTGGGGCAGGGCAAGTGTTAAATGCGCTAATTTTTTACTGTAACTAATTAATCTAATTAACGCGTTAAATCGACAGCCCTAGTTATTATCATCATTATCAATGTTGAAAACAGTTTGATACATTTTCTTCAGGATTCTTTGATGAATAGACAGGTCAAAAGAACACCATTTATACGAAATATAAATCTTTTGTAACATTATTGTCTTTACTGTCACTTTTTGACCAATTTAGTCAAAAAGAATGCAGAATTAAAGTATAAATGTCTCTCTCTCTCTTTAGATTTTACACACCCCAAATTTGTGTCATGGTTTCCACAAACATATTAAACAGCAAAAACGGTGTATTATTATAAATGTTAACGTCTGTGTCGACTTTACCATCATGACTACACTAAACTACAGTAAATCTGCTGTTTATTTGCAAAAAGAAAAATAATGTTGACTTGCACTGTCGCCATTACTTTGTCGCTGTCAATTCCTGTCGGTGTAAACGGTCCTTAAATAGTGCAGTCCAGCCCTGTCAAAAGTGACTGCTAGCTAGCATAGCATGCATGGGTCCTGCTATTATTCATTTCCCACGGTTCATCAAATGTAAGGAACCAGAGTTGCAGCGCTAATAACAAGGAGATACATCACCTATTGATTTACAAGTTTAATATCCGCCAGGATAACAAAAAAAAAACAAGTCTACTTTCATTAACACAGTGTGAATCATTTCCTAGTAATACAAATGTTCCGTGTGATGTCCAGGTGAATCCACAGGGAAGTGTACAGGAGAGCTTTAAGCTCTGCAAATAGCCCAGAGGTCTGAGCAAACTCAATCCTATCACTGTGAACAAATAAAATGAGTCTCTGATTGATCCTTTTTCATGACTCTGCTCTCTATAGCTGCTGTTATGAGGACTCAGGAGATTGTGCTGCTAAATTTAGGAGGTTCTGCAGATTGATTTCTGCTTCTCTCTTCTTCTAAACCCCCACCCTCCACCTTCTGTAGATGCTTTGTGGTCAGATTGCAGTGTTGTGGGTTGATTTTTTCCTTGCCACTCACCACAACTGTCAAAAGATAGGCTTTGACTGACAGTTGGGCTGAGCAGCTAGCATTTGACTGACGGTTAGCTGCGCGGCGGTGGTGTTGGCGCGTCGGACGGGAGATGGGGAAGCAAACAGCTCTGAGCTTATCGGACGCTAGCAGGTACCTTCATCTGCGGACTTGCTGAGATTGAGGTTTTCATCTTTGAGCACTGGAGAGTCTCTGAACACTCATGACCTTTGATCTCTATCAATCCCAGCAAGCCTACGACTGCGACTGAGGATTGGGAGCGAAGAGAAGGTGTCTCCCGTCTGACTCGAGGTGACATTAGTGAGTTGTACAACTTTAGTTTTAAATCCTTGCTAGTTGAAGTTTGCTCATCACTTTTGGAGGGTTAATCCCAGAGTTAAGCAGCTCAACAGAACAAAGCAAGTGGCATTTTGGGAGATTTCCACGCTGGAAACACAAGCTGTGTTACGTTTTAAAGCATCCCTATACACAGTGTTCACTGCTGCCTACACACTCGGCAGGGGATATCTGAAGAAGTTTACTGTACTTGATGAAATGTGTTAAATACAGCCTGCAAACACAGATTCGAATTTTGAGATACTGTATGAGATATACTTCACTGCAAAACCTAATATAATGCTCACTTACTTAATACTTAGTAGGACAAACTTAAATTAACAAATGAGTTCAGTTAAATTAAAGGGATAGTTCACCCAAAAATGAAAATTATCCCATAATTTACTCACCCTCAAGTCATCCAAGGTGTATATGACATTCTTCTTTCAGAAGAATAAAATCTGAGTTATATTACAAAAATCCAGGCTAATCCAAGCATTAGAATTGGATTCATAGTAGCTCTGTTTTTGAAGTCCATAAAAAGTGCCCATCAAATAACGTGCTCCACGTGGCTCTGGGGTGTTAATAAAGGCCTTCTGAATCGAATCGATGCGTTTGTGTAAGAAAAATATCCATATTTAAAACTTTATCAAGTAAACTTTCGACCGACCGCCTTCCCTGTTCAATTTATGGAAAAATTGTTGAAAGTTCCCCTGCCGATCGAAAGACTAACGCGACCAGGTATGCTCGTCATGACGTCACGTACGCATCTTGAGTTTCACTTTCAACATTCCACACTTTTCCATGGAGTGCGGTCGGTCGAAAGTTTACTTGACAAAGTTATAAATATGAATATTTTCTTACACAAACGCGTCAATCTGCTTCAGAAGGCCTTAATAACACCTCAGAGCCGCGTGGAGCACGTTATTTGATGGACAGATGCACTTTTCTATGGACTTCAAAAACAGAGCAACTATGAATCCAATTCTAATGCTTGGATTAGCCTGGATTTTTGTAATATAACTCAGATTTTATTCGTCTGAAAGAAGAATGTCATATACACCTAGGAAGACTTGGGGGTGAGTAAATGATGGGCTAATTTTCATTTTTGGGTGAATTTTCCCTTTAACTGTTATGAGTATTTAGAACTTTATTTTTCTTTTAAGTTCACAGCACTGACATATTTCAAGTAAACTGAACTGTTTCATTGTTTTGAGTTGTATGAAATCATTTGAACTCTTTAATTTAGACTAACATAAGTTTAACTGAAACTGGGCTGGGATTTTTTTATTTCCCAGCATGCTTTACCCATGGCACTCGAAAGGGAGAGTAAATGCTAAAATGTGTGTGTGTGTGTGTGTGTGTGTGTGTGTGTGTAAGATTAATGGTAAGGGAGATTTACTAGTGATTAATGTTTTGTTATGAGTTTCTGTTAATGTGTTTTTTTTGAAGAGTTACGCATGCTGCTTGGTTTAAGAGCAGGTAAATTACATGTTTGCTGTATTGATTCAGTGCTATTGTTAACATGTTAGCACATTGGCATTTTCTGTATTAGTTTGTTATAGCTAGCAAAATATTTCTTAAATTAAAAAAGATTCTCATTAAACTTTTTTGAGTTCTGACAACCTATTAGGGTTTACAGTGAAGTAAATAACTAATTTGATTTGCAATAGCTCAAAATATAAGTTTTATAAGTAAATATTTTATGTTAATTGCTATCAAAATTTATAGTTAGCTTACTCAGTACTTCAAGTTATTAACATGCATGAGTAATACAAACTCAAAACTTGAAAGTTCTGCTTACTTAAAATAGGGAACATCATAGCATCAATTTTTTTTAATTAGTCCAACTTATTCAGGTTTACAGTGTTGTGTAAACAATTCTACTATAAATTATCATCCTTTCATATGTAAATACTTGACCTGAGACAGGCACTGACGAAATATTTCTACAGAGAAGTAGCGCAGTTGTTCTCACCAGGTGTCCGGGCCCACTAGGGGGGTGGGGGGTGCTCAGAAAACCTCCAAGGTGGCCTTAAGATGACTTAAAATTGTTTGGCAATAAGACAAAACAAGCATAAAAATGAGCCAAAGCATTTTTTTATTTTAAATCCCCCCCTCAACAACTGAAAAAAAAAGGAGTTCCAGACAGCATGGATATACGAGTTAGCCTAATGTTAAAAATGTGATTTCTAAACCTGGAAAGGTCATTTTTATAATGAACATACATGCGACTAGCTCTAAAATATTTTACTCTTTATTCTGTAAATCATGAACAACTGAAAGAGTCATGTAAATTCCTTAATTTAAAACAGTGGGTACCCTGAAGAGCATTCAGTTCATAAAACGTCTTTAATCCAAATTTAATCATTGAAAGTTTTATTTTAATGCCCAATGTTTAAAATAAACAGGATACATATAGCTAGGGGGTGGGGGTGGGGGTGTGTAGACAATGACGTCAAAAAGGTTGAGAACCATTGATTTAGCATGCTTACACCGTAGTGTGACGTCTACAGTGCTGGTCTCAGGTCGAGTACAGTGCCGTTGTTGTAGTCACCATCTTTCTTTCCCTTGTTGCGACAGGATGGCACAGCTGGCAGATAACCTGCTGAACTTGGATGTGTTTAACCACTCTCGCACACAGGTCCAGCATACTAACGCTATGAAAGTACACCTTTTTATGCATCTTCAATATACAGGCCTGCTGCCGTAACTACAGCACCGTCCCTGAAACATAATGCTGGCTTTCAGCAGAGAGTGAGTGACTGACTGCTGGATCCAGCTAGGGGGAGCGAGACTGAGGGTAAGAAAGGAAAATTGACGTACAGGGATGGAAATAAAAATAAAAATGCCCTACTGATACCATCAGCATGTTGTGTTTTGGATGTTGGTGAGCCCATCTGACATCTTAACTACCATCCCCACAATAATCAACTTGACCAACTAGATTCACCAAACAATATGTTTCTGTATAGCCAGCTATTTTTTGCAAGTGAACAGCAACTTCATTAGCACCAAATCAACAGTTTGTGTGTGAAGGAAAAGCTCAGTTTCACAACCTTGTGAGCTGCCTTGATGCCTACTGCCTACATAGGGAGCTGTATTCTAAGGAGGCATCCTAAAGGCCCTGATATACTCATGGCAAAGTTCATTTTCATTTTTCACGCAGGGGTAAAAAGAAGTCTGAATACATTTGTAGCCATATACTGTTAGTGAATATATCTACACCACATAGGCTGTGTTCACACTGCAGGGCTTAATGCTCAATTCCGATTTTTTGAAAAAATGCGATTTTTTTGCAAGGCCGTTCACATTTCCAATTAAATGCAACCTTTTGTGATCTCCTGTGTGAACGTGAAATGACCCAGAAGTGACCCGCATGCGCAGAAGAGTACTCAACGGTCAACGACGTCACTTGTTGTTTACGGAAGTAGCCAAATATGGGTGTCAGCATTGGAGTTCGTTTAGCTTTATTAAAGTTATTTTCGCAACGGAGCCAGCGCCATTACAACCTTCTCATGTTAAGAAGAAAATTAAAAAAGAGGAGGAGAGCAAGGTTTTTGGCCATGGCGTTTTGTGGAGCAGTGGTAGCAACGTCGGTACAGAGAAACGTGTGTGTGCGGAGTCGCAGCCAGGAGTGGTGGGATACTGATGTGAGTGGCTTTACTGATACCGAATTCGTCAGTAACTTCAGAATGACCAGATCCACCTTCAATTATGTTTGCGAGCGCCTTCAACTAACTTTGTCACGGGAAGAGACACGTCTGCGGCGGCCCATAACAGTACAGAAACGCGTGGCTAGCAACAGGTGCGTACTTCTTCTTTTATTGGCGGTTAGCAACTATTTCTTGTGCATTACCGCCACCACTGGACTGGAGTAAGGAACGGGAGTTACAATGATGACGTTTGTCGCGTATCAACGACGTGCGGGTCGGATACATGTGACCTGGCAGTTCAGACTGAAGACGCATTTTAAAAGATCGGATATGTATCGGATTTGGACCACATACCCAAGTGGCCTGGGTCGCATTTGAAAAGATCGGATCTGTGTCGTTCAGACTGTCATGAAAAGATCAGATACAGGTCGCATAAGGGCAAAAAAATCGGAATTGGGTCGTTTCAGCCTGCAGTGTGAACGCAGCCATAGACTGCTAGCAGAGGCATTTAGATGAATATGTTAATATGTGCTGAATAAAAAAGACAGTATAAGAAAGCATCTGAACATAGCCATGTTTGCACAAGCTCTGCAGTTCAGCACTTCAGTCAAGTCAAGTTTATTTTTTAGAGTAAATAAAGCTTTAAAATATTAACATGGAAAAACAAAGGTCAGTATCGCTTTCGATTAGAATTACAACTTCAATTATTACTATAGAGCAGCTCTCCAGTGTGCCCATGTTCTTACTTGCGTCTGACCTTGACGGACTGAACAGAAGAAATTAACCAGAGAAGATTTCCACATCAAAGAAGGCGGAGCCTCAGAGCACAACTACCTATTACGTAATCGCAACAGACCAATAGTAATTTGTTGTTCACCAGCCAGAGTGAACTTTTCCAGGAAAGTTTATTCTGGTAAGCTGCTGTTAATAGTGTTGGGTTATCTCACAACAGTTAGTTAGAAGTGTATCGGGGCCTTGACGGTCATTGGTTTGGGTAAAATAATTGGTTACCCAATTAATTTCACTAAGTTTGTTGCCAATCTCCACAAAAAGCCTTAGAGTTTGGCAAAAATGACTTATCTTACAAGACAGCATAATTAAGCTGGATAAGCCTCCGCATTGTGCCAATAATGCTCCAAAATTCTCTTTCCGCAGGCAGCTTTCTAGGTTTTGAAACAGAGCACAAGAGCGAGTTGAATACAGTCTCGATTTTGTGTGTCAGTGTCATGGATGTATTACCTGGAATCCTGCTGGGTAATGCTCATGTACAGTTCCCAGGTTGTGTCCTCTTCAATCGCACCATGAGGCACCAGCAAACTCACACCTAGCAAAAGATAAGAGTTAGACACAGACACACACACACACACACACACACACACACACACACACACACACAACCAAACAATTTATATGATCCGACAGCAAGACAGAATGGGACTTGGATGCTAAACTAGAACAAACAAAGTTCCTCTTTTGTAAACACCCTTAATTTCCCAGAAGCATTTTCAGTGGGACGAATAGTTTTTGATGCAAGCCTGGAATCGTGAAACAGCAGAACATTTTTTCTTGTGGGACTCGTGCATGACAACATGTCTTCTTAAAAATCAATTCAGAACTTATGAAGGACTGTGTACAGCACACACCTTGTGAAGTGACAAGGCGCCTGTAGAGTTGTTAGAGTCACTATTCGGCTGTAAAGGTCTTAAAAAAAAAGGCTGAGCAAGATCTCCAGCACGCTTCAACAGATGCACTAGCCTCTAACCTTTCTCACACACTTCTGCCAGCCTGTCAAGACTCTTTACAGTATGTGACAGGATCAGAGGTGGAAAAAAGCAAGGGAGTGTAAAGGAGAGAGAGAGAGAGAGAGAGAGAGAGAGAGAGAGAGAGAGAGAGAGAGAGAGAGAGAGAGAGAGAGGGAGAGAGACCCTAGAGACTCCTAAATCAATGCCGCCCTGCTGGTCTGTCTGCTCTCTGTCAGTTGCCCCCTCTCTCAGCCGCTGGGTGCTGTGTGCACAGCCTCTCTAACACACAGCACAGCCCCTGGATATACTGTGTGTGAGAGAGAAAGACAAGAAAGGAAAGCTGGAGAGAGAATAAAGAAGAGACTGGGGTGTGTACATACTAGCGTGTCCCTCCCTAGACTTACAGATAAGTACGATTCAATTCAAATTCTCCCTGATGATTTAAAAGCTAGTTCTAAATTTCTAATATTCTAAAATAAGCATCAGAGTGGGCAGTGGATTGAAATTAGCCTCTTCCTTATTCAACCACCGTTTGCTTTTTAAAAAAAAATTGTAGTGTGTTTGAGTCTCTCTTGCTTCTTCATTAATCTTTCTACTAAACACAAGTGCAAACACATTTACACACCTGCGTTGGGCACCACCAGTCGTCCTCCGGCATGCCCAAAAACCCCACTTGTCCTGAGCGGCCGCTTGCCAGTTGTCATACTAGAGACCAGCATTGGCTGAACAGGGGCCAGCTGATTCTTCCCCCTCCCACCCAGCGTGCCCCCTCCACTTCCTATCTCCTGCACCACGCCGCGGGGAAATGTTTGGGAAGGAGCTTTTGCATGATACTCCGCCCTCTCGGACACGCCAAGAGACACCATGAAGGAGCTGTGAACTTTGACCTTGAGGTCAGGGAGGGGGTCAAAGAGTGCAGGTTCAGGGATGAGCTCCTTCTCCATGGAGTCAGGGAAACAGATGGGGCTGGTGTAGGTCCGTGACACGGTCAGGTCTGGCTGCATGGAGGAGTTCATTAACAGAGGGTTTCCTGGAACACAAAGTATGGTAGACCGGTGAATGAAATGATGATCATTTGTTTCGCTTGGATCTTTTAAGCTATTCATATATACATTCAAATGTAATTCATACATAGAATGAATGACTTGAGTACACATCTTCTGATTAACATGTCAACCTGTGAAATAAAATTTATTTGGAGGTGTTTGTGTGTGTGGAATTGTGTAAAAAATGTATGCACCTCCGGAAATGAATATTGTCATGTTATTTTATATGTACTTTATGTAAATTTTAATATTAATCATGCTGATTTATTATCAGTGTTAGAAACAACTGTGCTGGTTAATATATTTTTTATAACCTGTGGTACTTTTTTTCAGGATTCTTTGATGAATAAAAAGGAAAAAAAAGCAGCATTTATTTAAAATATTAATCTTGTGTAACCTTATAAACTACAGTTCAAAAGTTTGGGGTTAGTATTTTTTTTCCCCTTTATTTTTTGGAAAGAAATTAATAATTTTATTCAGAAATTATTTACTTTTAATTTAATTGATAAAAACTGATAGTACAGATTTATATTGTTAGAAAAGATTTATATTTTGAATAAATTCAGTTCTGTTTAATTTTTTTTAATCAATGGATCCTGAAAAAAGTATCACAGGTTCACAAAAACATTGATGATAATGAGTATCAAATCAGCATATTAGAATGATTTCTGAAGGATCATGTGACACTGAAGACTGGAGTAATGGCAGATGAAAATTCAGCTTTGCATCACATAAATAAATTATATTACATAAATTATATTATATATTACAATTGAAAACGTCTCGGTTACATATGGTAACCCTCGTTCCCTGAAGGAGGGAACGGAGACGTACGTCGGACGTACCGACGAGTTGGGATCACTTCAGGGAGCCCCTATCAGCTTCGAGATATAGAGAACAGGCCAATGGGCCATTGGCGTGAGATTTGCATCTCGCGCTCCGCCCTGCGCCGCGGGTATAAACAGGAAGCGAGAGCGAATGCACGCTGTTTTTCACTGAGGAGCCGAACTTAGTGGCTCAACCTGCAGTGATGGTACAGCAACTGTGGCAACGGGACGTACGTCTCCGTTCCCTCCTTCAGGGAACGAGGGTTACCATACGTAACCGAGACGTTCCCATTCAGTCGGTCACGTTCGACGTACGTCGGACGTACCGACGAATTGGGATCCCCTATGGAAAACGCCACAGTTACTACCACTTCCAGCGCCCAGCGATGAGCCCCTCAGACCCCGATCTGATGCGGGCGGGAAAGTTCACGCAGGGAGAGTCCAAGCTGCTGTTCCGCAAGACCCATTCAGCTGACTGTATTGGATAATGCTGGGAAGCGTGCCTGTGAAGGCAGCTGCGGAAGCCACATCATGCCCAGAGGGTTTTAACATGTGGACAATAAACGTATGGGCTGGCCGTGGGCAGCACAACATACGGAAGTCCCAGGGGTGGCCCCGGCCAATTCGTGGAGGGGGACAACACGTACCTGGGACGGCAGAGGAGACTCTGCCGAGGGAAAGACACGGGCTCGCTGTAGGGAGCCGTACCGTGGAAGAATACACATATGGGACCGCCGTGGGGGTCACTACATATGGAACCCAGCCTAACACAAGTTCCACCAATGCATACGAGTGTTAGACCTGGCGTCGAACGCTCCGCCACGTCCGACTGCCGCGGGTTGCGGAGGACTCAACAGGGTTCGTCGATCCGGGGAACTCGACTGGAGCAGAATAAGCGCACGCATCCGTCTACCATAGGGGAGGGAATGGCGCAGCAAGCCGACACTAGACCGGGCACTTCGGTGTTACTGACTATGGGAAGTGAGCACACAGGAAGAAACCGGCTCTACGCGGAGGCTATAGAATCTAGCGAACGTGTTAGGTGTCGCCCAGCCCGCAGCTCTACAAATATCTGTCAGCGAGGCGCCACGAGCCAGCGCCCAGGAAGAAGCAACACCCCTAGTGGAGTGGGCTCTTAACCCGAGCAGGCAGGGCATGTCTTGGGACTGATAAGCCAAGACGATGGCATCCACTATCCAGTGGGCCATCCTCTGCTTGGAGACAGCCTTTCCCTTCTGCTGTCCTCCGTAACAGATGAAGAGCTGCTCTGAGGTCCTGCAGCTTTGCGTTCTATCCACGTAAGTCCGGAGAGCACGGACGGGACAGAGAAAAGCTAGGGCTGGGTCTGCCTCCTCCGAAGGCAGCGCTTGCAGGCTCACCACTTGGTCCCGGAAGGGAGTAGTGGGAACCTTGGGCACATATCCAGGCCGGGGTCTCATGATCACATGAGAGTTACCGGGCCCGAATTCCAGGCACGATTCGTCAACCGAAAATGCCTGCAGGTCCCCTACCCTCTTGATGGAGGCCAACGCAGTCAGGAGTATTGTCTTTAACGACAGAATTTTCAACTCAGCTGACTGCAGAGGCTCAAAGGATTCTCTCTGTAGTGCAGTTAGCAGCAGAGTTAAGTCCCAAGAGGGTATGGAGGGAGGACGAGGCGGATTTAACCTCCTCGCCCCCCTAAGGAACCTGTCGACCAGATCGTGCTTACCTAGAGATTTTCCATCTACTAGCTCATGATTAGCGGCGATAGCGGCAACATAGACTTTGAGGGTGGAGGGAGACAGCCTTCGCTCCAACCCATCTTGTAGAAAGGCAAGCACAGAACCGATCGAACATCTTCGGGGGTCTTCTCGGCGAGAAGAGCACCAATCGACGAACAGGTTCCACTTCAACGCATAGAGGCGCCTCGTAGAGGGGGCTCTAGCGGAAGTGATGGTGTCAACTACCGCTTGCGGTAGGTCACCTAGAACCTCTGCGTCCCGTCCAGGGACCAGACATGGAATTTCCAGAGGTCTGGACGCAGGTGCCATAGGGTGCCCCGTCTCTGAGTCAGGAGGTCCTTCCTCAGAGGAATGGGCCAGGGAGGTGCTGTCGCAAGGAGCACTAGTTCCAGGAACCAAGTCCGGTTGGGCCAATATAGAGCGACCAACAGGACTTGCTCCTCGTCCTCCCTGACTTTGCACAGTGTCTGCGCAAGAAGGCTCACTGGGGGAAACGCATACTTGCGTTCTTCCCGGGGCCAGCTGTGGGCCAGGGCATCCGACCCGAGGGTTCCCTCGGTCAAGGAATAAAACCACTGACAGTGGGTCGTCTCTGGGGAGGCAAACAGGTCTACCTGTGCGGCCCCAAAACGACTCCAGATTAGCTGGACCGCCTGGGGATGGAGTCGCCATTCTCCCGGAAGCACCGGCTGACGTGACAGCTCGTCGGCTGCACGATTGAGCAGGCCCGGAATGTGATTGGCACGAAGCGACCTCAGATGCTTCTGACTCCATAAGGGGAGATGGCGGGCGAGTTGTGATATGCGACGAGAGCGTAGACCACCCTGTTTTTTGACGTACGCAACGGTCGCAGTGTTGTCCATATGGACCAGAACGTGCTTGCCTCTGAGCGGAACTTTGAAGCGGCTGAGTGCAAGACGAACTGCTAACAACTCGAGGCAATTGATATGCCATTGCAGTTGAGGCCCCGTCCACAGACCCGAAACTGCAAGCCCATTGTATGTGGCACCCCAACCCGTGGATGAGGCATCCGTGGAGACCCGTGCCTGGACACTTGTTCTAGGGGAACTCCCGCCCGTAGAAACAAAGGGTCCGACCATGGGCCGAAGGTTTGGCGGCACCTCGGAGTCACTTGGACACGGAGGGAATTGCTGTGCCACGCCCATCTCGGGACTCGATCGTGTAGCCAGCGTTGAAGCGGTCTCATATGAAGCAATCCGAGTGGCGTTACTGCGGCTGCGGATGCCATATGCCCCAGGAGCCTCTGAAAATGTTTCAGTGGTACCGCTGTCCTGCCTTTGAACGAATTCAAGCAGTTCAACACTGACTGGACGCGCTCCTCGGTGAGGCGTGCTGTCATGGCGACCGAGTCTATCTCCATACCGAGAAAAGAGATCCTCTGTGTGGGACAGAGTTTGCTCTTCTCCCAGTTGACCCGAAGTCCCAACTGGCTGAGGTGACTGAGCACCTTGTCCCTGTGTTCGCACAACTGCTCTCACGACTGGGCAAGGATCAGCCAGTCGTCGAGGTAGTTGAGAATGCGAACACCATGCTCTCTCATGGGGGCAATGGCCACCTCCGCAACCTTCGTAAAGACGCGGGCGACAGGGACAGGCCGAAGGGCAAGACGCGGTACTGACATGCCCGTCCCTCGAACGCGAAGCGCAGAAAGGGCCGGTCGAGGGGAAACGAGAATGAAAGTACGCGTCCTTCAGGTCGATCGCTGCAAACCAATCTTGGGGACGGACGCACCGGAAGATGTGCTTCTGCGTTAGCATTCTGAACGGCAGCCTGTGAAGGGACTGGTTCAAGAATCGCAGGTCCAAGACCGGCCATAACCCGCCGCCTTTCTTGGGTACAATGAAGTACGGGCTGTAGAACCCGGACCTCATATCGGCTGGAGGGACCGGCTCCATCGCGTCCTTCGCCAGTAGGACTGCGATTTCCGCCCGGAGCACGGGGACCAGTCCCTTCACAGGCTGCCGTTCAGAATGCTAACGCAGAAGCACATCTTCAGGTGCGTCCGTCCCCAAGATTGGTTTGCAGCGATCGACCTGAAGGACGCGTACTTTCATTCTCGTTTCCCCTCGACCGGCCCTTTCTGCGCTTCGCGTTCGAGGGACGGGCATGTCAGTACCGCGTCTTGCCCTTCGGCCTGTCCCTGTCGCCCGCGTCTTTACGAAGGTTGCGGAGGTGGCCATTGCCCCCATGAGAGAGCATGGTGTTCGCATTCTCAACTACCTCGACGACACTCAGATCCCAGACAGCACACTCAGATCCCACTTCGGGCCGCTCCATGCCGTCCGAGTCGGATCCCTGCATTCCGCGTCGCTGCCCCGCTGCGGGTACGTCTGTGGTTAATCCCCTTGCTCGGTGTCTGGAAGCCAGACACTTCCCAGTAGCGAAGTTCTCCTTCGCTACTGGGAAGTGAACGCCCCCAAACTTAGGGGGACGCCTGGCGAACTGAATCGCATAGCCGAGTCTGATGGTATGGCCCCGAGACGGGCTGGGAAGCTCTAGCCAGGCTTCCAGACACCGAGCAAGGGGATTAACCACAGACGTACCCGCAGCGGGGCAGCGATGCGGAATGCAGGGATCCGACTCGGACGGCATGGAGCGGCCCGAAGTGGGATCTGAGTGTGCTGTGCAACACTTACCTGCGTCCGCGGAGGGGGCGTGCGAGTGTGGGGAGGCCGCTTGAGTGCGTTCCCACAGCTGGCGCCCCCTGCTGGCGAAGGGAGAGGCGTCTGAGGGTGGCGAGGCATGGGAGCGTCGACCACCGCCAAGCACGCTCCCAAATGAAGGAGGGGCTGAGCGTGGCAAGGCTTTGTGGCGTTGCGCACGGTCTGCCTCACCTCCTTCCTCAGCGGGGAACAAGAGTGGCGAGGCATAGCGTCGCGCACTGTTGTCCACGCACCGCTGAGAAGAGGGGAATGAGAGTGGCGAGGCTTTGTAGCGTCACACACTGCCATTCTCGCCCTCTTGTGGGGAGGGGAATGAAAGCGGCGAGGCTCTGTAGCGTCACACGCTGCCATTCCTGAACTCCCGAGACCCAGAGGTATTGAAACTGCTCTTTTTTTTTTTTTTTTTGGGTACCACTGGCTGTTATTAACATCAGTGGCGGAACAGAATTACTAATGGTTTTCCACCCGGCCCTCCTCCGGGGAAGAACAGTTCCAGACCAAATCCGGGTCAATTGTGTTTCTGGACCAGGGTGGACATCGTCTGTGCGCAGCTCCACCTCGGCTCAGAACTACCCTTGTGCACTAAGCAGGGCGGAGGTGGCCTGCCAGTGGCACTGCCACCCCACCGATGAGGGTAGTGAGAGAGAGGAAAACTTTATACAGATTATGGCCCTATTGGTGTTCCATATTTTGGCACCAATAGTTCCACAATGCCAAAGCCTTCCAATGCACATCCGAAAAAAGGCAAGGGGCAGGCAAGGCGATTTACGCGTTGCACTATGCCTCAGCCATCCGGGAAAGCATGGCTGTCAAGTATGAATCTGATTCAGCACGAGCGCCCACTATTACGGTGGGAATCTCAGCATCATCTTCATTTTCAACACATAACAGCCCTCTCTCCGATACAGCGATTGACATCTGTCCTCTGCTAGAGCCCCAAATGAAACGCTAGGTCCCCTTTCAAGGACCAGCAATCCCATCTGTAAGCTACCAGCAGACACGTGAGACAGTGGGCGTGGCCGTGAGACGGCACACGGCTCGCTGAACACTCAAGCCCTTATGAAAAAGGCAAGACGAACAGCGCGCAGACGACACCCACGAACACAGTCTCAACATGCTTGCGATGCGATAGAGGAGTGAGGGGCCCACAGAGATGTACGCGGTGGGGAAGCCTCACTGTAATCCTCAGGCCACCCAGGCTTATCAGCCAAAATAGTCCCCCCTCTGGTGCACCAGAAAAGAGACTAGATCGGGGTATAAGCGAAGGGACTCAACCCCGTTTGAGGCATCATAGTCTCGACCGCGCATCGGAGGCGCAGAGTGACGCGCGCAGAGTTGCCGTGGCAACCCGCGCTGTCACCCGGCAGCCAGACGGCACATGGCGTGCTGAACACTCAAACCCTCACGCGGAAGGTGAGATGACCAGCGCGTCGACGTGATCCCGTTCCCCTGAGAGAACATGGATCACCCACGACACAGTCTCAACATGTTTATGCGAGAGGGATCGTGGCCGTCAGGACAGGAAACAACCGCATCCAGAAACGCACAAGTGTAATGACGTCTTGAAAAAGACGCAGTGTCACACCCGTGTTGCTCTTTTGTGAGGAACCGCTCTTTAAACAGTGCTGAAGCACCCAGGGGAAGACCGCGGCAACACACAGGTGGTAAGTGCAGTCCTGTGGTGCACTCACTGAAACAAACACCCTCACCAAACCGACAGTTGCTGTGAGAACAGCAGTTTGTTATGCTGATGCAGCGGTGAACATGCGGTCGCGCTGATTGTGCCTTTTCGCCAACACAGAGCGTCCTTTTCGTTCTCTGGAGCATCTCTCTTGCAGATAGGCTCTCTTTTAGAAAAGCAGTCTTGCTTCATCAACGCCGTTCGGCTCCGAAGTGAATGACAGCGTGCATTCGCTCTCGCTTCCTGTTTATACCCGCGGCGCGGGGCGGAGCGCGAGATGCAAATCTCGCACGCCAATGGCCCATTGGCCTGTTCTCTATATCTCGAAGCTGATAGGGGCTCCCTGAAGTGATCCCAATTCGTTGGTACGTCCGACGTACGTCGAACGTGACCGACTGAATGGGAACCATTATTTTATATTGTAATAATATTTCATAATAATTACTGTTCCCTTTCAGTCGGTCATGTTCGACGTACGTCGGAACTGACCGACGAATTGGGATCTGTTTTCAGAGACCGACCTACTTCAAGTAATTAAAAACGAGCCAATAAACATTGGCATGCGATCACGCATTCCACGCACCGCCCCGCGTTGCGGGTATAAATAAGGAAGTGGAAGTGCCGCATACCGCTTTCAACTTCGGAGCCGAGCATTGCAGTAATCTTTGTGTTCCTACGAAGAGTTTTTTTCTACAAACGAGTCGAGAGAAGATCTTTACCTGCTTCCAGTGTTCCAGTGTTGGTGTGACGGTGCCCTGCAGCGGTGGTCGCGACCAGGAAGAAAAGGACGAACAGCTGTTCTCACGGCTTGCTGGGCTTTTTTTTTTTCTCTGAGTGCTCACAGCGGGCTTGCACCTTTGAACTGCTGTGAGCCGCGGCCATTTCCCCTGCGTGCCTCGGCACTGACGGAGCGGTTTTCTCTCTCTCTCTGTCACTAAAAGAGCAACACGGTTTGACCCTGCGTCTTTTTCAAGATGTCATTCAAACCGTGTGTTTCTGGATGCCGTCGGTTTCTGTCCCCAGTTGACGGACACGATCGCTGTCTCTCGTGTTTGGGCGTTCAGCACGCAGAGGCGGCTTTCGTGGATGACTCATGTTCGCACTGCACGAACATGACCATCGCAGTGCTACGGTCTAGGCTCCAATACCTCAAAAGGGGTGGAGTCCCATTGCGCATCCCCCGATCTAGTGGTCCTCCCGCTGCAAAGCAGAGGGCTGCTACTTTGGCTGATGCCTTTGGTGGAGATCTGAGGGTGACGGTCAGGGCACCCCCGCTCAGTCAACAGGCTGCTCGGGCCCCTCCCCCCTCCGCTGCGCCGGCGCAGTTCCCGGAAGATCGCGGTGGTCCTTCCCATGGGGGGCCGCCCGTTTCTTTCGGGGCTCCTGCTGAGGACATGTTATCGATAGCTGCATCGGGGGACGAGCTAATGGACTCTGGAGATGAGGATTCGGCTGCGTTGCCCCCTTCGGGTGTGGCACCGTTGCCCGAGTCTGATCCAGAGCTCATGGCTATGCTTTCCCGGGCCGCCGCGAGTGTCGGGCTCGAGTGGAACCCTCCACCATGTCCCGAACCCTCGCGGCTGGACGATTGGTATCTCGGGACGGCCCGTGCTGGTTCTCAGCGCCCCGCCCCAGTGCCTTTCTTTCCGGAAGTGCATCAGGAGCTCACGAAGTTGTGGACGGCGCCCTACAGCGCTCGTTCACGATCAGCGAGTTCCTCCGTCCTCACTACCCTCGATGGAGGCGCGGCTAAGGGTTACGTGGAGGTCCCTCCAGTGGAACGGTCGGTTGCGATGCAACTGTGTCCTAAGACCGGCTCCGACTGGCGGGGCCATCCACGTCTCCCCTCCCGGGCGTGTAGGTTCTCGTCCAGCCTAACGGGCAAGACCCACACAGCCTGTGGAGAAGCCGCGTCTTCTCTGCATGCCATGGCGCTCCTGCAGGTCTACCAGGCCAAAGCGCTCAAGGAATTGCACAAGGGTAGTTCCGACCCAGGGGTTATGCAGGAACTGCGTACCGCAACGGACCTCGCCCTCCGGGCGACGAAAGTTGCCGCACGCACCCTGGGTCGGGCGATGTCCACTCTGGTGGTCCAGGAACGCCACCTATGGCTGAACCTGGCGGATATGCGTGAGACCGACAAGGTGCGGTTCCTCAATGCCCCTGTCTGCCAGGCCGGCCTCTTCGGCGACGCCATCGAGAGCTTCGCCCAGCAGTTCTCGGTGGCACAGAAGCAGGCGGAGGCCATCAAGAACATCCTGCCCCGGCGACCTGCTGCTGCCTCCACCCAGTCGCCGGCTGCACCTCCGCCTGCTCGTCGCCGAGGGCGTCCGCCTGCGGCCGCCTCCGCCCCTGCTAAACCCAAGCAGCAGCCTTCACCATCGGGGAAGCAGGGTGCCGGCCGTAAGGGTGCCGCCCAACCCGTGTCGGGGGCCGGCTAAGTCGGCAGGCAAGCGCAAGGGCAAGCGGCCCTGACACGGGGAGCCCAGGGAGAAGAGGAGCTTCTCCAGGGGAGGTGGTGTCCGCACCCCCCCCCCCCCCCCCCCGGAGGAGGACCGGGGGGGGGATGTCCAGACCGGTACACAGAACATCCTGCCGCTGGCCCTCCGGGGTCCAGCGGTACCCACATTCTCAATAAAAGAGCAGTTTCCTCCCTCCCTGAGCCCCGAGAGGGACAGGTTGGCAGTGCGTGACGCCCCCGGGCCTTGCCACTCCTTTCCGTCCCTCTCACCCCTCGGCAGGGGGCAGCAGAGTGGGCACCGAGGACGCCCCCGGGCCTTCTCACCCACTCTCTGCCCCATCTGGAGTATTCAGACAACACTCCGGGCCGCCTCCGGGCCTCCCGAGTCGGGTCTGAATACTCCACCTCGCTGCCTCACCCCGGGTACGTCTGTGGTGCCGTTGATCCCGCTAGTTCGGTCTCTGGGGGCCTGGCTAGGTCTCCCCAGGCCGTCTTGCTGGCTCATCCGTACCATCAGACTCGGCTATGCGATTCAATTCGCATGCCGGCCTCCCAAGTACAGGGGCATCCTCTTCACCTCCGTGCGGAGCAGCGATGCCCATGTCTTGCGGTCCGAGATCGATGTCCTGCTGGCGAAGAGCGCGGTCGAGCCGGTTCCTCCTGCCGATATGAGGTCGGGGTTCTACAGCCCCTACTTCATTGTACCCAAGAAAGGGGGTGGGTTAAGGCCAATCTTGGACCTGCGCATTCTGAATCGGGCCTGCACAAGCTTCCGTTCAAAATGTTAACGCAGAAACGTATTTTCCAATGCATCCGTCCCCAAGATCGACCTGAAGGACGCGTACTTTCATGTCTCTATCCTTCCTCGACACAGACCGTTCCTGCACTTTGCGTTCGAGGGGAGGGCATATCAGTACAAAGTCTTGCCCTTCGGGCTGTCCCTGTCGCCTCGCGTCTTCACGAAGGTCGTCGAGGCAGCCATTGTTCTGCTCAGAGAAAGCGGGGTTCACTTACTCAACTATCTCGACGACTGGCTCATACTCGCCCAGTCTCAGGAGCAGTTGTGCGAACACAGGGACATGGTGCTCAGTCACCTCAGCCTGTTGGGACTTCGGGTCAACCGAGAGAAGAGCAAACTCTGCCCCGCGCAGAGGATCTCTTATCTCGGTATGGAGCTGGATTCGGTCAGCCGGACAGCGTGCCTCACTCCAGAGCGCGTCCGGTCAGTGTTGAACTGCTTGAATATGTTCAAAGGCAGGACAACTGTCCCACTGAAATTATTTCAGAGGCTCCTGGGGCATATGGCATCTGCAGCCGCGGTAACGCTGCTCGGATTGCTTCATATGAGACCGATTCAACGCTGGTTGCACGACGAGTCCCGAGATGGGCGTGGCAGAGCGGTCAGTACCGGGTCCTAGTTACTCCTTACTGTCTCCACGACTCGACCCATTGCCAGTGGTACTACTCCCTGACCGGAGGTACCTTAGGCATAGATGCACTGGTGCACAGCTGGCCCCGGGACCTACGCAAGTATGCGTTCCCCCCAGTGAGCCTTCTCGCACAGACACTGTGCAAGGTCAGGGAGGACGAGGAGCAGGTCTTGTTAGTTGCGCCCTACTGGCCCAACCGGACCTGGTTCCCGGGACTCACACTCCTCGCGACAGCCCCTCCCTGGCCGATCCCCCTGAGGAAGGACCTGCTTTCTCAGGGGCGGGGCACTCTATGGCACCCGCGTCCAGACCTCTGGAATCTCCATGTCTGGTCCCTGGACGGGACGCGGAGGTTCTAGGTGGCCTACCACAAGCAGTGGTAGACACCATCGCTTCAGCTAGAGCCCCCTCTACGAGGCGCCTCTACTCTCTGAAGTGGAACCTGTTCGTCGAGTGGTGCTCTTCCCGCCGGGAAGACCCCCGAAAGTGTTCGTTTAACGTTGTGCTTTCCTTCCTGCAGGATGGGTTGGATCGAAGGCTGTCTCCCTCCACCCTCAAAGTGTACGTCGCAGCTATAGCGGCGTATCACGATGCAGTAGATGGTAAATCCTTAGGTAAGCACGACTTAATCGTCAGGTTCCTCAGAGGTGCGAGGAAACTAAATCCTCCTCGTTCTACCTCGATACCCTCTTGGGACTTAGCCCTGGTGCTCAGAGCACTTCAGGGTCCCCCATTTGAGCCTTTGCAGTCTGTTGAGCTAAAAATCCTGTCCATGAAGACAGTTCTCCTGATTGCATTGGCTTCAATCAAGAGGGTAGGGGACCTGCATGCACTCTCGGTCGACGAATCGTGCCTAGAATTCGGGCCGGCCAACTCTCACGTTGTCCTGAGACCCCGGCCTGGATACGTGCCCAAGGTTCCTACCACTCCCTTTTGGGACCAGGTGGTGAATCTGCAAGCGCTGCCTTCGGAGGAGGCAGACCTAGCCCTAGATTTGTTATGTCCCGTCCGCGCTCTTCGCGCTTACGTTGACCGGACTCAGAGCTTCAGATCCTCACAGCAGCTCTTCATCTGTTACGGAGGCCAGCAGAAGGGAAAGGCTGTCTCCAAGCAGAGGTTGGGCCACTGGATAGTGGATGCCATTGTCTTGGCTTACCGGTCCCAAGACGTACCTTGCCCGTTCGGGTTGCGAGCACACTCAACAAGGAGTGTTGCTTCTTCCTGGGCGCTGGCTCAAGGCGCCTCGCTGACAGATATATGTAGAGCTGCGGGCTGGGCGACACCTAACACGTTCGCTAGATTTTATAGCCTCCGTGTAGAGCCGGTATCTTCCCGCATTCTCGCCCCCAGTGGCCAGCAGCGCTAAGTGCCCATTCTAAGTGTCGGCTTGCATACGCCACTCTCGCCCTCTGGGCCGGATACGTGCGTCTATTTGCTCCAGTCATGTTCCCCGAAAATCGGCTAACCCTGTGAGTTCCTCCGTCACCCCTCCGGTGTCAGACGTGGCGGCCGTCTGATGCCAGGCTTGCACCCGTATGCTTGTGGAACGTGTGTGTAGGCTGGGTTCCATATGTTGCGGTCCCCTCTAGGCTACCCCATATGTGTATTTTCCACGGTACCAGCTACCGTACTCGGCTAGCCCCGTGTCTTTCCCTCGACAGAGCTTCCTCTGTCGTCTCTGGCTGTGTTCTTCCCCCCCCTGGAACCAGGTTGGGTCCACCCCAGAAACTGCAATTTGTTGCACTACCCTGTTAGGTTAGTCCTTATGTGTATTCCACCTCTCCTTCCATTGAAGAATGTGGTCCGCAGCGTACCATCTCCCGAGACGGGCACGCTTTCCCAGCGTTATCCAATAGTCACGCTGAGTGGGTCTTGCAGGAACAGCAGTGACTGTCCTTCCCTGCCCGGGGCCCTGACTCCCACTCTAACATAGGAGTGGTCCAGCGAGCTCAGGCAGGACGCTGGAAGGGCCAGCCTCCTGGCGTGTTGGTAGGGATCCCAATTCATCGGTCAGTTCCGACGTACGTCGAACGTGACCGACTGAAAGGGAACGTCTCGGTTACGTATGTAACCCTCGTTCCCTGAAGGAGGGAACGGAGACGTACGTCCCGTCGCCAGGTGCTGTGCTTCAGCTGAAGGCCCGAGCCACTTATCTCGGCTCCTCAGTTGAAAACGGTATGCGGCACTTCCACTTCCTTATTTATACCCGCAACGCGGGGCGGTGCGTGGAATGCGTGATCGCATGCCAATGTTTATTGGCTCGTTTTTAATTACTCGAAGTAGGTCGGTCTCTGAAAACAGATCCCAATTCGTCGGTCAGTTCCGATGTACGTCTCCGTTCCCTCCTTCAGGGAACGAGGGTTACATACGTAACCGAGACGATTTGTTCTGTATTTTTCATTAAATAAATTCAGGCTTGATGAGCATAAGAGACTTCTTTTAAAAGCATTAAAAATTGTTTTCACATTTTTTTGACCGGTATTATTAATGTTTCACTATTATAAAAAATAAAATAAAAATTAGACAATCATAGACACAGTCATATAGTAGACTTGCAACCTAATACTGTGTATCTAGCTAAATATACTGTGTGTGTGTGTGTGTATACATTATATATATATATATATATATATATATATATATATAAAAAATTTAAAATAGTAGTGAAATATGAATAATACATGTTGATAATTACACACACATACACACTATTTTGCAAGAAGAGACAGATGCTTTCAGTGATTTCCAGATGGTGGGCGGTCTACCAGCAGGGTCTCACCGGATCATGGTAACCAGCCAAACCTTGATGTGTAGCCCTTATAAAACTCTTAGCATAAAATTGAGTCAAAAACATTTCTTAAAATGATGAATTATGATGGAACTGAATGTCTCCAGTTTTCAAACTCAACTATCAAGACAAATGCAACAACAATCTTTCGATTATTAGAACCAGCTGTTACATCAGTGTGAAGTGATCCCACTTGTTTCATTATGAGCTCTGCTGAGAGCTTTGACAGATCACGAAAACGCATCACACTCACACAGACACCCCTCAATCTGTTTTATTCATCGAAAAGCAATGGCTGAACGAGAGCACTTCCCTAAGAGAGGTGGCGAAAAGAGGTGTGAGAGGGACTCATTTTCTCTTTCACAGATTGGACTGAGGCCCAGGAGGATAGACGGCAGCTTGCACTTGAAACCTCTCCTTTGCCAGATCTATTCAAAATCTAAATGTGTGCGAGTTGTCACGCAAGGCTAAAGGTTCCGAGCTCCATGACAACAGTTGTCTTGCCTGATATGAGTGTCTATCAAAGTCGTTCGCTGCTGTATGTGTATTGGCAGCGCTGTCAAATATCTGTCGCCTAGGCAACATCATTATTGCAATGATATTTCAACAGTTTTGTGGAGTCGTAGCATCAGCGAATGAGTCAAGATTTCCATAGTGATAAGATCTCTGGGCAAATATTTCAGATGTATTTAAAGTGAACTGCATCAACTAGCACATTTTAATTCATTTCCATTCATCTATCCATTATTGGGTTTCAGCAAATCAGTTATGGCTACTGTTATGTAATATTCATGAGCCAGACTGATATGGTTTATAACGTATCTTCCGCCACTTTTTTAGATCGTTCCTACGCGCCCTACATCCATCTATCCTTTTTTCCATTTTTATCCATCCATCATTTCATTGATGTTTTTAAGCACTTGACGGGTAAACTGTGGCATCTATTACCTCACTGTGTTTAGCTCCTCGATGAGCACTATGAAACTTCCTGTCGAGACATCTGGTGATACGCATGTGTGTTTGCGTGTCTGTAGTGATGGTGGTGTTTAGTGGGCCGAGGAGAGTGATAGCACTGTGAACAGGCCCTATTACTGAACAGACAAGCAAGAGAGAACTAGTGCTCTGCTCTCTGCACCCCTCCATCAACATCAATCTCTTTTTCTGGGGGCGTCAGATGGGCCAAAGGAGCGGAGAAGAGAGACATGGAAAGTAAATCAACTAACTCCCTCCAGCTCTGGTTTAGAGCAGAGACGCAAGGAGACAAGAGTAAAGTGAGAGAATGTTCTACAAGAAGTTTGTAGAAGGGGGAAAAAAAAATCATCTTTTTGTCAAGGCAATCAATCTTTTTTTCCTCACCCAGGTAAATGGAAAACAAAGGATACAAAATAAGGTCTGAAACTCTTAAATTTTAGTAAATGTTCAGTGAAAGGAGGTGCTTAAAGGGATTGTTCACCCAAAACATGATAATTTACTCACCCTCAAGTTGTTTCTTTCTTCTGCTGAACACAAAATAAGATATTTTGAAGGATATGGGTCAGATTCCTTAATGTAACAGGTGGAATAATATTTACATTGTCATTTGTGGTGCGGGTCGGGAATCAATAGACTGTGGGTCCAATAGCCAAGAGTCTATCCCTCAATTCGGGACCCACTGATAGGCAGCTGTTTTCATGCGGTCCCGTGCTTATATGTGTTCACGCTCTGTAGTCCGAAGACTGTCAAATGTTTCTAATTACAACGTCGTTTTACAGCGTTTAGCACAGCAGCGTTTGCGTGCTACAACTGAAGTGTTTTTACCGCGCTCCTGTGCTCTGAAGCGCTCTGAAGTGAAAGAGCATTCTTTGCTCACTTTCTGTATATAATCTATTCTCAATTTGAATAAAAGTTTTATTTTTCATGCTGCAAAGAGGACAAACGTCCACATATACACTGCAGAGTTTCAGGAGAGACAACCGCATTTAAAGGGATAGTTCACCCAAAAATTTTAATTATCCCATGATTTACTCACCCTCAAGCCATCCTAAGTGTATATAACTTTCTGTATCTTCCTTCAGACTAACACAATAGGAGTTATATTAAAAAAATAGCATTGCTATTCAACAAATTGGGCTGGGCAACAAACTTAAGCTCCTCTTCCCTTATATCGAAATCCTCTGACATTTCTCTTTAAAAATTCTCATTTTAGGCCCCGTCCACACGAAGCCAGAGCTTTCCCTATCCAATCTTTTTTTTCCCCTCGTTTCAAGAAATATCCGCGTACACACGAGAGCACTGAAAACGACTCAAAACTATGTAGTATACATGCCAGGCCAGTGTGTGGCTCTGTAATTCTGCCACAGAAATACACTAAAAACGGAGAAGAAGAGTTGTGGCTAGTAGGGGTACAGCAATGGTAGGAAGTGAGGCAAAATCTCACAATAAAATACCAATAAATAAATGAGCTACTTACCAGATTATGTTTTATTAATGCCTACACCTACACCTACACCAACCCTAAACCTACCCTTACAATAATGCACATACAGTAATTAAATGACGCAATATTGATGTGCGCATGCTCAGTGCGTGTAGTTGTAGGCTTATCCCTTTCTAGTCTTTACCACGTGGGACGTGGTGTGATGACATCGCCCGGTTTCAAAAAATATCGGATTCATGTTCCCAAAACGCTGGATCCGTGTGGACGAAACGCTGATAGGGTAAAATATTTTTACCTCTACAGCAAAACACGTCTCTGTGTGGATGGGACCTTAGACTTATAGGACCTTAGACCTTAGGCCAGCCTTCACTCCCCACGTGCATCAATGACCAGTTCACCACTGTTCTTTCCTTGGACCACTTTTGATAGATACTGACCACTGAAGACTGGGAACACCCCACAAGAGCTGCAGTTTTGGAGATGCTCTGACCCAGTCATCTAGCCATCACAATTTGGCCCTTGTCAAACTCGCTCAAATCCTTATGCTTGCCAATTTTTCCTGCTTCTAACACATCAACTTTGAGGACAAAATGTTCACTTGCTGCCTAATATATCCCACCCACCAACAGGTGCCGTGATGAAGAGATAATCAGAGCACAATGTTATGCCTGATCGGTGTGTATGTATATATATGTATATACAAAAAACACATAATTCAAAACTTGAACATTTGAATGGAGTTTGCAGGTTAAACAGTTCAAGCTGAATTAACTGTAGGGAAATGTGGAGAAAATACAAAGAAGAAAGTAATCAGAGTTCTTTCACAGTTCTACCTCGCAAACACTGTAATTATGTCATGAGTCATACATAAAGTTGGATCAATTTGACATTATTTTTTCCGCTCACCTTGCCTGGCACTTTTGAAGCTGAAGGACTGAAATCCTCCGGTCAGCGCAGACGAGTCGATGACATCAACACCATACTCGCTCTGATTCCGCCGGTACAGCGTTACAGCGATAACCAGCACGACGACGGTAACTACCCCCGCAGCCAGACCGGAGTAGAGCGCCACATCGTTATTGCTCTCCATATCAGCTAGAAGAAGAGAAAAAGATTTTGAAGAGAAATACAAAATGACTAAGCAATGGCAGTGGTTCTTTTAAAACGATTATATAAAGGCATTTGTTTATTTGCTCAAATTTCCCTCGAACAGCTCAGGGATCTCATTTTGATGTAGACAGATGTGACACAGCCACAAAACACAGCAAACAAATGACATAAAACATAAAGCACATTCATCACAGAAGTCGATCCTTCTCTCTCAGTCTCTCTAATGCTCCCACTTTCCCAGACACCTCCAACACTAATGAAAGTTCTCTAGCGATGGGCGATTACAATCAGCCCTCAACCGCACACCTGACTCTCAACACGAACACACGCAGCGAATCTGGCAAAAGCAAAAACCGCAAACCTTCCACAGGGATTTCGTAACAACGCGGCTCATTATATTATCTCATCTGTAGTGATTAGGCCCTATCTGCTGACTCCTTTGTGCAAACAATTCAACCAGGACTCTATGAACAACAGACAGAACAAAGAAACGCTAGCATGTCGTTCCTGAGCATTCAAAAGCCTCCAGACGGGTAGGGAACATCAGACAAAGCCTGCGGCTATGAAAACATTAGCCAGAAACATGTGGAGCTGCACTAACAGCAAACAGAGCAGGTTAATTGGGAGCTCTGGAAAAGTTTGGCAGGCTAATGAATCTCTTTTGCACTTGTGTTTGGGTATTTGCTCCCTTTTGCCGCCTTTTCTTTTCATTTTCCCTTTCCTTTGCTCTGTTACCCTCTCTTTCTCTGGTTATCTGGAGTTAGAGTTTTCTTTCCTGCACTGAAACAGGAAGTGTGGGCGGGGCATACTAATCAAATCAGCATATTAGAATGATTTCTGAAGTATCATGTGACACTGAAGACTGGAGTAATTCAGCTTTGCCCTCACAAGAATAAATTACATCACATAATATATTCAAATAGAAAACAGTTACTGTCAATTGCAATAATAGCGGTCTTCCAAAAACATTTAAAGAATTGTACCAACACCAAACTTTTAAATGTTAAAGCAGGGTTCCTCAAACTCGGTCCTGGAGGGCCACTGTCCTGCAGAGTTTAGCTCCAACCCTGATCAAACACACCTGAGCAAGCTAATCAAGGTATTCAGGATCACTAGAAAATCACAGGAAGGTGTGTTTGATTAGGGTTGGAGGGTTGGAAAGGGAAATTAGCCCATGATTTACATTGGGTTAAAGGGAAATGAGCCCATGAATGTATATAACATTCTTCTTATATTTAGTTATATTAAAAAAGGTCCTGGCTCTTCCAAGTTTTATAATGGCAGTGAATGGCTGTTTCTGTTTTGTCCATAAAAGTGCATATATATCCATTATAAAAGTGCTCCACACGGCTCCAGGGGGTTAACCCTCTCGAGTCAGTGGTCGCGCCGGCGCGATCGGCTCTCTTTTTTTCTTATCAGTGCCAAAGAAAATCAAATAACTGTCGTTTTTTATCATTCAAGCAAGTGTTATACATCATTAAAATCTCAGTTTCTATTTTTTTTTGTGTACAGTCACAATAAAAACAAAATGTTTTGCTCTTTGCAAAATAAAGAAAACAAACATGATGCGCGATCTGCAGCCTCTCTCTCAAAGACATTCATTCAGATAGTCTTCAGAAAAGGACCTCTAGCTTAGTGAATACTTGTCTCACAAACATGAGACATATGTCTAAAGAAATGCTGAAATGACAGGTTTTAAACAATGTAAACCAAATCGAAAACAAATATGCTGTGTTTATGTAATCTGGTTGAAAAGTGATAGATGTCAGTCTTTCGCGAGACAGTTCATTATGCGCTAAAGCGACCACGCCCACGCAGCACACGCTCTATTGAGATTCAAAGATGAGGCGATCCAGAGTCGACGCCCACACATCAACTCATACAAGCACATCAAGTACTGCTATAGCCTACTTCAGCTACATCGTTTTGACACGCGTTGAGAAGAAAAGCACATGAAGAAACCTCATGAAAAGCTGTTCATTTCTTAAAGCAAGGGCTGATTGTAAGGTAAGCTTTATTCTGTTAAGTTTATTCTGTTAGCATCTGTGAATATTAAACACAAAAAGACCGTTTTAATATGAATCCTGCTGCATGTCATACACGCAAGACTGTTTAGACAAGATTTATTTGGCTTGTTTTGGACAGATTATAACGTGTTTATTGTAAAAGAGCCCGTCATAGCAATAAAGCTTTTATTCACAAATGTCTGCTCAGATGCTTTAAATATAGTACCAGTCAAACATATTTTTCTTCATATTGATGTTTTAATATTATAGCCTAATGTTATTTTTTAAATTTAATATCAAAGTTTGTTTTATCGAGTTAATATTGAGTTTGTTTTGTAGAAAGGGATTTTTTTTTGTTTTGTAGAAAGTTAATTGGTTTCTTTAAAGTGAATTTCGTTTTGTATAAATTGTATCTTAATTTTAATTATTTATTATAAATTTTTTTTGCATGAGACTACTTTCAAAAACAAAACAAAAATGGTAAAAAAATGTAGAAAAAATGCTCTTAGTAATTTTTGTCTTGTTTCTAGTCTAAATATTTAAACATTCTTAAATCAAGATGCATTTACTAGATACGTACAATATATTGTCCTTTGTTCTGCTGCTCTCAGTCATATAAGTACCTGAAGCTCATTCATTATGCAGCTCATTATGCAGCTCATTGTGCGGTCTATTTTGTTCTTTTGTTATCTCAGGTGTTATCTCATCCTTATTCATTAGATATCACGCCTCCTCGCATACGGGCTTTGTGAAGAAAAACTATCTTACAAATTTTGAATCAGTGTATTGTTTTATGTGAATCAGTAGGCTCAATGGTTCTCACATCAGTTTGAAGCAAAAACTCTCGGCAAATACACACATTATTCAAAAGTCTTGTGAAGACATATCTATTGTGTGTTTTGAGGCCTTAATTTTAAAACAGCTTTTTCAAAAACCGTGCACAAACATTTTTCTCTCAAAAATTCAAGCATGTACATACATGTTGCTCCCATATTATGGAAGCCCAGTTTGTGCTGAATACAGTGTAATTACACTTTTGCCATTAATGTGTTTATAAGCAACTGAAAAAACACAAATGTCAGAGCATGTCAAAACTTCTAAAGGGCCCCAAAAGAGCTCAGACTCCAGAGGATAAAGGTCTTCTGAAGCGATGGGTTTGTGTAAGAAAAATATCCATATTTAAAACGTTACAAACTGTAATCTTTAACTTCTTTCACGAGAGACTGGCTTTCCAGCATATGACGTAGGGCGCTCTGGCGAGACTATGCTAGTTCTGGCGAGAACCAAGTTTTGTTTTGCTGTACCCTCTGCGCTTCCACGTTCGTCCACGCTCGTTTTTCTTACACAAACGCATGGCTTTGCTTCAGAAGGCCTTTATTAACCCCCTGGAGCCGTGTGGAGCACTTTTATGATGGGTAGATGCACTTTTATGGACTTCAAAACAGTAACAGCCATTCACTGCCATTATAAAACTTGGAAGAGCCAGGACATTTTTGAATATAACTCTGATTGTATTCGTCTGAAAGAAGAATGTCATATACAGCTAGGATGACTTGAGGGTGAGTCAATCATGGGCTAATTTTCATTTTTGGGTGAACTAACCCTTTAAGTAACTGGGTTAAGTTTACCGAGTTTTGTTTGGTAATGTTATAAACATGACGGGGACACTGACATTCCTCAAGCGAAAACCTGTCAAAGACGTTTAATCTTTGTGGTGCGTCATTGTCGAGTTAATGTGGCACCGTTTCAGTCATTGAGTCAGCACTCTGAAAGCCGTCTACAAAATGTCACAGACATAACTGGTTTTCCAGGTTGTTTCGAATGGCGTACTGGATGATTCATTGGAAACATAATTGACAGGACAACCCAATGTTGAACAATGTCAGTGTGGAAATGAGCTTATGTAAAGGTTGCAATTAGATTGTTTGTCATGCGTGACTCAGAATGATGATAACAGTAAAAGGGGTTAATTATACAGGCAAGATGAACAGAACGACAATATTAAGATGGATGATTGTGATGCAATGTGGCGTTATTACATCATGCTTCATATGCCTGTGAGCATATTCAAAAGTAATGCAATGCATGTAAATGAATTTTTTTAAAAAATCAAAGCGAAAAAGCAAAGAAACACAGATGAAAGTTGAAGAGTCAGTGTCTCACCTTGTGGAACTTTCACATCATGGAGCAGCTTCCTGTCTGCAGAAACAGACACGTATAACATGCTATGAGACGCACAAATGCTGCAATTTTCAGATGCTCATGCACACACAGGCATGTTTTTAAGTTGCAAGGATCCGTTGAGGATATAAAAAGCCCATTTAGTGTGATGATGCATGATCTGATCAAAGTTGCGCCATTGCGGAGAGTGAGAAGAAGCCTCCGAAATCCTCCAAGCTCTTTCAAAAAACGCATTTGGTGAATTATGTAGGAGGTAAATAACAAACGACACTGAATCAAACTGTCTAAACAAAGATTTACATATGTATGATGGTCAATGACAGGCATGTAATCTGGAATCACTGTCAAATCTTTTACACAAAATTACCACGTTCATACAGAAAGAAGGTGTGTGTGTGCATTAGTGTGCTGTGTTGTGTTTGTCCGTATTAGGTGTAGGAAATTGGTCTCTGATAGGGATGTCTATCACCGTTGGGCTTTAAACTCATCTGCAGAGGATGGCGAGGTGTACACCCTCCTCCCTCGGGGGGATGGAGGCAGGAAAGATTGATTAAAGAACTGTCAGGATGATGAGCGAGGAGGATTAAAACAGAAGATGTCTGCCTCTCCCAAGGAATTACAAAACGGCCTGTCAAGTGCTGCTCGTCTGAGGGTTTGACTGACTGGTTTCATTCAGGCGCTGACAGCCTTTCACAGAGCACTTGTCTCCACTGATCTAAACAAAAGTGAGATGATTTTTTTACTGCTCTTCTCTATGTCTGTGTTGCACTGAGGAAGTTGGAGGAGTTATAACAGAAAATCAGGAGCATATTGAGCCTCTTTAAACATTTTACCACCACACACGGCGTCATGTAATGTACAAAGCATTACACCATCTGTATGTCTTTTCATTAATGCTTCAAGGCAAAATGAAAAACCTTTTTTTCCTGTTTTAATCATTTCAGTCTAGTTTGGTTTGGTGGTGATGATGATGACGATGATGATGATGAAATCACTGAAGATGATGATGGTGATGGTGATAATGGAGATGACCGGCGATGATGATGATCAAGGTTGGGCAAGAATTCAAATATGATTTGAATTGGCAACACCACAAGTGGATTTTAATTTTTTAACACAACAAGTGGATTTTAATTTGTTAATCTATCTATCTATCTATCTATCTATCTATCTATCTATCTATCTATCTATCTATCTATCTATCTATCTATCTATCTATCTATCTATCTATCTATCTATCTATCTATCTATCTATCTATCTATCTATCTATCTATCTATCTATCTATCTATCTATCTATCTATCTATCTATCTATCTATCTATCTATCTATCTATCTATCTATCTATCTATCTATCTATCTATCTATCTATCTATCTATCTATCTATCTATCTATCTATCTATCTATCTATCTATCTATCTATCTATCTATCTATCTATCTATCTATCTATCTATCTATCTATCTATCTATCTATCTATCTATCTATCTATCTATCTATCTATCTATCTATCTATCTATCTATCTATCTATCTATCTATCTATCTATCTATCTATCTATCTATCTATCTATCTATCTATCTATCTATCTATCTATGCGTTTTAAAGCCTTGCCGGTGTCCTGACATTTCATCCTACCCGTCAGATTGTCCTACCAAGGCTTACTGCCCATGCCCACATCAATATTTTTTATTTTTATTTTTTATATTTACATTTTAAGGGTAGGTTTAGGGTAGGGATAGGTGTGGACACGGGCGTCGGAACCATTGTATATGGGTGGGACAAGACCCACCCACTTTTTACGATCAATGATATTGGACCCACTCACTTTTATCGTCTCTGACATTCAGCACATGTCTGTTTACCTACCCCTAATCGATAAACACTTATTATTAAACACATATTAGACGCTTTATTTCCACTTTTCTAATATTTTCTTAATTTGTATTGAAAATAAATGCCTTTCCGATTTGATATGTGATGGGAAAACGGAGAAGATTAATTTCGGCGAAAGCAGGACTTGAACCGCGGGTCGATTTATGTCAAAACTAGATGCCGTGCGTCTTACCCCTACACTACTATCGCTCTCAATGATATGGCGATTTACGTAATTTTGTCTTTCCGACCTATACGTTTACCAAGTAAAGCTGTATATTTGTACTTAAAGGGTTAGTTCACCCAAAAATGAAAATTCTGTAATTAATTACTCACCCTTATGTCGTTCGACACCCGTAAGACCTCCGTTCATATTCGGAACACAAATGAAGATATTTTTGTTGAAAGCTGATGGCTGAGAAAGGCTTCAGATAGGCCTCCATTGGCATTCAGTACACTTATACTCCCAAGACCGATAAAAGGCACTTAAAATGTCGTTACAAAGGCCATCTCACCACAGTGACTCTACAATAATCTTACGATGCGACGACAATAGTTTTTGTGCGCAAAAAAAAATCAAAATAACACCTTTATCCAGCTTGTTATTGCCTTCCGCGTGTGCCTCCACGACGCATGCGCGAGAATATGACGTAGTGCCGGGGTTCGGGAATCCATGAAATACACACTAAAGCCCCATTTTGAGCACTACGCCGAGACCTAAAGCACGATCAATGTAGAATCCAACAGCTTAGACACGCGCGTCTTCCTCTGCTCGTAAACAAATCGCTTCTGGGTCATCTGTCCGAACGCCGGATCTGCGTCATATTCTCGCGCATGCGTCGTGGAGGCACACACGGAAGGCAGTATAACAACAAGTTGGAAAAAGGTGTTATTTTGATTTTTTTTGCGCACAAAAACTATTGTCGTCGCATCGGAAGATTATTGTAGAGTCACTGTGGTGAGATGGACTTTGTAACGACATTTTTAGTGCCTTTTATCGGTCTTGGGAGTGTAAGTGTACTGAATGCCAATGGAGGCCTATCTGAAGCCTTTCTCAGCCATCAGCTTTCAACAAAAATATCTTCATTTGTGTTCCGAATATGAACGGAGGTCTTACGGGTGTCGAACGACATAAGGGTGAGTAATTAATGACAGAATTTTCATTTTTGGGTGAACTAACCCTTTAATGTAATTGCCATCTATTCCAGTAAAAAAATTCTGAGGACCCACCCACATTTTTTTTGCTTCCGACGCCCATGGGTGTGGATATTAATGGATATTAATAAAGCAAATCACATTAATATGATTCTTGTAGCACAATCTGATAGGTAGCATTTTTTGCTGTCGAATTGTGCTACCTACTGTTTTAATGGGAGGTAGCAAAATCTGACAAGGTAGGACAAATCGACAGAACACCACTATGCGCGGTTTTGACGCTTGTCAAACACGTGATTACTGGACTAAGTCGTCTTACTGTGCTAATACTGTCAAATACACACAAGGTTTACATAAACACAGTCAGTTATGTCTAAAGTGAAAGTAAAATCGGCGCGTGTCTGTAGTAGATGCACGCAGGTCTTACATTGACAACAGCACAGTAGTCACGCGGTCCTTAAAGGGACAGTTCACCTATAAAATTATGTCATTATTTACTCACTCTAATATTGTTCCAAACCTGTATTCATTTCTCATTTTTGAGTGAACTATCCATTTAATGTTAATACAACAACAAAAGACAAAGAGAAAACCACTCACTGCTCTTGACTGAAAAACTAAGACAGTAGCATCAGTGTATATTTTATAGTGAAGTCTATGTAGTGTTTTATTTTTACATTTATTCATTCAATTTCATACTTAAATGCTGTACAGCTCTGAGCTGCCAGTGTAAGTCTTTACATATATATTTTTTATATTATACAATACACTAGGAATGTGTACAAGGTTTTTTTTTAAGTAAAGTTTTAAGTTTAAGTAAGGTTTTTCAATTCTTTTAAGTAAAATAAAGAAAGAGTATTGCAATGAAAAAATAGTCTTTTTTCTCCTTAACCTCTTGCTGTTCCTGTCGCTTAAAATAGAATAGCAAAAAACTGATTTGACAAGCCATCAGAACCGAACCGAACCGAACCGAAAACCGTGGTTAAAAACCGAGGTATGTATTGAACCATGGACTAACTGTATTGTTGCATCCCTACTATCTATCTATCTATCTATCTATCTATCTATCTATCTATCTATCTATCTATCTATCTATCTATCTATCTATCTATCTATCTATCTATCTATCTATCTATCTATCTATCTATCTATCTATCTATCTATCTATCTATCTATCTATCTATCTATCTATCTATCTATCTATCTATCTATCTATCTATCTATCTATCTATCTATCTATCTATCTATCTATCTATCTATCTATCTATCTATCTATCCACGAACCCACACACCCACCCATATACTGTATATATAATTCTACTTTTCTACTTTTTCAAATTTAAATTCAAACTGCAATTCTGCATCCTTTTTTGACTTCAATTGAATTTCCAAATTACATTTAGGATTTATAAAGCTTTTTCAATTCAGTTCTAAATGTTGCACAATTTGGTGGTGAAAGGAGTGGTGAAAATTATAGAGATGATAGTAATGATTATGATGATGATGATGATGATGATGATGATGATGATGATGGCAACAATGATTGTGACAATTACCCACCTTGAATGCAGAGGTCTCCGGTGCAGTTGTCCGTGTCTAGGGCAGCTCCATCACACAGTCTGCCACCATGTTTTGGCTCTGGGTCTGTACACTCTCTAGTGCGTTGCCTCTCACATTCAGAACTACACACAGACCACATAGTCCACTCGGACCAGCCACCATCCACTGTCACACACACACACACACACACACACACACACACACACACACACAAACACAAACACAAATTTAAACATTTTCATAAGCGTACAAAAAAGTTTAATATGCACAGTTTGCAACTAAAAAACTGGAATTCATACTTCCTCTCAGAACAATCTTGTGTATCTGATACAAACTTTCTCTCAGAATGGTCACTCATTTTGTTCCTCTCTCTGCAGGTGGTGTTCCTATACTTCCAGGATTTTCCCGCTCATGGTTTGTCTCTGACAAAAGCAAAAGACAATTTACTTTTGTCTTGTTCCATCAGGCTTTCCCCTTTACCCTAACGACTCCATGGGCTGCTGGTGTTTCCTCTGCGGCTAATCTAAATGCAAATGCTGTTTTTGTGTGTCTGTTGAGTGGGATACCGGGATTGAGCTGGGCTGGAGAGCGAGATTAAATTTTTCCGTGGCAGATCGACTGGTGCCCTCCTCAGATAACTTTTCCCCCAACATGACTAGTGTTTCCCATGTGTTTGGTGCTTCCAATGAAACCATAAATTTAGTCAGCATAAGAGCTCTTGAGGACCCGGCGACTGATAACTCTCTTCTTCTGCGCCTCTCTCTCACTCCATCCATCAGGTTTCTCTTTCTGTAAATGTATGGAATTTGGTAATCCAGATTTTCTCTTAGTGCCACATCTCTGTCACATACACACGCTCTCTTTAACTTGTCTTTATGAATTTCTTTCATCCCCATTTATCTGTCTCGCTCCATCTCTCTTGTTCGCTACGAGAAGCACTGCATTTCGCTTTAGACAGTAAACAGGAAATCTGTGAGAATGACAGCACCACATTAACAGAACGTAGACACATTTCAAATGTAAAACTCGAGAGGCGTCAGTCACTGAGGTCAATTCAAACGCAGCACATACTGTCTTGTTCGTGCTTTATATGCAGCCTCCCAGACAGATGGATTAGCTATCAATTTGTTCAGAAAGCATGTTTAATTAACAAGCCATAGCAGTGAGACATGTTCACGTAGCCTGACTGACCAGCCTTGAACTGTTGAATCTGCTGGCAAAATGCACTTCTGGGTTTTCAAGAACAAAGAGCTGAAGAGAAAAGAGTGCATTTAATGCAGCTACTGTAAAAACATATACCAGTATTGATGAGTACATGAGTACCAGACTTCATAATTATACACTTTAAATCATATAGGGAATTTTTTTTTATCAGGCATGTTTTTTAAAAAAGGCATCTTTTTATCTTAAAACTAATTTACTGAAACAGAACTAAAATAAATAAATAAATTCCTTTTAAATATTGAAATTAAAATATAAATATTTTTGTTTTTTAGTTTATTTATTTAATTAAAATTTTTTTTGAAAGAAATTAAGGCTTTTATTCAGCAAGTACACATTAAATAATAAAAAAATGTATACAATTATAAATTAAATTAAACATAGTAAAACATTTATAATGCTACAACATATTTCTGTTTTAAATAAATGCTGTTTCTATTCATCATAAATCTTGAAAAAAAAACAAATCCACAAAAATATTTGAGTTTTTAACTTTTTTGTTTGTATTTTGATCAAACAGCTTTAGTGAGCATACGATATTTCTTTCAAAAAACAATTAAAACATCTTAATGGCCGCAAACTTTTGAACATATATATGTATTACAATTTCTTAAATACATTACATTCTGATAAGATTTGAATAAGAGTAATGCCTAATATTTCGGTGAACGAGTTCAGTAACAATTCAGCAAGAGAGTGAATCGGCAGACCGATTCACAACAGTAACAAAAGAACCGGCTTATAAGACTAATTCGATTTGTCTACAAATCAGGTTGTGTTGTATACATTGAGGACAATGTAAAAGAAAGATTTGTTTTTGAGATACCTAGTTCTTATCACATTCTCATTGGCATACTTGTTTTGTGTCTCTAACCTGGGCAGGGAGAGGAGCAGGTGCTCTTCTGAACAGACATTCCCTCACAGAAAGCCCCTCCATTTAGTGGAGCGGGGTTGGTGCAGGTTCGTGTTCGCTTCTGAACTCCTCTTCCACAGCGGACGTTACACTCGGACCAGTCCGTCCAGGATGACCACCCCCCATTCACTGACAAAGAGAGAAAAAAGACTGAATTAGTTTACTACATTGTTTACTGCATTACTGCATCGCCACAGTGTGGCCCTGCACAGCCTATTGGAAATCAAATGGGGTTGTTTTTTCAGGGGTTGGGTGTGGCCATTTAGTTCCAGTGAAAGGAACTCTTAATGCTTCAGCATACCAAGACATTTTGGACAATTTTATGCTCCCAACTTTGTGGGAAAAGTTTGGGGATGGGTTGGGGATGGCCCCTTCCTGTTCCAACAAGACTGCGCATCAGTGCACAAAGCAAGGTCCATAAAGACATGGATGAGCGAGTTTGGTGTGGAGGAACTTGACTGGCCTGCACAGAGTCCTGACCTCAACCCGATAGAACACCTTTGGGATGAATTAGAGCGGAGACTGCAAGCCAGGCCTTCTCGTCCAACATCAGCGCATGACCTCACAAATGCACTTCTAGAAGAATGGTCAAAAATCCCCATAAACACACTCCTAAACCTTGTGGAAAGCCTTCCCAGAAGAGTTGAAGCTGTTATAGCTGCAAAGGGTGGGCCAACTCCATATTAAACCCTCCGGATTAAGAATAGGATGTCATTAAAGCTCATGTGCATGTAAAGGCAGGTGTCCAAAAACTTTCGGCAATATAGTGTATGTTTATCAAATGTTTGCATACAAATATAATCTCAAAATGAAATTGATGCTTTCTAGATGCAAACAATTTTGCAGATGTCTCTGCAATCTATGTATACATACATGCTACGCGGCTAAAACGTCACACTGTTGTATGTAATACTCCATCTAATCAACGCAGAAGTGACTTGATCATGTAATTGGTACATGGAAGAGATTCAAACTGAATTATCCAGATAGATGCCAATCCGTAAGATTTGATAAACATGTCTTGGACACGCACTAATAGCCACGCCGAGGACTTAATGAGAAATACAAATGAGATTCTCATGAATGAATGAAGCGGACATATGAAGGACATGAAAATATGAAAATAACCAATGGCGCTGGTTTCAAATTAACATAATTTTTTTTTTTTTGAGCTACTGCTAAAACATCATATTCTGTTTATTAATTGTGCACTATTGAGGGTACAACTCCCCTCCAAAAAAGTTGACGTACGCCGAATATAACACTTGAAGTGCGTTAGTTAATTTCCCTTCTCTTAACCAGTGCATCATCTCATTTACACTGCAAAACGAACATGATAAAAACCAACAAACAATGCATTCCCTTAGATAAAAATCACACAAGTGAATTATCGAGTGTCTGCTAAACCTTAGGGACTGCTGGGAGTCATGTTAAATGGTAGATGCTACGCTAGCAGCTAAACATTAATTGCGGATCAGTTAGCTAGAGCTCAATCAGTGCTGTCTGCTTCTGACAGCTCATGTCAAAGCTTTTCAATGTGTTTAATCAAGCCTCTAAAAACTGCCAGCTTCAGCCCTCATCTGTGACTGACTCTCAGAAGGCACGCAGAGGGAGAGAGAGAGCGCACCATATTACCTTACTATCAAAATATTGAGGATAAAACACTAGGAGACCACGTCAATTAGGCTAATGGAGCCTGAACCATGGCAATGTGGCCACACAGGGAGCGTTAGAATCATTAACTCATTATATATGTTGACAAAAATAGATAATCGAACCCATACCGGGCGTCTAAGTGATGGCCTCACGCAGACACAGGTCTGGAGAAATGATGAAATGGTGTATTTCTACATTACGTCTCGCTTGATGAATTATTGAAGATTTGAAAAACGAGGGTGCTGTGTCATGGGTCGTGATTTATAGGTGATCGTTTTTTTTGTAAACTGTTAGACTGAAGGTCGGTGTAGGTGAGTAAATAGATGGACAGCGCCATTCTGCAGCATGTCAAACGTTCACACATTCCAAGAGATCCAGATGTTTAAATGAAACTTTTCTGGAACTTGCACTCAAAATCTAGCAGGTTCCTTTTATCGCTCTGATATCCCATGTGCACTGCAATTCTTCACTGTTTGTGTCAATCCGCCTGTCTGTGTTTGCAATTTCTAGACAGACTGTCAGTCTGTGTTAGTGGTAGGGATTTTTTCATTCCTTCTGCATGCTACATTGTTACACCAGTAGGTGGCGACAAGTGTCACTGTTTAGGTGTGAGTTAAAGGGCACCAATTATGCCCCTTTTCACAAGATTTAATATAAGTCTCAGGTGTCCCTAGAGTGTGTTTGTGAAAATACCTAACAGATCACTTAATATACCATTTTGAAAATGCCAATTTTTGGGTTTGAGAAAAATGAGCTGTTTTCTGTGTGTCTCCTTTAAATGCAAATGAGCTGCACAGAGGGCGGAGCCTTCACAGCTCGTGAACACGCGAATGAAAACTGAAGCATGATATCTGTTTGTTTTGATTGGTCATCTCTATCGCAGACACGCTCATGTGACATTGCAGTTCTTCACCATTATGAAATATTATCATCTGCATGTGTTTTAAAGCCTTATCACTCTCAACTTGAGCACACACACCCGACGCATGCGCACAGAGAGCGGGATGTCGGCACGTCCGTAAGTAGGCTATTAAACTAGTCTAAACTTGTTCTCTTTCATGTGTTATTGCGATTAAACTGTCAAATGTGACCACACAAAGTTCACATGAAAACAGTTGATTATGTCTGTGCACACGCAGACAGTAAAGAAATCACGTATGTATGTTAGATCTGTGTACTAAAGTGAAAGCAGTGTAATATACAGTACCTACTGCTATATCTGATGTTAATATGAATCAAACAACAGAAGAACAACAGAAAATCACTCACTGCTCTTGACTGAATAACTTTAGTAGCTTTATTAAGAACACATTTCTTACTTGAATGCTGCTTTTAATGCTCTGGCGAGGAAATAAACATGGCGGACTGTGTACAGCTCTCTGAGGGCGGGGTCTATGCTAATACGGCAGTGTCCATCAACACTCGTGGGCGGGGCCTGTGAAATGACACTGCTTATGATTTATGTCAGGGATGTCCAATCCTGCTCCTGGAGGGCCACTGTCCTGCAGAGTTTAGCTCCAACCCCAATTAAACACACCTGTACCAGCTAATCAGTGTCTTACTAGGCATACTAGAAACTTCCAGACAGGTGTTGAGGCAAGTTGGAGCTAAACTCTGCAGGACAGTGGCCCTCAGGACCGACATTGGACACCCCTGATTTATGTGGATTTAAAAAAAAGAGTCGGAGGATTTTTACCATTATAGGGTGGTTGTGTAAACACACTGCCAACACACATTTATGTTCAAAAAAGTGATTTTTGCATAATAGGTGCCCTTTAATGATTCACTCCATATAAAAATATTTATGCTAATTAATTCAGTAACAATAGAAGTGGCTGCTTATATGAGTTAATGTTTTTAAAATGAACCATTTGAGTGAATGATTTGATGACTTATTCATAAAGACAGTCACTTGTTGTGTTTCTGACTTAAGTACTTTTGAACAAATCGGGGATGAATGATTCAGGGACACATTTATAAAACAGTAGTTGCATCTGAATATGCAAACTTACTACAGATTACAATAGGCGCAAAAAACAGTATTTGAGTAGTAGTAGTGAGTAGTATGTCTGAATTCACAGTCATAAAACAATAGGCAAAAAAGGCAGGGACGCCCTACTACTTCCAGCAAGATTCTGACTTGTGCATCTGATGGACAGTTTACTATCCCATGCAATCACGGGTCAACTGATGCTGGTAGGTCACACAACAATGAAAACATGGTGAATACATTCATACTACACACAATTATACTATATAGACCATACTTTTTTAGAGGTCGAAGTAATTACTTCAAAACGCAGAGACTATGCAATTTCGGACTCGGCTAATCACTTGTTTTGTTCCTGAATGAATCAGAGTTTCAAAACGAAGTGGTTGTGAATGATTCAGAGACTCATTCATAAAGACAGTCACTTGTTTTGTTCCTGAATGAATCAGGGTTTCTGAAAGAATCGTTTGTGAATGATGACTCGCTGCTTTTGTCTCATTTCGAAGGCTGCATACCTCATTGAGGAGGTCTCATTTCAGAAAAGTAAGCATTATAAATTGTCTTCTTCCTTGTTAGGCTTAAATTATTATAATTCCTTTCTTACATTGGAATGTAAAATGTTCTGAAAGCTGACAAGCTCCACAGCTTTCAAAATGAGACTTGTTTTTTTTTTCTCTTAATAATAAGTGTTTCTGAAAGAATCGGTTGTGAATGATTCAATGACTCATCCATAAAGACAATCACTTGTTTTGTTCCTGAATGAATCAGTGTTTTTGAACAAATCTGTTATGAATGATTCAGCATCTATGTAACATGCAGAATAAGTCACATAAAAACACTTTTTACAATAAAATGTATTAAAGGTGCAATAGGTGAATGTTTTGTAGAGGGGGGTCAAACTGACAATTTTCAAAATGTAAAATTTTTGGAGTCAGATTACAGGGGTAAAAATTACTGTAGAAAGATGACAGCATTATTATTGTATTTTTACACAGAGATTGCTAGGTCTATTAGTAAAATCTGTTGACTTTAGCAATATTAGTTGCCTTATATGCCAACAGTGAAAGTTCATAAAAGGGAAAAAGCACTTTGCCTGAAGTCTGCATGCCTAACTTAAGATATCTAATATCCTTTTAGATTCTAATTCTTAAAAAATAAGTAAATGGTAAATTGTACACATTTTCAATGGTTGCAACTAATAATGTTGAAACTTGAATTCTATATCAATACAATTGCATAACTCTGAGACTGCCAAAAATACTATTCTTTTCCAATGTTTGTGTGCCTATAACTCTAAAAGCTTTTGGTGCTTGAAACTTTATTGGCTACTTTGTGTTTCAATAATGGGATCCAAGGTTAAGAATATGCTACAAGTTACTTCAATGTAAAATGTTTTTCTCTATTTAACAACATTAACTTACAGTACTATTGAAAGACGACTTCCCTTTTTGATCAGGTAGATCACATGTTTTCTTGCGTGGCTGGACGTTGGACTCACGAACAATAATCACGTTGTTTGCATTCGTCAAAACTGATTTGCCGAACTCAACGCGGACAGTAATAGGGGTTTACCATTAACGCGAGTCACACTCACTGTGAAGCGAGAGTGATCAGCTGGCAGATGTTTCTACTTGGTCTTAAAGCCTTCCGCAATGGCTGTGTTCGCAAATCAAACAATAATTTGTCACAAAGGAATGATTAATTTTCAATTTAGAGTGTTATTTGTATGGTCTTGACTGTAGCGTTACAGCTGTCGTCGGTGATCTACCCAAGTGTCGTGTATCAGACAGTGGTTAGATCAGCATAGCAGTCACTAAACGGGACAAGGGAGGTCACGTACGGGACAAATTAATTAGGACCAATACGGGCCGTCCCGGCTAATACGGGACAGTTGGTAACCCTATCCCTGTCAGTCAACCCGTGTTTGCATACCACTGTGCAGCCTGTTCACGCAGACATCACACTACATCATCCGGTTGTTAAGTCTGACCTCGGACGGCAGAGCTTCCGGGTCCAAACGCTGGTATCTCATACCACAAGAAAAACAACAAACGGTGCTAATACATACACACAATGTGGTGTAATACTACCAAAAAATATATAATCATAAACTTTATCTCCATACCAAAATTCCAGACGGCCAGACAGTGATTCATCTTTTATAAATTGTTAAAATATTAATGTGTTCTCGCTGTGAGCAGAGAGGAGACTGTTGTGTAGACTGTAAGTATTTAAAATGTTTAACTTTTTAAAATGTTTGATGTTTAATATGAATAAATAGTGCTCATAAACGGCCGTCGATGGCATTCTCAAGTGAAACGCGTTGAGGCTTGGACCCAGAACAAGCGGATAGTTCACGTATGCTGTGCGGACAGAGCAAGAATGGAAGGCAAACAGCTGCTTACGTTTGTTAGAACTGTTTGTACTGTAACGTTTTCTCACCGGTAAATCACAAATGATGAAATCCAATAACGTTGTCTCTGGTAGTCTCGTTTCTGGTCTGTGCGCGTTCATGTGTTTTGGAGGAAGCGGGGCTTTGGACGGCATTTGCAGGGAGGATGGGATTGTATGCTTTCAATGCTAGCAGGCTAAAGTTAGCATTTTCTAGATGACCTATTCCACCATTAACTAATAACCAAAAAGATATTCTAAAGAAAATATGTTTCCTTACCAAACACAATGACAGTTGCCGTGGCACTACGTCTCCTAGCAACAATGTTGCTGGCCAGGCAGGTGTAATTTCCAGAGTCGGACAGTCTTGCTTCATTGATGATCAAGTTGTGGTCAGCTCGAGTGTCGATATTGATGTCTTCAATAGAACTCACCAGCTCTTCATTCTTCAGCCACTCAACCTGCAAAAAGAGGCAGATTTGACAGGTCAAAACATGCCTTTGTGAGTAAATCCAGATGCTTTATTGCAAGTTTACTGTCAATCAAACTACCAGAGAAGCAACGCAACTGCGAGACCACAAGCAAAACGCATCCCCCTGTCTTGGAAACAATCTACAATTTTCACGAGGAGGCTGTAGAGGTTGAGTTACCATTTTTTGCTAACCTTTTCTTGAACTTCACAAACCAGCATGAAGCCGTTCCTGACAGCCTATCTGAAGCAAACATCGCCCCCACATCAGCTCAGCCAATTAAAGTGAAGAAACATTGTCAAATAAGACACAAGCTGTATCAGTGCAACAGCAAGCATTTCACAATGACCTCTGAGTGACCCATCACAGACTGACAGCGCAATAAGATAGATGTGTATTCTCTCAGGTGCTCTGCATAGTCACGTTCAACCCTGTCGCCTTGGCTGGATCGCAGGTCACAGATTTCAGTTTGAGGTGACTGCAAGGTCAAGCCCAGCCTAGTGTTATTTATTCAGCTCTGATGTTTGACGGTCTGATTCATTAGGATTTACAAACGTAGCAATGGCGTGACGACGCACCCTCCTCGCATGGCTGGTCGTGTAAATTGCAATCGTTTGGCAACAGCCACCAGTTCTAAGTCGGTCCAGAGGGGCGGCAGTCGTCAGGGCATGGGGACGTGGGTTGATTTATGTCACTGTGCGTTTGCAGATTAAAAACACAGCACGCCCCTTGGGAATCTCTGTTTGTGTGTAAAGTTCTCGCCCTCTGCGCTGGAATGCCACGGCAGCAAACACGCATGTGGGGCGAGTAAAATTGCTCGACTCTCTCTCTCTAAAGCCTAGAAGAATAATGAAGGGAGGAAAATCAATATATCAGCCATCAGATTGTCATGAGTGAGAGATTTCTCTCTCTCTTTCTCATCTTCGTGATGGCCGGAGAGAACTCTTTCATCATATGCTTTTAATTTCACTCTTTTCTCCGTTCCAGTCCAGAGCTCCCAGAACGGCGGTGACTGCATCTGTCCTTTTTTTTTTTCCTCTCTCTCTCTCTCTCCTTCCCTCCCTTCTGTGTTTATGGTTGGACCTCAAAAGCTAATCCAGTCATGTAGCTTCTTTGACTCCATAAAGCTTATTCGCTCTAGTTTAAAAACATCACAGACCTTTCAGCAACTAAAGTACACCAGGGAAGGCAAAGACCCTAAAAAAAAGGCTATACAAGGGAATTTAACATCTAAAGGGATCAAATAAACAGCTGTTTTAATACATTTTATAACACGGCTCCGTGGAATGCTTGATTTTGATTGGTCAATCGCACCATCCAGCGGTATGTCATTCCCATAAAACAACCAGTAAAATTTGATAACATACAGTAGGCTCATCCGGGTAACTAAAGTCTGCGCTATATGCTTGCTAAGAAAGTTTTTTCTTCATGGAAGTTTTGTGTTTGTTGAGCTAAAAAAAATATAAAAACTCAAATCAATATTTTGTGTATTATGGTCATCCGGCTATCGCACTCTCGTTGTGCTGCTTAATATTTTGAACTGTGATACTTTTTTTTTTTTCAGGATTCTTTAATAAATGCATAGCATATATGTGACCCTGGACCACAAAACCATCATAAGGGTCATTTTTTTTTAAATCGAGATGTATACATCATCTGAAAGCTGAAAAAATACTCTTTCCATTGATGTATGGTTTGTTAGGATATGACAATATTTGGCCAAGATACAACTATTTGAAAATCTGGAATCTGAGGGTGCAAAAAAACTTAAATATTGAGAAAATCGCCTTTAAAGTTGTCCAAATGAAGTCCTTAGCACGGCATATTCATACTAATAATATTTTTTTATATATATTTACGGAAATGTACAAAATATCTTCATGAAACATGATCTTTACTTAATATCCTAATGATTTTTGGCATAAAAGAAAAAAATATAATTTTGACCCATACAATGTATTGTTGGCTATGCCACAAATATGCGACTTATGACTGGTTTTGTGGTCCAGGGTCACATATAACTACATATTTTTTGTGTGTAATATTGTATATAAACAATATACAAATATAACCCAGCGATTGGGTTGTTTTAATCCAGAAATTGGGTTGTTTTAAGCAAACATTTAACCCAACCGCTGGGTTAAAACAACCCAATTGCTGGGTTAGTCCATTTTCAACCCAACTTGGGTTATTTTTAACCCAGCAGTTTTTAGAGTGTATGCTAAAGAATATCCTCAAAAACATGAAACCTTAATTACACTTACTAAAAATAGCTAATACTTCATTACTTCATAACATTTAAGTCAATACATAAAATGTATTAAAAATCTATGAAAAAAATGTGAAATGTATGAAAGACACAGACAAATAGTGTAAAAAAATTAACGCTGCTGTTCATTTTCATACTCCTTTAATAAGTAAACTGACCAATAAGTATGATGTCATTGTTTTCAACATAAATGTCGACCCAAATGTGCCTGCAAAAGGGAGAACAAAATTGCTTGTGTTTGAAATGCAACAGGTAAAAAGAGCGACTTTCTATTTAAGTCCAAATTAAAAAAAAAAAAGTTATTGAAGCACCTCAAAACAAGTGTAAAAATTGAAAGACATCAAGGCCGTATATAAATCGATGTGAGAAGGTGGAACAGGGCTTTTCATTAATTTATAAATGTGTTTTATTGTTCATAGCCTGTAGAAGGAACAGCATGATTTGTTCCTTTTGTTTACCATGCTAGAGTTAGTGAATGGAAAGATTACACTGTGGAGTTAATTATCAAGATTATTATAAGACTATTATACCATTATATTATAATATCAGAGGGAGATCATCCGTGTACAGGATCAAAATTATCAGCAAAATGAAATATGATAATAAAACCTACTACAATCATTTATTGGTTTATTGCGTATCAATATTAATTGACATATCTGTTTATCCTTGAAATTCCCTCACAGACTATCATGATGTGCATTTAACCCTCTGTTACCAGATCAAAAGCACCACAGATAGCCTGTATTTTTTAACCTCCAAACACTCTCTCACGAGGATCCGTATTACTTGTTATCTAAACTCTTTCATTTTCTTTCTAATTATTTCCCTATCTGAGACCTAATCTAAAGCTTTTCCTCTATCAATGCCTCCATCTCCTTTATAAGAGTCTGTTGGGGGGAAATTCTCTCTCATTCTGTACGAGTGTGTGCATTTTGTATTCAAATCGCAGCCTGTTTCTGGGTCTGCTTTGGGCCTCTGGGGGGGAAGTGTTGGGTTGGTGGGAGATGGAGAGATGAGAGAGCAGATGAACATTGAGGGACAGACTCAAATGGGTGTGATAAGCCTCCGGCCAGAAAACAGGGACATTAATTTATCTTAATTAGCACATTTGTTCCAATTAAAGCCCTGTGAGCACGGACAGCCATAGCGCCATGCCGACAAACTAAGACCCACTAAGAAACTTGCTACACTGTTGCCGAAATCTGGTAGGAAGGAGGGACACGCTGTCGGAGAGCCCTAGCTACTGAGGGGGATCACGGTCTTAAGGAGATCGGGCAGCAGGAAGTAGCGTTGACTGCCTGAGGCGGTGGTGCTGGAGCGATTAAACAACAGGTGAGATGGAGATTGCTGCCGTGCTCCTGGGTCGAGGTGGGGTGGCTGCCATCCGTGAGGGGACGGAGGAGTCGCTGCTATTTGCCGGAGGCCAGACCTGCTGCCGTCTGCCATGATGGGGAAGGAGCAGGCAGACCAAGGGAACAGGGAGCTTGCTGCCGGGCGCCCGTAATGGAGGAGCCATTACAAGGAAGCGGAGGAGTATCGAGCCATCCACCAAGGAGCGTCCAGTACCATCGCATGGCACTTCGAGTAAGGGGCCTCTCGGCAGATTGAGGACCGAGCAGCAGTGTGTCTGGAAACGGACCAAGACTGTTTGAACAGTCTCTCTACCCTATCTTGTCTATGTTTGTCCTTACCCCAACCCCCCCCCCCCCCCCCCCCCCCCCCCCCCCAGGTGCTGCAGCTGCCATGATGGGAGTAGAACGCAGGCTTAAGGGTAATCCCCCCAGCCTAAGCAGGGCGGGGCCAAGAGCCACGGGAAAGGAGCCAGGCCTGTGGCATGCGTGTCACCTGCGCACCACAACGGCCTCGAGTTTCTCATGGAGGAGCTCTGGGAGGATAAAAGAAGGAGTGACGACAGTGAAGGATGAGAGACGACCAATCCTGGATTTTACATTGTGTTTTGTTTATGTTTGTGCGACAGTCATCCATGAGGGGCTGCCGCTTTACTTTCGTTTTGTTGTTTGTTTATTTTGAATATTAAGGTATGTTGAACGTTCACCAGTTCCCACCTCCTTCTTCCCTTATTAACAAACCTTGCTATAGTAACCAAGCGCACTAAATGTATAAAACAAACAAACAAACAAGCAAACAAAAACACTGAAAATAATTTTCATACAAATATTAAAATGGTTTATGATTATGGTAATGGTAATAATTCATATTTTTTTAATGGACTTTCATATTTTAAAGGGATAGTTCACCCCAAAACAAAAATTAGGTCATCATTTACTTACCCTCATGTTGTTCAAACACTGAAAATGTATTTTTGTTAACTTCACCTGAAAAGATCTTGCAAACGTATTGCCTTATTGAAAATCTAGTAAAGTGTATCAATATATTGAATTTTTCATAACTTGGCTAATGTTTTACTGACCTAATATTTAGTAACACTGTACTCTCATAGTGCATTGGAACATAATTTAAAACAAAAAATGTAAAACATAATGTAAAACAAAAGTTTTACTATTGTTTTGGCTTTATTTGACAATTTTATTTGCCGCCTTGTGTCAGTATTAGCTCAATAAATACAGCAAATATTTTTTTTGTTGGTTGTGTTTTGCATGCTGAATGTTGATGTCTGTGTGTGACTCAAGCAAGGTTGACTGCAAGATATTGCCACAACTAGAGGAGGATAAACCCCCTTAAATATTTGATGATAGTATGGTGGTTATGATATAGGTGTTAGCAATACAATTATAATAGACCATAATTCAACATGAAATGTAGATTAGTTAGTGATTTTGGTAGAAATTACGCCGTATTTTAAAAGCAACATATTTATCGTCTTTGAAACCACAAATAACTGTGGTTTCTGCATCACTGAATCAAGAGGAAGAGAATTAGTAATTTAAATTAAGTTGCAAGAGCCCAACTAAAGGCAACACTAATCACCATAATGGAGACCATTTTGCCATTTTAGGAAATCAACATCAAATAATAAAGTCAACTTATGTGATGTTCTCTCAAAATGTTTAGTTGCATTGACAATTCAACATTCAAGATGACTTTGGAAAATGAGTGACTGCAACTAAGGAGAAAAATAACTGCAGAAGTGAAGGAAATGAGTGCAAAGTCTATTAAGAATTGCCCTTCCTCAAAAACTTTTGCTTGACAAAACTGTACTCAAACCAATCAAGTAATCTTAACTTGGGTTTTCTGAGTAACAAAGGCGTAGTATGTGAATTGTACAGATTACTAGATTTTTTACAATTAATTGAAAAAAAAAGGTTGGACATTAAATAAAGTGAACTAAAAAAAGGTTTGTCAGAAAGTATTTATTTTGTGAAACAGACAATATTTGAAAAATATCTATTTTGCAATGAAAGTCAATTATGTTCATGGTCAAAAATATTCTTCAAAATATTTTCTGAGTTTATGGTGACAGAATATATATATATAGTTTAACTATTTTTAATAACATACTACATGCAAGAGTTCAAACTGTAAAAAAAACTATATTAATTGCACTTAATTAATTCCATTAAAATTAGAATGGCGAACTCACACCACAGTAACTTCTAAAGAGTAGCTAATACATCAGAAAACATACTGTACAGTCATTTACATGTTTGATACATGTTTAAAGCAATACATTCTGAATTTGTTGGCTAAAATTATTTAAAAAATATTGGCAAAAAATAATGAACATGACGATATTGACTACATTTTTTTTATAAACACTGGTGACAACTGCAGTTACTCATATTGTTATGTTGACACGTTCTAAACATGAACAAACTTTCCGGGTGGCTACATCCAAAAACAGACTCATTCTCAACTCTGAATATGGCACGTCCCTTACAGGTCAATCCAATTAGCCCTGAAACGGGTACAACACCTCATAACATCGTCATTCTGGGCAAAAATCACCCTCTAGATTTACATTCATTTAGACGGAAAGTGAAAGTGACAAGAAGGCAATTACAAAAGGAGGTCTCGTCCGAGTTTGTTCCATCCTACTCAATTAAGTTCCAGTTTCATTAATGTCCCTTTGCATCACTTTGCTTCAATCAAGTCTCCAGCCCCTTACGGACGCTATGGTGACTTTCACCGAATCACATTAAAGAAATGAACTTTCCAAATCCAACTGCACTATTTCGGATGCGAGGGTAGAACGGGCCGGACGTGTCCTTCTTCCTCATCCTGCTCTTGACAGCAAGAGCCGTGCCACGTTTATTGCTGAATAATTACATTTTAAGCACTTTAAATGACTTTGCTTCATCAGACTGAATGATTAATTGCGTCGCTGGATGAGGATTGTGAAGTTAATATGAGCTTAATGATCGGTCTGGTCTCTCAAAGTTATTGAGAGCCTTTTTTCTCCCATCTTAGCTGTGAGTAATCTGTATGAACTTTACTTTGACAGTTAATATCACACTTTCATTTCCTTGTTGGTGTAATTGTTTTAATTATGTTACGTTCATTATTCAACAGGGATGATCTTATAGCTCCAGGGAAATGATAATTCCTAAACAGGTTTCCATTCAAGCGGGAAACAAACAAAGGACAAGGATGACATATGCCAGAATAAACAATGACAAAATTGTTATGAGCCTGTGACCTTTCGCAAATGTCTTTAGAAAAAAAAAGAAAAGAACTAGTGATACAAGCGATTTAATAAAGTTTTCACATTTCACTGCCAGAATCAAGAGCAATATAATTAACCCGTGAGAAGTGCAGAGGTGGCGTGTCAGCCACGACCTGCCAACGCTCTCCGAGCCCTTGATCAATTTCCAGTCTCAGCCAGACTTGTGTCCCGTCCAAAGATGGTATCGGCCAACCAACAGGGGAGCCATCTTGGCTCATATGTCTACCAGTGGTAGAGTTCTCCGGCTTGACCTTTAGACTTTGAGCAGCAATGATTACAGAGGGAGCGTTCGTCTGCCAACCTGTAATCTCCAGCGACAAACCTTCTGGCATAGAGACCTCTGGACCCGGATCTTGGCTCTGTCTCAAACATCGCCTAAGCCTGACTATCCTTACAGCAGCAGTGCCATGTTGGCCCTAGTAACTATTGATTAGCTGTGGTGATGGTGCACGGCTGCTTCCCTACAGATCACAGACAGCAGCCATTTTGGATAGGTTTCCAACATGACAGATGGCACGAGTTGATATGCTTTTTTTATTTTTAAAAGGCTGATGTTGAAATGCGCTCATGGTGGCCTAGTTTAAGTATTGCTTCTGCTGAAACTACTACAAAGAATACAGAGTGACATAAAAAACACAAAAACTAAACAAAAACAAGGAATCTGTCAGCAGCCTCAGAGAGGCAGACGCAGCGGTATCACTTAACATCTCACAATAATGTGGGGGTGATATGATAATAATATGACACTGGGTTTGAGAGAAGGAATTGCCAGTTTGATTTCCACTAAGCACATGTATATCCTCCTAAGCTCGTAACAAAACTCTGTAGGAGGTTCGATATTATACACTTGAAGTCACTGAGATGAACCTGAGAGTGGTTTCTCAGAACCTTTCTTTGACGCTCACACAATTCTGTATAACTTTCTTCTTGAAACTAGAATGCAGATTCCAAAGTGATGACAAGAACATAGATTATTGTTCACACCAGGGCTGTGCACCATTTAGAATTAAACTGAGAATGCCTTTTGAATTCCAGCTGAATTACTGAATATCAATTGAGGTATACAGAATGAAGATTTGCAATTTGAATTAGAAGGAATTGCAATTAAAATTCATTGAAATTCAAAGAAATACATAACAGCACATTTTTTTACAGATAGAAAGATAACTGCATATTTTTTAACTAGAAGATTAGATCGATCGAATGATAGATACGATAGATAGATAGATAGATAGATAGAGAGAGAGAGAGAGAGAGAGAGAGAGAGAGAGATAGATAGATAGATAGATAGATAGATAGATAGATAGATAGATAGATAGATAGATAGATAGATAGATAGATAGATAGATAGATAGATAGATAGATAGATGATAGATAGATAGATAGATAGATAGATAGATAGATAGATAGATAGATAGATAGATAGATAGATAGATAGATAGATAGATAGATAGATAGATAGATAGATAGATGATAGATAGATAGATAGATAGATAGATAGATAGATAGATAGATAGATAGATAGATAGATAGATAGATAGATAGATAGATAGATAGATAGATAGATAGATAGATAGATAGATAGATAGATAGATAGATAGATAGATAGATAGATAGATAGATAGATAGATAGATGATAGATAGATAGATAGATTCTGGCAGTTCAGAGGGTAGAATTTGGTCTGCATTATTCAAAGCCTGTGTTCTTCTCCGTACTGGCATTCATGCATATAAAAGAAAAGGCCTTGCGAGTGACCTAGCAAGTGAAAGACGAGGGGCCAAGAGTAACACAAATTGTCCATTTGGGCTAAATCTTTTATCTCTTGCAGGAACTGAGCAGCATGGGGGCAGTTTTGCTCCGAAAAGCACACATTATTCAGGACATATACTGTATAAGGAGAAAACACAGAAAGATTCTTAAAACAGACACAAAACATTCTCCAAGTTAATGCAATGAGAAGGTGTTTGCTAAAATAAAATACCCTGAAAGATCAACAAACATGCATAGAGCCTGTGCTGAGCATGCAAATGCACTTTTGAATATATCATCATTCCAGAACCATGACTACGATAATGATAATGCACACATCAGTACTCTCTCATAAATACAACCCCACTCATCCCTAATACGTGGGAAAGCATACTCATCAAATGCCTATAAGGCATGAAAACACAAACAGCTCACTGAATATCAACATTGACTGATTGATTTGTATTTTAAAAATCTGTTCCATAGAATAAACAATCACACATCCAGACAGGTAGGGGGCGCTGTTACTCACTCACCTCAGCAGCAGGCACTCCCTCAGGTGGGCGGCAGTGTAGGACGATCATGCCGTTGATTGGCACCTCTAACCCCTGTGGCTCCTGTTCGAAATTCTTCCTCAGGTCTATATATGGAAACATAAAGAACATTGTCGGTAGCATGTAGCTGCTGCATTACTAGCTAAATTAAGTAAATCTGTTGTTTTGTTTTTTATTCGAATGACACATTTAAATGTAATGTGTGTATTCAATGTTATCATTTGTCTTCCAGTTTAATGTGCAACTAAAAGCAAGGTAGGTAACATATAGCCTGGATGCCAGTCGAACTTAGCCCCGCCCACAACATTTGAGGTCGGGAAGTTCGGTATGGATTTGATCCGTTGTGGAGCAACTATGCTCGAACCAGAGCTATTCGGACCAATCAAATTGTCAGGGCGGGCTTTATACACTCTAAAAAAAAAGTCTCGTAATCATAAGGGAACCTTTTCTAGTGCTATATAGCACCAATTTTGGTGCTTCAGTGGTTCTTCAGAGGTGCTATATAGCACCTTAGTCAATGAACCGTTGAAGAACCTCTGAAGAACCGGTGAAGAACCTCTGAAGAACCGCTGAAGAACCTCTGAAGCACCAAAAATGGTGCTATATAGCACTAAAAAAGGTTCCCCTATGATTACGAGCCAAGAACCATTTTTGGTGCCATATAGAACCTTTTTTTTTTTAGAGTGTACGATGATGGACAGATGATCAACAGTCTAATGTAATCGTCAACGTCACCAAAGAGCGCTTGGGTTGAATTAGTTCTAATCCTAAACGGAGAACTTGCATTCACCACTATTTCTCTCAAAAATGATGATCGTGTTGGTAAGTACTATATGTATCCTTAAATTCTTTTTACAACACCGGCAAAGATCGTTTACACTCATCTTCTTCTTCTACTTCTTCCAGCGTGCGTGCAGTTGAGTTCTGTTGACAACTATGCGTCGCTCCGTTGCTTTGATTGGTTGTAGGTCTATCCAATTGAGTGCAGAGTCATTTTCTTTCCTGGTTCAGTTGAAACACGCCCCCATAATCACAGCCCAATGGAGCAGTATCAGACTCATGACTAGAATCTGAGTATGACAACGTCAGGCTAGGTAACATACTCCATCCAGGACATGAATGAGAATGCAAATACTTCTAGCTTCACTAGAGGGTGCTATTGTAAGTGGCCATTAGAGTAAAATGTCTTCAACAGTAAAATTCTCTTTCATATCAACTACTGTCATGAGGGAGCTAATAAGGGATCAAACAATGACGTTGTCGGTAATTGAAATAAATAATATAAGGTGTCATGAACTGGCTTTTTACATTTTTCTATACTGTTGTCTGAGGTCAACTTATGACGTTTTGCATGGTTTTTACATTCAAAAAAATCATAATGAATAAGTAAAAGGCTATTTTCTACTCTGGTTTTGAGGTTCTCTCCTGGACGCTCGGATTTTAAGGACGTGCCGCACTGAAGACTTGGAAGTAAACACCCACGGCTCGGATTGGATAAGATTCACATATTTAATGAGCTTCAGCTGCCCGCGATTACACCGTGAGGGATTGTTTTGAAGCATGTGGGAAAACGGCAACCAGGATACTTCGTCCCACAGGGCTCGCAAAACGTCTTTATCAAACAAACAAAATGATTGATCTCTCATCCACCCGTGATTGATTGGAATGTTATTTTTTTATTACTTGGCTGGCCCGATCACACACACACACACACGCAAGGGCGTGGGCGCGCACCAAGTACGTTGCAGACTGCATGATCAAAACTTCCGCGATTGTATTTTTCCTTCAAATATCAAGTCAAGAGATTGAACAACGTGCATCAACGTGCGGTTTGGCTCCATGTAGGCCTGTGTTATGTTATTGGCACGAGTCAGTGGGCGGGGCTACAGAATCAGGCGTTGTACTTCTTCTGTTGAGGCGGTGCTTCACCACACTCTCACGTCATAGCTGGGCACATTCTGAGATCGAGCGTTTGCTGGGCCTGGTGTCAATAAAAGCTTTTCTTTGACTAAAAAGGAAGTTTTCAGCTCTGAAACTTACAGGATATTCTTATAATACCATGACCTTTTATATATCAAAAGCTCAAGGGAAAGTTGATTTCTCAATTCATGACCCCTTTAAAATATAAATATTAGACGAAAAACTTAAATTTGTAAAAAAAAAAGTTGCCTTGGCAACCAACTGAAATAAAATAAATGTAAGTACGAAGGCCTGGTTTCACAGACAATATGTACATATTAAAGGTGGCATGACATGAAAAAAACAAAAACAAAACACATGCATAGACCTCTTATATGATATGATATGATATATATATATATATATATATATATATATAACCATATATATATATATATATATATAAAAATATCTAAAAATGTATATGGGATGTTTTAATGGTGCAAAGACCTCTTATATGATATGATATATATATGTGTATATATATATATATATATATATATATATATATATATATATATATATATATATATATATATATATATATCATATCATATCATATAAGAGGTCTTTGCACCATTAAAACATCTCAAGTTTCATATAGCTTAAAAAGTTCTCCTCATTATAAACAAAGCACTTATTTAATCAAGCACCATAAATGGCTCGTTTTGATACTGCAGTACCTGTGATGTCAGACGGGGAAATATATTTGCATATGACTGCTTCCAGAGCAAGACATCGACGACTAGTTAATGGTTGAGGGAATGAAGGCTGAAAATTGTTTTCTGCATATACTGTATATTTGTTTTTGCTTAGTTTTTTTTGTGCAAAACCTGAACCTCAGGAACATATGGAAATAATATGTTATGACCCCTTTAACCCTCTGGTGCTCTTCGGCCATTTCTGATCGGAAAATTTTCTGTTTTGAAATTTTAAAAATCACTGCTTCATTGGAATGATATGAAACTGGGTGACTTTTCTAGCATTAGGTATGTAAACACACAAAAAAATTGGGTCATGATTCGAGCATGCTAATTGGTCGTTAAAAAAAAGTAGCGTTCATTGTCTTCGGTCATAAATGACCAACCATAGGAAATGAATGGGAAATCGGCAAAAACACAAAAATTCTCTGAATATTTGTGTGTACAATCTACAAATCGGCCACGATGCTGAAAATAAGTACACAGCAGTAAAGGGGTGACATTCTAAAACATCAAGAGTGTGATATTGACACATCCTCTCACACACACACACACGCACATATGCACACTTATACACACACACACACACACACACACACACACACACACACACACACACACACACACACACACACACACACACACACACACACACACACACACACACACACACACACACACACACACACACACACATACACACACACACCTATGAAAAACTGAACCTATGAACCACATTTGGAATTTTTAAAAATCACAGCTTCATCAGAATGATATGAAACTTGGTGACTTTTCTAGCATTCTTAGGTATGTAAACACAAAAATTGAGGGCATGATTCGAGCATGCTAAATGGTCATAAAAAAATACTCCCACTTGTGCTCTTCGGTCAAAAAGGACACCATAGGAAATGAATGAGAAATCTGCAAAAACACAAATTCACAGAAAAAAATCTATATTTCCAACAAAACAAAAAAAACTTTATAATAAATAGTCTTTGAGATTTTTTAAATATATATTCAAATCCATCAAAAAAATCATTAAATGTGTTCAAAACAGAACTAGGGAATTATCAAGCCTCTCCTAGAGACCTCTAGTGATTAGACCCATGGTTGCATGATTTCTTAAATTATTCCAAAAGAGGGCACTAATCTGCCTTCAAAAAAAATTATTTGAAGGCCTAGTCTCTATTTTAACCTGAAATACTGCAATAATAATAATATTTTTTTTTCTTTTTTTTTTAAATAATATTCAATGGCAAACATAGACCATAATTATTGCATAAATATTAAAACATACCATCAAATCATCTCAAAATACAAAATTAAAAATAAAAAATATTATTGAAGAAAAATAAATTGCATTGGTTTTACTGGGGTGGAGGAAGTTTAATTTTTAGGTGTCCGGAAGACAACCAATGCAACCCCTAAACGAAGAGCACCAGAGGGTTAAAAACTGACAATCATATAAGATGACTAAAATTAAACATAAAAGCTTAAATATTAATAAATATTATAATAGTATATAAATGATACAAGAAATAACACTGGTACTATCTGATAATTTTAGCATTAGCACGTGTTTGTGCAATTCCATTTGGTGCTGTAAAAAAAAAAAGAAAAAGCTATTTCATATAAATACCATATCCACTAATTCAAAGTGAAAAGTGATTTAAGAAAAAATATAACTATGATTAGACTGACATGCAATGCGGACAGTGGCTTTGCGACTCTTGGAGGTGCCCAGATGACTCCAGGCCACACACAGACACCAGTAGTCCTCCGGTCCGTGAAAGTCCTCCACCTGCTGTCTGGACACATTTATCATCACTTCACGGATCTTCAGCCCTGCATGGAAAAGAAAAGGGAAGGATTGAGAATGACAAAAAGACTTGATCTAAATTTTGTAAGCTGTGTACATCAGTCCTAAATAAAGGTTGTGTTGTTACAAACGTAACTGGATTTTGCAGAAACTCAGCTGTTTCCAAAACAATGAAGCATTTCCTGTAATGAGCCACTTTTCCCAAAGAGCAGCAACGTAACCTATTAAAATGTTTTATATAACATTTTTTTTGCACGGTGAACTGAATTATCTCTCGCATGATTCACTGAATCAAGGCTCTGTGCAAGTCCCTGTAAGGCATTTTACATCTTTTGTGTGCAACAAAATATATGGTTAAATACTGTCTTTCATCCCCATTTTTTTCCAGTGATAGAATTTGACACATTTTCTTTGTGTGTGTGTGTATTCAGTATCTGTGTAGTTTTCATAATGCCACCTAATTAAAGTGATAGTTCACCCCAAAAATGAAAATTCTGTCAAACCTGTATGATTTTTTTTTCTTCTGTTGAACACAAAAGAAGATATTTTGAAGAATGTCAGTAACCAAACAGTTGATGGGCCCCGTTGACTTCCATAGTATAAAAAAACAACAACTAGAACAACTTGATGTTGAACGAATTGTTCTTTTGAGCCGGTTCTCAGCAAGTAAACGGTTGAGCCGGTTCATTAATCGAACTGAATCGAATTTTAGTTCCGGGTTGATGACGCGAGACGCAAAAGTCGAATTAGCATGTCCGATTCAAACATCTGCCAGGTTCAAACATCTGTCGAAGTTTGCAGAGGACTACTGAGGACTCAAAAGGAACCGAACGAGCCGGTTCAACCAGCTGTTGAAGTTTGCGGAGGATTACAGAGGACTCAAAAGGAACCGGTTCAACCAGCTGTCGAAGTTTTCAGAGGATTACAGAGGATTCTGATGATTGAGTTGGCAACGCAAGTCTGAGGCACGTAGGCTACTGGAAATATGCTTATTATGACTACTGTTATTAAATATAATTGTATTAAAACCTGCAAAAACCTTTCTGTCGAGAGATTTAAATCCATTTTACTGTATGTGTATTTATTGTGCATGCAGATTATATTTTATTTATATTTTTTTATTTATATATATATTTTAATTGTTAAGTGAACTTTATAAGTTTATAAGACTGGTTTATTCTTTCTATATAGGCTACTTTAGACATGTAACATATCCGCGTTCATGCATGTCTTTAATGTGTGCTGTATATGCACAACTTTTAGGAATCTTATCCAAGATGTGGGTTACTCAATATTGGTCAGTCGTGTCCGACATAAAGGATCCGCGAATGAATTTGTAACCACAAACACCATTAACTTAAGTGAACTGTTTTTTATTAACCCTTAAATGCATACCTCGGGTCTTTAGCGACCCGAGAAGTCCTTCACTACCCTCCTCCTCATTCATTTTTTAAAGTTAGACATCAACCTTCTTAGTATCCTCAATCAATCCATTTTAAACCATATAATAAGAAAAAAATAATAAAATTATAATTAAATGCCTGTTTTTCCACAATTTTTTTTTGTCAAAGTGTGTAAGATTGTAGGAATTCTTTTTCTGCACAATAATAAATTAATCTATAATGACGAAATAAGTGCAATTCACCTTTATTCTACAAGGTGGCAATGTCTGATACACAATGATGAAGTGACGTTTCACTCACACTTACTGCAGACTGAAAACAAAACAATAATACTTATAATATGCAAAACTTGAAATGGCTCAGCGATTTACTGCAGAGCAAGTACTTAACACATTCAAATATTATTGTCACTGTCACTTGATGATGGATCTGGTGAAGAAGCTGTCAGCGATCAAAATATTGATTTTGAAGACGTTGAAAATGAGTTTTGAGAATATGCGTGAGCTCGCGAATATGAGCCAGATGCTGAATGTACTGGGAAATGAGCTCTGACAAGGACAGTGATGTTGGTATAAAACATCTGCTCAAACTGAACACTTCCAAGCTCCAAAAGTTAACAAAATATGTTTTATTTTATTCTTCTGTAATTTTTACTCTAATATCATGAGTTTTATATATTATCGCGACAGGTATAGATCTATCCATGTTAGATATAGATCCGGGTCGCTACAGACCCAAATATGTAAGAATGTTTGGCGAAACAGTCATGCATTTAAGGGTTTAAATAAGCAACAAAACTTGGCACTAAACAATGCCTAGTGGCACATCTACCATAATAAATTGTATGTCTCACCTCAGACTAACATATTCAGAAAGCTTGCATAGAATACAGTTCACAAAACATTTCTCCAACAAGTTCATTGTACTTAATAGAAAAAAGTTGCGTGAACTCAAAATTGGATTGTAGTAAACTGAACTTAATATGATTGAGTTGCAGCAGATTTCCCAGCATGCTTTGCGTCAGACTGTATAAGTAAAATAAATGTTGAAATTAAGTGTTATTTTGTGTGTTTTGGCACAAAATTAACATAGAGAGACTTAAATTAGTGTTTAATGTTGTGTAATTTATTTACTATAATAAATTCTTTTCTGTTTTGTTATTTTTGTAGGGTTGTGGTTAAGAGAGTCTGTGGTTAGGTTGAGGATGGGCTACAAAACGTTTAAGACCACATATATTGTATGTTGTTTCATTATACGCATGCAAGTATATAATGACAGTCTCTTTGATAGTGATAATAGCATGTGATATTTGCTATCTAACATGTAACCTGTGCACCACACTGGCCTTGCTCCGCTTCTATGGCTCTTAGACCCGTCCCACTTGTCACAAACATCTACAAAAGTACTAACTTTAAAAAAATTTGTTTGTTTACTTAAATGTTTTTGAGTATTCTGAACTTATTGAGTTTTACAGTGCTACTGTTCTGTCATCATTGCTTTGTACCAATGTTAGTTTTTAATAACTTTATTACTTTATGGCCCGGTTTCACAGACAGGGCTTAGACTAAGCCTAAGGATTAAGCATTAGTTAAATTAGGGCAGCATTTATAAACGTGTCTTGGAAATAAACATTGTTGGTGTGCATCTTGAGACAAAACAATTGCACTGACATATTTTAAGATGTGCAAGTACAAGTTTCTTTCAGTTGAAACAGCTCATGCATTTTAGTCTGGGACTAGCTTAAGACTTGTCTGTGAAACCAGGGGTGAGTTTGATTAACTTTTTTGTATTTACTAGATAAGTACAATATATAATATATATAATATATGTCATTTGTCCTGTTGCTCTCAGTCACACACCTGAATTAAGCTCATTTATTATGCAGCTCATTATGCAGGTCATTATGTGGGCTATTGTGTTATTTTGTCCTCTCAGGTGATATCCATAATTTTTCATTAGATATCACGCCTCCTCGTATACAGGCTTTGTGAAGAAAAACTGTCTTACAAATTTTAAATCAGTGTATGGTTTTATGTGAATGAGTAGGCCCAATTATTCTTACATCAGTTTAAAGCAAACACTCTAGGCAACAACACCCATTAGTCAAAAGTCTTGTGGACACATATCTATTGTGTGTTTTGAGGCCTTCATTTTTTTGAGGCCTTAATTTGTTTTCTCAAAAACCATGCATAAACATGTTTCTCTCAAAAATACAAGCATGTACATACATGTTGCTTAGATATTATGGTAGCATTATTTACAATTACAATTATTCCTTGGCATCCTCATGTAGTAAACTGCATTTTTAAGATTGTTTGCCTACTGGAGGTACGAGATTACGTCGTGTGCGTTGACGTTAACATTTAAGCTAGCCGGTGAGAGAAAATGGCACAATCAAAGAATCTAAAGAGGAAAGTCAACAGCAAAAATAGGGTATACAAAGAAGAATGGAAAGACAACTGCATTCATCCTACCTGGTTTTGTGAATGCAAAGCCGGTGTGTCTTATCTGCAACGTAGCTGTCGCTGTTTGTAAAGAATATATCAGATACACCACGAGACAAAGCATGGCACCCTTTTTTTGCTGGTTGAGTTGTCAATATTTTTTTATAAAAAAGAAGCTGAATTTGACTTGTTATTGTTCACGTGTTGGAGCTGAGGCCCTGCGTTATAAGCAAACTTTTAGGTTCACTGTTCGTTTTTACATACCACACACATATTTCATGACGGCTATTTGAGAGGCGTGTCTAGCGATCCATTCCACAGACTCTTTTGAATGTCTTTCAGAAAGCTCTCAATTCATCCCAAAATAAACACATTGCTGCAAAAACGTTCTCGTACTTGGCCCGCAGGCCGCCAGTTGCCGACCACTGTAGTACAACCAAGTAAATACAGAACAGTACTAAGCTGGCACTCTAGTGATGACATCATTATCCAGGCTCGTCATCACAGTCTTAAGCTTGGGACACACAAAGCCAACGATCGGCCGCCGGGCAACATCTGTTTTTGAGCGTCGGCCGACTTAGTTTTTCCGGTGTGTTCCACACTGGTGGCTCTAGTCGGGCACCATCAGGGTTTTTTGGGCCAATTTAACATGTAGTGAATGTGTCAGTGCACGAGAATAACAGCAAAACAGCAAGCAAAGAATCAAAACCATACAGATAGAAGGCTGTTCTAATTTATGTTATCTTACCGAGTGTTCCGGGGCGAATATTTTAATATTAATCTATAATAATATTAATATTAACATGAGTGGAGTGGAGTGGAATAAAGAATGTGATCAGCAGGATTGATATTCAAAAAAGTAAGCACATGCTAATTTGTTTACGGTTTGTGTATCTGCAGTCTGGAGCGTTGGTTTCCCTTTTGAATGACGAATGTATCTGCAGAAATAGACAGTTGTCTCATTTACACGCATGCGCAGAAGTAGTTCTCTCTGTGTGTTCAAGTGTAGCTTTTTGGCCCAGACGCGGCCGACAAGCTTTCGTCGCTTCTAGTTCTTTGACGTCAGGTTGGTGTGTCTCGGCCTTTAAATGTAGTTGTAATAGAACTTTAAGCTATGCGAAGCTTACCACATGAAAAGTTTCAAAGTAGCTTTAAATGGAGTTAAACAAATAGCCCACACTAAAATTAAAAGCCAGTTAAGCCATATTCCCTCAGAGGGTTGGTGCTCCAAATAAACAGCCTTGCTTTTACCGCAACACTCTAACGCTCATTTTCTTCTAATTCCAATATTGCATAAGACCAACAGGGCTTAGTTTGTGTAGAATTCTGTAGGGTATTTATCACAAAACCTTAATGAACTTACCGAGCCCCTGTGGTTGTGCAAGAACGACCAGGTAGAAATAGATTAAAGACCATAGATGGTATCAGTCAGAAAGCATGATTACAGGAATTATTAAAGAATACTGCACATCTTCCTATGGAGAGTTACTAAAAGCATTCCCCAGGCTCCTCTCCAACCTGGCTGCTCTCTTCCCAAACCGCTCTATAATGTATTCTTCCTGTCATAAGCCTAATTTTAGTACTGTTGTCGTACCGACAGAACATTAAATTATGCAGGCGGTGTTTGAGGTGGTGGATTACACTCTTCTCACAGCCAAAACCCAGAAAGCTTTATCAATATATGAGCCAGTGGCGCGTTGTTTCCCCTAACGGTGAGCGTTGAGTCAAGACACACACCACAAAAGAAAGACCCGAAATGTGAGAGCGAGTTAATGGTTACAAAAGTGAAAACATTTTTAAATGAAACCGTACTGTGAATTAGAGACACAATTATATTAAGGGTGAGCGGAGGGAGAATTACGACTTTGAAACTCTGTCGCAGACGGCGGCGTTAATGTGAGCCTCCGTGTGGGTCTCTGTGGGTGTATTTTCTCTGCTGAGAGAAAATGAGACTCATCTTTAATGATATTAAGGTAAGCAATGGAAAATCAATTCGAAATTGCTCAGTCCGAGAACTGTGCTTGGCTGTGAGATATGAGGGAGAGAGAGACAGAGAGGATTTGAAATGAAAAGGGTATTGCTAAATAAAGGGAGACTGAGTCAGGTCAGGACTCTAAGCATCTATAATCCTTTAAATCTGAATGATTATCTTTCAAACAGGCCTGTGGGGAACAGAACACAACTGACAGAACAGAAACTGAGCTTCCTGTGCCAAAGGAGGGGAAAAAGACAGTATAGTAACAGCGGCGGCGGTGCCAGACACCCTCAGTAAAGCACACCTGCTCCAGATCCCTGCCCAAAACATCCACTACAATTCCCCTGCTGACTGTTGCGATGGAGAGCTGCATAGGATAATGTGACATTGTTGAATACATAGTCTGCAATAGTGAAGTCTCCTTTGGATACGAAATGAAAACACTTGTACAGGTGCATTCGGGGTTATACAGGGTGTAAATACTGAGGGAAATGAGACCACTACATAACTTGGAAAAGTAACTTGTTGAGATCAAGAAGGTCTATAACACCAGTAGAAAGTGATCCGTCAGCTTTCCCAATTGTCTCAATGGCAGATCTCAGCCATCTTTGCTGATGGTCTCTCAGTTCTGCTCCCAGGTTGTTTTGAGTCAATCATTTGAGCTGTATTGTAAATGTCATGTGACTATTTTTTATTCAGAAAGGATGCATGAAACTGGTCCAAAGTGACAGTAACAACACTTCTAATGTTACAAACTTTAGATTAGAGATTCATTAAAGAGTCCCAAAAAATGTATTAAGGTTTTCACAAAACTATTAAGCAGCACAAAGGTTTTCAACATTGATAATAATAATAATAATAACAACAATATCTTATAAGATAATAAATAGTAATAGCTGCTGAAAATTCAGCTTTGCCATTTCGTAAATACATTTTTAAATATATAAAAACAGAAAACAGGTATTTTAGGTATGTAATAACATTCCACAATATTACAATTTTTACTGTATTTTGATCAAATAAAAATGTTTTGAATAAAAGTGAAATTGATCAAAATATATACATTATAATATAATACAAGATATTCAAAACAAAACAGGCACTAAAACATTTAATATTCTATAATAAAGATTCAACAAGATGGGGAAGTTATTATAATTCTGAATTTTTCAAGTACCAAACGAGAGAGGGAAAAAAAAGTGACAATGAAATGTAATTACTTTACTAGGAACTACGGATTTATATTGAAAACAAGTGTTTTGAGGATTCGAGCAAATTTGATTTCAAAGACATTAATTTAATTCTAAAGTGAAAGTCTAATAATGAGTGAAGTGTTTGTGTACAAACATGCACAGTTCTCTTCTGATTTTATTATGTAGACAAATTGGGTGATCTGTCACTCACATTACAATAAGACAACATATATATGTGTATACAGGTTTTTTTCTTGCATGTTTATGATAGTACCAAGTAAAACACAGATTCACAGGCTGTAAGAAATTTTTATGACTGGTACATTTTCTCAATTCATTGCTATTGGCAAGAAGATATGTACACAGCGCCTCAGATACAGATTCTGTCGCATCCAATTCTGCCCCTGGGGATGCAGCCAAGAAACTGGAACCTTCCAGCAGATCGTCCACAGATACTCGTAGGAAAAGAGATTCCAAAGCCAAGTTTGGAACTAAACGACAAGAAGCTTGAGTGTGACTGCTCGGACAAAGTGCTGCCACCGAGGAAACTGTTTCACTGGAGGCACCGTTGACTTTAAATAAACCATATAAATCATCATTTCAGGCCTCGGACAGAGACAGAGTGTGTGTACACAGACAAAGGAAAGTAGAAAACAGTAAAGCATGACTAATGATTATGAATGCGTGGCATATGGAGAGCGTTGGAGTTGATGCCAGTGTTGTGTGTGGCCTTACAGGCAGCACATAGGCCCTGGCATGTGTGATAGTAAACCCATTGTTTCTGATGCATCCATTAGAGTAGAAAGAAGAAAATCTCCAACAAACCAACCAAATGTGACATCCCGTCATGGCTGCCAAAGACCTTGAGGCCATGGATTAACTACAAAGCCCAGATACACATCTATAGTGCTTCCAAAACCCTGTTGTATTGCTCTCTGGAGTGTCTCTAATACACAGTTGGCTTCTTCAGAGAATTTCGATTATTTTATTTATTTTTTGTATTGCACATGTAAACACACAGCCATCTTGTATTCCTGAACTTGCGCCAAGCTCTGTGCCAACTATGAACTGCTGAAATGTCTGAGCATCCATCAGGAACGGAGTTCTTTCGCATCCTGCTGGTTCTAAGTGGAATTCTGCTTCTTGTGATTACATGCGTCGCTGGGAACGTCTTATTTGATTTGTTCATGCAATATTAAAAACATTCTGTTTGACATGCAGTCAGGCTTATGCAATGTCAATGCTCCAGTGCTGTGTTCAATGTTTTCTGGAAATGATAAGGTAAGAGATTTTTTTTCTTCTTCCGTTTAACTTGGCTTGCTATGTTAAATACAGTTAAGTTAAAGTTCCCTTGTAGTCAATCATTTTATCCCCAAAATGACATATTTAAAAAAAAAAAAAATGTTCCTGTAAAAAAGATTCTTCATGTCTTACATTGCTTGAATGTAACCCCACAGCCTTGCTTCCTTTAGTGGTAATACTTTAGAATACTATTCTAATATATTTGAATAACACTACTCTAAAGTGTAATCCATTTAGCATACGCAGAACTATGAATATGCAAATTAGCTCTGCCTCCACTCACTCTCGCTCAACTTTACTGTAGTAAAAGCTACACGATGGAAATACTGGTTTAATTCAATCATATATGTTTGAACCAGAAACTGATTCAAATAAGTGGAAGAGTGAATTATACAGGGTCATCTACAAGTTGATATATCAGAATGGTAATGCGTTTTATGTATCGCTCTTTAAAATGTCGAACACACAACGGTAATTAATATAATTAGCCTTTTGCTTGATTACAGATTACGTTACACAAACCATGTTCCCGTTCGCCACCTCAGTCTGTCTTCTAAAAAACAGCATTATTAGAAATGTTTTGACCAGCTCAGTATGTCAGTGGAGAAAGGTATTTAGTTCATCATCATAACATTGTAATATGCTTCATATACATAATTCACCCGCTATATTGCTAAATGTACCTGATTTTTCATATCTACAGAAAAATATACCGGGATAACCTGGCATCTCTTCCCTGCTTCGCAGCATAGTTAATGATATGCAAAAGCCAGCCTACACGTTGACGTGATTGGTTACATGGTAGTTTGTGACGTCAGAAAAACATTGGCAATCTTTGGTTCACTGCAGTTTTAAGGAGGAAATACTCAGCAATGGTGTTGACTTATGAATTTGCACATGTTTTGTCTTAAAGCATATTAAAAACACCACATAAACAATGTTAAAATCTAGAACCACAGGGGTCTTTAAATACACTCTTAATACAGTTGACCACTTATTTATATGTAAACTAGTGTGTAATATGTAAACATTTAAAATGTTCATTTTAAAACTTATATCGGAAAATGTTTTAATAAAAATATTGATAAATAATCTTCCTAATATACACTCACCTAAAGGATTATTAGGAACACCATACTAATACTGTGTTTGACCTCCTTTCGCCTTCAGAACTGCCTTAATTCTACGTGGCATTGATTCAACAAGGTGCTGAAAGCATTCTTTAGAAATGTTGGCCCATATTGATAGGATAGCATCTTGCAGTTGATGGAGATTTGTGGGATGCACATCCAGGACACGAAGCTCCCGTTCCACCACATCCCAAAGATGCTCTATTGGGTTGAGATCTGGTGACTGTGGGGGCCATTTTAGTACAGCGAACTCATTGTCATGTTCAAGAAACCAATTTGAAATTATTCAAGCTTTTTGACATGGTGCATTATCCTGCTGGAAGTAGCCATCAGAGGATGGGTACATGGTAGTCATAAAGGGATGGACATGGTCAGAAACAATGCTCAGGTAGGCCGTGGCATTTAAACCATGCCCAATTGGCACTAAGGGGCCTAAAGTGTGCCAAGAAAACATCCCCCACACCATTACACCACCACAAGCAGCCTGCACAGTGGTAACAAGGCATGATGGATCCATGTTCTCACTCTTCCAAACACACACTTCACACACTTCCAAATTCTGACTCTACCATCTGAATGTCTCAACAGAAATCGAGACTCATCAGACCAGGCAACGTTTTTCCAGTCTTCAACTGTCCAATTTTGGTGAGCTTGTGCAAATTGTAGCCTCTTTTTCCTATTTATAGTGGAGATGAGTGGTACCCGGTGGGGTCTTCTGCTGTTGTAGCCCATCCGCCTCAAGGTTGTGCGTGTTGTGGCTTCACAAATGCTTTGCTGCATACCTCGGTTGTAATGAGTGGTTATTTCAGTCAAAGTTGCTCTTCTATCAGCTCGAATCAGTCGACCCATTCTCCTCTGACATCTAGCATCAACAAGGCATTTTTGCCCACAGGACTGCCGCATACTGGATATTTTTCCCTTTTCACACCATTCTTTGTAAACCCTAGAAATGGTTGTGCATGAAAATCCCAGTAACTGAGCAGATTGTGAAATACTCAGACCGGCCCGTCTGGCACCAACAACCATGCCACGCTCAAAATTGCTTAAATCACCTTTCTTTCCCATTCTGACATTCAGTTTAGAGTTCAGGAGATTGTCTTGACCAGGACCACCCCCCTAAATGCCATGAAGCAACTGCCATGTGATTGGTTGATTAGATAATTGCATTTATGAGAAATTGAACAGGTGTTCCTAATAATCCTTTAGGTGAGTGTATACAGTACTGATACAGTACTTAGGCACGTTACTATTTTAATCCCAAAAATGGTTTTAATACAGTTATTTATATCTCTTGCTGTGTGTCAGCAGGAAATATCAGTTTACATTTCCAAACATTCATTTTGCCATTAATTATAATAATCCAGTGATATTTTTGTCTGCACAAAGAGTCTGACAACAGCCGGTACGCTCCACACAGAGATCTGATCGCACCATCATCGAGTCTGTCAGTGATTACAGGAAGAAACTGAAAAAAACTGAGACAAACTAAATCCAGAAGAAAACTATGGCACTGTCTCCAAGATGCTTGAAGAAACCTACCAGCAAAACAGTACTGTGAAAAGTTATAGGCACTTGTGTAAAAATGCTGTAAAGTGAGGATGCTTTCATCAATAGATTTTATTTATCGATTAACTTCTATTAACTAAATCAAATAGATATTTGGTGTGGCTGCCCTTTGTATTTAAAACAGCTATTGTCACAATATTGTTTCAGTTCAAACATTAAAAAGACTGGTTCAAAATAACAATTCATACGCCAAAATTACACTATTATGCTGTGTTTGACCTTGAAACCACTGACGCTTTTCCCATCCAAGAGAGAGAGAGAGAGAGAAACCCCTCCACTTCCTCTTTTTTTCCTTTTCTTCATCCTCTAATTCCTGGTCCCAACACATTCATGTATTCCTTCTCTGCTTTCCAAGCAGGCTCTCGTCTTCATCCCTGCTGTAATTTTCACGCCAAATTCAGAGTTGGAGCCTCCGAGAGAGTCAGTGGCAGCTTTGTCGGTCTTTGCTCGCCCATGGTCCTCATCCCCCCCTTTCCTTTTTTTTCCTGTTCCAGCATTTGGAGAGCAGTGTGTGTGTGTGTGTCGGTGCAGAGATCTGGCTTGTGGCTTGTTGCTGAGTGGCAGTGGAGAGTTCTGTGAGAGATTTGGAGAACTGAATCTGCTTCTCACAACAGTAACAATGTTTCAGTGTCTGGATCCACACGTCCAGAGATGCCTCATCCAAAGTGTCCTCTCTCTCCTATGGGCTTGGCAGAGACCAACAGATCTGATCCCTCTCCTACTGCTGGCAGCCGTTGGGGTGCAGCTGTGTGTGTGTGTGTGTGTGTGTGGATATTGTCCGTCTGTTGGCTTTGAGCTCAATCTCAAGCATTCGGAGATCTGTGCTGTCCCTGTGAGCCTTCTGATCCTGTAGACACACAGTGTATATGCGAGTCTGAGTATATGGCCACTTCAAGGGAACAACCGCAGATGACCTCGTAGATGAGCGATGCTTGTCTGTGCCACATGCGGGGAGTGCTTCAAACTGCATAACGGCCGTATTTGTTCGACGTGACACTGAAAAAGTGCTCAAAAGCCCCTTTAGACGTCTTGACTGACATTGCAACTGCTAATCCTGAATCAAAGCCCATTGTTGACATGTCTGTGAGGAGTCTAAACAGTTACTGTTTATAATCCTGGATTGCAGCTACAGCTCATTTTGCTGTTGTTCACTCGATCATGTATAGCGCTTTCAGCCCTGAGGATTTGTGAGGGTATGCATTTTCTCTTTTCCCTTAATCTCTTTCAAACTCCCTCTCTTCTGTTTTTCTTCATCGTCTTTGTCCTTCTCGGATCTCAATGCATCTTGTCTTGTGTCTGTCTTTCTCTGTTGGCGGTAGATGATATAGCGCAGTGGGCTAGCTGTGATCTTAATGCAGAATGCTGGACGTCAATCCCTCTTGCAGTCGCCGAACAGCAGGTGAGGACCATCTCACCCTCCAGCTCTTGCTGTGCCCTTCTTTCCCTCCCTCTGTAGTTGCCTTCCAAGTGTCTCCTCTTATCTATCTCCTGTTCACCCATCAGCCCACTGGATGTTCACCATACAGTGACCTTTTAAAGAGACAGTTCACTCACAAAATGAAAATTTCGTCATCGTTTACTCACCCAGATTCTGATCCAAACCTGTTTGTACACCAATTGCTTTACTTGCCCACCATTGCACTGCCCCCATAGAAATAAAGACAATTTAGTTCAGTTGGAAAATGGCAGCTACAGTTATAAACTAAAAGTGTCTGCTCTGCTCCATATAGAGCATGAGCTGCAGAGTCACAGCACGGTGCTGTAGAAAGTCAGATTTCACGAGACGAGAATAAGGAGATGACTGACAAGACGATGGTGGGGTATTTGATACGCAACAGATCCTGTGCGTCATTGACAAATATCTTATCTTGTAAAATGTGAGCTCAGTACCGTCACTCCCTATACACAGAGTGTGCGCGTGAGCAAATTCAAAGGCTGCAATGAAAAGCGAGCACCAGGGCCGTCACCGAGCATGGTGCGAGGGCCAGTGCGAGTTAATGGATGCGAGGCCCCACCCCCAGTCACGGTTTTGCAGAGTATGGCTGGCATATGCCAGGATGCTTTTTCATTTTATCTGATATACACAAACACATTTTAACCACTAATTGCGTTTTAAAATAAAATCAACATCTGTAATTATAAAGAAAGTGATAAATGAACTTGAAACTTGAAAATTAAAAGAAAACATGGATGGAAAGAGGCTAGTTGGATGAGAGCGAAGTAGTAATGCATAGGTGAAAAGGGTGATAAAATACGTTACAAATTGGGTATTTGACAAATAGAATTAATAAAATATTGGTGATTATTCCTGTAACAGACAAGGAAATAGCAGTGATGGAGACGGCATTCTTTTTTGTTTTTTGCCCTCCTGGGAAACAATGAGGTTTGTCTAGAGCTACAGCTCTGCAATGATAAAGTTATTCCATTATAGAGGCTTGTTGGTGTTAAGCCACTTTGCTGTTTGCTTTTTCTTTATTTTTGTAAGTCTTTTTTAAAATCGGAAGATTACTTGTTTTAAATATTACATTTTTGTAATGGTGTAAGATTTTACTCTTGATTAAAAAGTTTTTGAATGATATTGTGTGGCGCTATGCTGTTTGCATTAATGCAATATCATTAGACATTGAGGGGGACACACGTCACCAATATTGTATATTATTGCAGGTGTGTTGCACTGTAACAGGGGCGGTTCAAGACCCTTTTTAAAAAAAAAAAAATGTGATTAACCTTTAAAACACATGAAACTGGCGGGAGGCTTCAGCTTCGTCCCGTCTTTTAGTCAGCATGTTCTTCAATCCGCAGTGGCGTCGAGCAGAGCGCACGTCAGAAGCAGAGGTGTTTGCGTTCATCTGAGCTCTCATTGGTCTGTCACCGCTTGTCAATGTCAAAATATTTGAGAAAACCAATCAAATCAGAGTAGGCGGGCTTTATGTTCACACAGAATCTGCCGAGGCTAAGTGCGAATTTTAGCAGCACGACTCGACGTCAAGTGAGAGAAATGTGAGCTAAAACAGCTGCTTCTCTAAGTCAGAAATGTTAAACAAAGACAGAAATATTTAGGCAAATGAATAAACTTTTGTCTAATTTCGCCATTTTGAATGGACAATAGGCCTATGTAATGTGATTCATAATGTAATTAACAAACAAGAAATATTAACAAAACTGTTTTCTTCAGATTAGGCATAAGATTAATAATGAATGTGTACATATTGTAAATTAATATTATTCCATTTGTAGCCTTCAGAAAATAAAATAAAGCTCAGCTATTTCAGCCTGAATTGGGCATAAGATTAGTAATGAATGTGTTTATATTGTGAATGAATTTAATAAACTTAAAACTTTAATAAACAGTGAATTAACGTGTCTTAGAAAAGTATTCATAAAACATATAAATATCAGTATGTTAATATGTAAACCATATGTTTACTTTCTTCACTGACGAAAATGGAAAAACTATATCAGTCAAAGCTCAGCGTTAGGAGGGGAAGAGACTGAGCAAGATAAAAACTGAGAAAAAGAGAGATGTGGAGATAAGAAAGACAAATAATCTACTGCCCAGTGACATGGTTTTCAAGCTGTTGTTATCTAATTTTTTGGCCTTCAGAACATCTTAAACTGCACATATGTAGATCAGAGAAATAAACATTTTCTTGGGGGAGCTTTATAAGTATTGCTTTATAAGTATTAATAAACAGCCATCCTATGGATATGCATGTTAGTAAGCTACCAGTTAATAGCACAATTTGGACCCTAAAATACCCTCACTGGGGGCTAAGACCCCCTAAAATGAAAATCCTAGAACAGCCCCAGCACTGTACCGTAATTTTTTTTTAAATGTTAAACTTTTTAAGCTGGTCCGCTTCGGCGGTCTAATGCTTTAATGGTTCAAGAGCTCAAGGTAAGGTATAGGCTAGCTAAACATAATAAATGTCAACTGTTTTACGATAGAAATGTTAAACGACGACAGCAATCCAGTGATCTACTCAACTTTATTTTGTCAAAGGTTGCCATTTGAATTTTGAAATGAATAGGCCTATATATAATTAATGTAATTCTAATTCATGTTTGAATGTGACGAGACAAGAAACATTAACATAGCTGTTTTTGGCATATTAGGCATAACATTTGAGTGAATGTGTGCATATTTTAAAATAAAAAGTATTTTTAAAGTATGTATGTATCTTTTCAAAAATATTTCAAATGCATTACAGTAAATTCCAGCTATTTTACTATTTTATTCTCTGAAATCCCTTTAAATCCTGGGCCACAGTCAATTTGTGATACCTTCGTCAAAATTTGACCCCCTAAATCGAGTGGTCCTGTGAGGCCGCACACTTCGCACAGCCCTTATGACAGAATGGGGTGAGTGTGCATTGAAAAGCAATTCCAATACTCCGCATATCCTGATATCATCCTCCCCTTATGTACAACCCCCCCCCCACCCCTGGTGTTATGGGTAATACTGGTGTTGTCGCAAGTTTATTTTATTCGTTATACCGAATTCTGTGACCCACCGAATAATGTGACTGTACACATAAAGTAGTGACAGTAGGGTTAGGATTGGGATTAGGATTAGATCACAGAATTCAACACTGGTGTTTAAATTTCCTCACCATGACATCCCTAGTTTACGCTGCTCTTTTTGATACTGTCAACAACAACAAAAAAAAACATTTTGGAAACATCATTGGATTTCAGTCAATCTTGTGTAAATCTTGAGTACCTATAGAATAGTATTGCATACTTCATATCTACGAAAAGTCTTTAGTTTTATCATATTTATAAAAGAAAGATACGCTGTACTGAGTCTTTCCAAAAAATACAGAGCGGCTGGAGACGTGTCGTGTGGGCGGAGCTAAACAGCCACGATCGTGCGCAGCTATTTCGTTGAGAGTGTCTGAAAGCTGTGACATCCTTAAACGTGGAAAAGAAAACGTTATCCTAAATAAACCATGACTATCAATCAGATTCAACCACACATAAATGATCCAGAATCTGATCCGGAGGCTGAAATTGAACAGGAGCAGCAGCAGCAGGTCGTTTCTATGTGGTATGAACTGGAACTGTATATATTTGCTTAGTGGCTTGTCATGCGCAAGTTTTACAACATTTGTGTGTGTTTACTCATGATTTATGAGGTCATAAACCAGGTTTATATGGACTTAAAAGTTAGCAGTAGCAAGCAGAATGGTTTTGCACGTCATGTTGTTTCCTTGAGGTGCACTTACACACCGATAGCTAACAAATCAAAGACATTTGAAGCAGTTTTACTCATGCCTTCTTCCAACGCACGACCGTGAACCTTAATTGCTGGGACCACTCCATCTTTCAGCATTAGACAAGCTACAAATCCGGAGTTGAACCAGGCCTTGTTTATAAAACGATCGTAGCCGAAATGCAGGGAACAAACTCCGTTTGCACAACTCCGTTTCTGCTCTGGAAAAACAAACTCCATCCACTGTCCCATTAACGTTGGGTTCTTTGGGAAGCTGAACAGGGTTGTCTCGCCCTGACAACCAAAAAACACACTTCTTTGGCACATAAATACTCCTTAAAACGTCCAACTTTAAAAATAAAAAAAACGCTGTCCATTTTTAGTATGGGAATCCAAGTCTTTAACAGTGTAAAAAGCTCACTATGCATGAAACAGCATTTTACCCCCCCCCCCCTCCCCACCCTTTTAATCACAATATGTTGTTTGAACATTCTTCAGGAGTTTCTTCTTTCGAGTTCCACTGAAGAAAAAGTCTCATCGTCTTCCCCTTAAATCTCTGTAATGTCACCCTTTTCCCCTACCTTTCTCCTTCACCTTCCATCTTTCTCCGCCCATCGCTTCGTTCCACTGCTTAAATCTCTCCTTTGGCAGATCTCTATCGTTATCGCGCTCCTAATAAATCTCTCCTCTCTCTTTTCTTTTTTCCTCTCAGTCTGTCTATCTTTCTTTCTCAGTGGTAGTAGGATCAGAAGCTTTAGCTGTGTGATCTGTATTGATCAGTGAGCAGTGGGGTTATGCTGCTCTGGCAGACTGTTGCTCTGCTCTGCCCTGCCCTCCTGCTCTCTTCCAGCCCATTTCCATCGCCATGACAACAGGTTGAGTGTTGGCCGGTGAAGCACTTCCCGTGGCAGCCTAAAGAAAACATTTCTTTCAGTTTTTTGAATACTATCTACACACATGATTTCAGCTCCGGGCTTTTATTAAAGGAATAGTTCACCCAGAAAATCGAGTCATTCAGTCTGATTTGTGAAAAGGATCAACTGTTTCATTACAGAATAAGAACAGACTTAAAGACTAAACTTTTCACAGTTGGGTGATAAATCACTTAGATATTTGTATTTTTCACTCAAGAATCTCTGTAGCAGGATCAATGACTCAGTAAGCTGAATAATCCAACTTCCAATTCTAGAATGAATTAGCCCAATTTGAGAATTGATCAGTCTGATTCATTAACAAATTGCTCAGTCTGATTTGTGAACTATGTCAACTGATTTATTGAAACAAACCCACTCAGAAGAATGAATCAATCATTGGTCCACCAGTTCTAAAGTTCACTCTCTTTCAGGAGAAAAGTTGTGTTGTAAATAATCATAGAATTTTACATTTAACTTGAGAACTGCTGCAACTGGATCAATGAATCGGTAAGCGGAACAATACAACTTTCAATTCTAGAATGAATAAGTCTAAATTGAGAATCAATCATTAACAAAAAAAGTTCAGTCTGATTTGTGAACCAAATCAAATGGTTCATTAAAAAGACTCAAAAGAATGATTCATTCATTGATCTAGTTCTTAAGTTAAACTCACCCATACTGCATATAATAGCAGTTGTGTGGTAATAATTTTCCTTTTAACTCAAGAACCGCTGTAAATAGATCAACTTCCAATTCTAGAATGAAGTAGTCCAATTTGAGAAGGAATCGGTCTGATAAATGAACAAATTGTGAACCTGGTTCAATGTAAAGGTTCATTCAAAGGATGATGCTTTCATTTATCCAGTTCTCAACTTCAACTCATCGGTAACTGTTCTTGTGCTAACAACTCAATGCAGGGGATGTTGTCAGTGAATATAAAGATGTAATTTCTGTTTGTTACTCCCACAAATCTATCAAATACCTTCAAAAGACCTGGAATACAGCAGCCAAGTAGATCATGGCAGAACAATACCTCTAACACTAGTCATTTGCTATCATTTGCAGCCAAGATTATTACCACCCCCAGCAGCATGGGCAACTGAAACCTCACGGGCTCTGCAGCTATCAAAATACATTTTCAAAAAGTGCCAGCATAAAAGCCACAACAGTCCTCATAATTATTAAACAAACCAGCACATTTTATCAGGCACAAGTGCACAAATGTGTGATAATGTGTTGGATGCACACTCAGTGAACTCATCACAACTGAATTATGAATCGTTGACTGCACAGTGAACCGCCAACACCTGAGGTGTGTTTGCAAGGTCGCACACTTGAACTCTGATCGGCCCACCGATGAACTTCAGTCGTCACCCTTAAAAATATCATTGTCATTCTTTGTGCTCTTAGTTCACACACAATGCTAATACTCATTCCAGTCTACAAAAGGGCACCATATATATATATATATATATATATATATATATATATATATATATATATATATATATATATATATATATATATATATATATATATATATATATATATATATATATATATATACATTTTTTTTAAATTTTTTTTTTACCTATTCTATATTTTAAAGGGGTGGTAAACCACGATTTCACTATTCTAACTTTAGCTAACGTGTAATGTTGCTGCTTGAGCATAAACAACATCTGCAAAGTTACAACGTTCAAAGTTTAAAGCAAAGGGAGATATTTGCTTTTAAAGAAATCAGTTTCTAAGAACTACAGCAAACGGCCAGTAGGCGACTACACACATTCCTCCAGGGTTGGTGACATCAACAGGCTCAATATTTACATAAACCCCTCCTCCGAGAATATTAAATAAGGGGGGGTGAGGCCATTTTGTATCGCGGCGCTGTTGTGGTTAGTAGGCTGGAGTGTTGTTGCCGCGATGCCGAGGAAACGCTGTTATATTCATCCGGATTGCAGGTCTGGGGTACTTGCTCTGTTCAGACTTCATAGGGACGGGGGTGCGTTGCAGAGCGTTTAACATACAGCATGTTATATGCACGTGTGTTTGAGTCAGCGGGGAATCAGGCGCGCGCAGGGCTCCCTGCAGCACATCCACGGAGGAGAACATCCACCGTCTTCGCGATTTCAATGCCAGATTTGCACAACGTCAGCTGCGTGAAAAAAACACTGCCGGTGCGTGGATGCATGACGCGCGCGCTGCACATTTCACGGAGGACAAAACAAACTTCCACAAACTTCGCGAGTTCAATACAGGATATGCACAACGGCTTGTCCTGAAAGCTGGATTTACAAACAGAAGCTGTTCACGGGCCACAACCTGTAAGTCTGATTTATTTTTCATCGATGTGTTTTCCTGTAATAGGTTGTAGCAAGGAAGTAAACAGATGACAACGCTGTTCTGCAAACCAGTCTGTTAAATGCTCATTCATACTTAACGTTATCCGACGAACACCTAACGTTACAAACACTAACGTTAAAATCTCAACAGCGAACCTGGCATTAGTGTAAATGATTCTTTGATTAGAGCTTTTATGTATTGTTTATCTACAGGCATGCTAAACATGGTTCTGTGTGTGATTTGGCTAACTTACTAGTTAAAGCCAGTGCTTAGTGTTTGTTTTGGGTTAGTTCTTGTGACAGATATTTGGCTATAATCGTTCTAAAAATACAAAAGTTAAAGTGCCATTCAGTAGCGATCATTATAGATCCGCAGTCTTTACTCTTGAGGACTGAACAGGTTCTGCTCGATCATCTTCACTCAAATGTTCTGGGTCTGATTCGGGCTCAGATTGGTATGGTTTTATTGACGCCGTTGTTTCTAACACTGACCAAAGCACAGCCTCCGATAAAGGTAAGGGGCGTGACGTTTCCGACATACGTGCACTAGGCGTTTAGCGAATCACAACACACTGGGCCAGCTAACCAATCTGAGCCCATCGCGTATTTTTGAGGGACTGGCTTCATACAACCCGGAAAGCATCAGACCGTTTTACAAGGAGGGACAGAGCAGTGTAGAATAAAGGTCAAATATATGAAAAATAAGGCAATTTTTTTTAAAACGAAGCATGAACACATGTTACAGTGCACCCCACAAACACAGTCAAGCCTTCAAAAGAATGTGTTTTACCACCCCTTTAAGATGTGCAGGAAAAAAGTGTGTGAGTTTAATCAAGATATAATGAAAACATTCATAGAGCCACAACTGTAGTGTGAATAGGAGTGACTCTCAAATTGTCCTGTTCATACAACATCTTGGAGCAGCATGAATTTTCCCGGTATGGACAAATAACTGAAGTTAAGACCCTTTTTGATCAAAGGAAATATAAAAGATAGCAGCTCCCATGAAATTGTAAAAATTTACACAACATTATTTAATAAATTTGCCAATCAAGACACAAGTTAAAAATTGTCAAATGCATTTTTGTGTGTGTGTGTGTGTATGTGTGTGGGAGGGTAGAACTGAATGTAGAGCGCAACATTTGACTTTGCAAAACTTCTAAAAATGTGTTCAATGTTATTTATTTTAACCGTTTAACACACCCAATTGTGGAAGACTGTTTCCATCTCAGAGTTAAACATAAATACATTAATTCATTTTAAGGTAACAGTGACTTTATATCTCCCAACTGTGATTTTATTTCTTTTTTCAAATTTTATCGTCTTTAAAAAATATACTTTTTTACCTTGAGGCAGAAACAGGCTTCTTGCAATGTAATGTTTTCAGTTTAAAGTCACCATGAAATTAAAATGGACAATCCTCTTTTCTTTTTTTTATGTAATATTTTAGTATTTATTATAAAAAATTGTTTAATAAATCAATGTGTCCTTGTAATCTTTATTAAATTGAACTTCCCCCTCCAACTTGCAGCATCCTCTTTTCTCTTCTCTGAGGATGTGTTCACTTACGTGAGGACGGGACAACCTGTCACTCACATGCGATCACAAAATCAAGTCCCATCCTACATTTTTTTCTTGTTCGAGAAACCGTTTTACTCAGATATATGTCACAATAAGGAAGAAAATATTATCGCAGCTATCATTCCGATTTTAAAGGAGTAGTTCACCCAATCATTTACTCACCCTCATGCCTTTTCATCTTATACTACAGAAGATATAGGGACAGATTTACTAACAGCTTGCGCCAACGCAAACCCTCTTTTGGCGTTTAAAAACTACTGTCAGGATTTACTAAAGACACACTGTGAAAAATTAGCACTGAAAAGGTGTGGACAGAGTTTTTTTTGCACCTGGCCTTATTGCATATGCATTTGTCGGAGTTTCCATTTTTTAGAATTTATCGGAGGAGAGTATTTAAATGAATCATGCAAGGTGATTTTACTAAAGTTTGCGCTCGTCAATTTACTGGTGTTTGCGTCATTATTTACCTCCTCAAAAAAACTTAAACCAGACTCTAATTTGCGCTGTTCCTGGTAGATTGCGTTGGTCATTATGGAAATGATCCATCTGCGTCTGTGTTCTTTAATTTACCAGTCGTCAGCAGATAAAACCCAGAACTTTCCACTCCCATGTGCTTTTTTGGAATTGCGCTCTCACGCTAATTTGCCCCGTTTAGTAAATCTGGCCCATAGAGTCATACAGGTTTGTCACAACATGAGGGTGAGTAAATGATGACAATTTTCATTTTTGGGTGAACAACTTCTTTAACATTTCTACATTAAATTACAATTGTAGGTTTTAAATGATCAAACAGAGTTGCATTAATAGCACACAGAGCTGTGAATGATGTAGGGAGGTGATTACACTGCCCTGGTTCTGCGTGATTCTGCTCGTATGCCAGAGAATCTCAGTGGGTTCCAGCCCTGTTAGCCAGCTCTGCTGTGGCTGTGTGTTTGGCCACAGGAAGGAAACAGAGCTGGCTAATTCTGAAACAGACCTGCAAGCTGGCCACTCTTCCTAACGGCGTTCATCAAACATGGGGCGGTAAAGCCGGAGCTTTCCTTTTACATCTCTATCAATGCCTGTGATTCTTTGTTCTGGAATCATAGTCACAAACGCTTACGCAAACAAACAAACCCTGTGTGATATTTACAATAATGTGCAACTGATTCACATAAACCCTTTTTATTAACAGTAGGCCGATAAAATGGGTTTATTTATGTCAATATGTACGTCTCCGAGACACATTGACCACATCAACCTCATCCTGTCCCGCACTATGGTTTTACAGTCTTTACCAGTCTTCACAAAAGTGCATCACTTCAAAAGTACTGACAGATTTACCAACCATCCATCCGTGAGCGATTCCATTCAGCCTAGCAGGACAAATAATCCGAGCATGTACACAGGCAGTCCAAGGACACCGCTGCTCCTGCTCTCCGAGTTTGATTTATCGGTTTTGCCGACAGAGAGATGCGATCGGAGTGTATCTGTGCTGGACCGAGGGAGCCCGGTCTTAATCAACGGAGCCTCACAGATGTACAGAGATGATTAGGCAGTCCAACAACCCACTGAGACTCAATGGTCAATGCTGGCCACGGGTAGAAGATCTCTGTAAGTGTGCTAAGAGGAAGCGGAGATAGCAAGCTGGGCACATGCAACATCACATTTGAGGTGGATGTTTATTTTAGCAGATGATCCGAGATCAGCCTAGGGGGTTTCAGCATGTGAGCTGATGTGAGCTGCGTTCCTTCTACTTTGCAATGGCGTGGTGTGGCCTAGTGGTTAAAGATGTGGAATAATAACCAAAAGGCTGTAGGTTTGAACCCCACCTGGGCCAATCCAAGCAATATTGTGCCTGTGGCAAGGCACTTAACCCCATGTAACTCCAGGGGATTGTCCTTGTTATAAGTGCACCATAAGACCTGTTTCACAATGCAGCATGTGAACAAAAATGTAACATAATTACAAGATCATAAAGGAAATAAAGTGATTTCTAGGTTACTACATGTGAGTATTTTCTTTTAAATAAAATAAAATAATGTACATTTAGAGACTTGATTGTCATGAAGTCTAATTGAACACCCCATTTTCATCCAAACTGCCAAATCGCTAAGTGGGAGCAATAAATATGACAGATCTGACAATGTGCACCACCTAGTGGCAGTAATAACAAATTTGTTCGTAAACACACTCTCACTCTGTAAAATAATCTGTATTTTAGGGCCAGGGCACCGATGGTGTGAGGACCCTATTGTATTTGCTCGGCCTATTATTCTTCTTCTCCCAAATGAATCGCATTTTTGAGGGCCTAAACATGCTCAAAAAACTAATGAAACTTTGCACACGTGTCAGAAGGGGCGAAAATTTATGTCTGATATGGGTTTCAGAAGGCGTGGCAAAATGGCTCGATAGCGCCACCTACAAAATTTCAGTTTGTGCCATTTCCAGAAGTTGTACTTTAACAAACTCCTCCTAGAGATTTAATCAGATCATCATCATATTTGCACAGTCTAATCTAAAGGCCTTTGCAATGTTAAATTGTGGAGATCTTGAGCATTCCCTGAAGGGCGTGTCTGTGGCGGCCTCACAAAGTTCGATGTTTCGCCATAAAACAGGAAGCTGCTGTAACTCGGGCATACAATGTCCCATCTGCCCCAAACTTCACATGTTTTATTAGAGTCCTGGGTTGAAGACATCTACACGCCAATATTCAGTTACAGTCATAGCGCCACCTGCAGGCAACAGGAAATGCCTTGTTTTACATTGTGATTAACTACTCATTGAGATTTAATCAGAACAACATCATATTTGGTCCATCTAATCTTAAGGCCTTAGCGATGTTAAATTGTGAATATCTTGAGTTTTCGATGAAGGGCATGTCCGTGGCGGCCTCACAAAGTCAAATGTTTCGCCATGACACAGGCAGCTGTTGTAAGTCAGGCATACAATGTCCAACCTGCCCCAAACTTCATTTGTTTGATAAGAGTCCTGGCTTGAAGACATCTACATATGAGTTTTAGAATTAGGCGTGGCAAAGTGGCTCCATAGCGCCACCTACAACATTTCAACAAAGTGCCCCTCCCGCTACGTTTCACGTACAGGTTTGAAATTTGGTAGACACATGTCACAGCCCAGTACCTACAAAAAAGTCTCCTGGTGCGAAATCTGAAAACCAACAGGAAGTGAGATATTTTGAATTCTCTTTGCAAAATTGTTGCAAATTTTTGCCATTTCCAGACGTTGTACTTTAACGAACTCCTCCTAGAGATTTAATCAGATCAACATCACATTTGGTCAGTCTAATCTAAAGGCCTTTGCAATGTTAAATTGTGTAGATCTTGAGTTTTCCCCGAAGGGCGTGTCCATGGTGGCCAGACAAATTTCAATGTTTCGCCATGAAACAGGAAGTTGCTGTAACTCAGGCATACAATTTCTGATCTGCCCCAAACTTCACATGTTTTATTAAAGTCCTGGCCTGAAGACAGGAAAGGCCATGTTTTACACTGTGATTAACTCCTCATTGAGATTTAACCAGAACAACATCATGTTTGGTCATGACCTGAAGACAACTACATGGCAATATTCAGTTATAGTCATAGCGCCACCTGCTAGCAGAAGGAAGTGTGGCACATCAAAATGACTTTGCTGTATTTCTCCAATATTTACCCGCTTAAATGCATGTCGCCCACTATTAGCTGTTTTCCTGAGGCAACCTGGTGGTGGTGGCCTCGGGGTGTGAGGGCCTTTTCATCGCTGCTTGCAGCTTTATTTTTATTTGAATCTTATTATGGAGCGAAAAGAGAGTTTTGACCCTCAACTTATTGACTATGGTGGGATGAATGTATAGCTAGCTATCCACATACATTATAAATAAACATAAATGCCTTTACTGACATTTTTTATCAATTCAGTGCACACATTTAATGAATAAAACTTATATAAATAAATAAATAATAATTATTATTATTTTTTTAAATCTAACTCATACCCCAAACTTCTCAATGGTAGCATATTCCAGACCTCATTCTAATCCATCCATTATATATTAGTTTATAAATAATTATTGTAATCCGTTAAATCCAGCACATCTTTAGAAAAAGACAGGTATCCCTTCTTCTATTCATTGCTAAAACACTCAACCATGTCTCTACCTTTCTCGCACAGAACAACAACCTGCACAACAACCAGTCTGGTTTCAAAAGCAGCCACTCAACCAAGACTGCCTTGCTCTCGGTTATTAAAGCTCTGAAACTGGCAAGAGCAGCTTCCAAATCACCAGTACTCATCTTGCTGGATCTGTCTTCTGCTTTTGACATGGTTAACCACCAGATCTTTCTGTCAACCTTCATGAAAACGGGCATCTCAGGAACTGCACTCCAGCAGTTCACCTAGGTTCTTCAGGGTGTCTTAGAGGGGTGAGGTGTCTGAGTTGCAATATTTAGCTACTGGGGTGACTCAGGGCTCTGTGCTTGGACCACTTCTCTTCTCTTCTCCATCTATATGACATCACTAGGATCTGTTATTCAGAACAATGGCTTTTCCTATCAATGCTATGCTGATGACACACAACTCTACCTCTCATTTCAGCCAGATGATCCGACAGACATTTCGGATTGGATGAAGGACCACCACCTTCAACTCCACCTCGCAAAGACAGAACTACTTGTGATCTCGGCCAACCAAATACTTCATCACAACTTCTCCATTTAGCTAGGTTTGTCATCCATAATTCTTTCTAAGACAGCTAGGAACCTCTGAGTTGTGATTAATGATCAGCTAAACTACACAGACCACATTGCTAGAACAGCCCGGTCCTGCAGATTTACCTTATACAATATTAGGAATATCAGGCCCTTCCTATCAGAGCATGCTACACAACTCCTTGTCCAAGCTCTTGTACTATTCAGACTGGACTACTATAATGCTCTCTTGGCATCCAGGATGTGCTGTCAAACCTCTGCAACTGATCCAGAATGCAGCAGTGAGAGTGATCTTTAACAAACCGAAGAGAGAACATGTCACACCTCTCCATCAATTTGCACTGGTTGCCAATAGCCGCTCACATCAAATTCAAGGCACTGATGTTTGCCTACGGAACGACCACTGGCTCTACACCCCCATACCTAAACTAATTTCTTCAGACTTGTGTGCCCTTCAGAAGCTTGCATTCTGCACGTGAACGGTGCCTTGTGGTGCAATCCCAAAGAGGCACAAAATCACTTTCACCGACCTTTACCTGGACTGTTCCCTGCTGGTGGGAAACTTGCCTTCAAGTTTCTTGAAAGCATCTTTTTCATCAAGACTTGACCGGTTAATACTAACACTCACTATTCTGTCTGTCTGTCCGTCCGTCCGTCCTTCGTATTGGTCGAATGTGAGTTTTTTTTTTACAAAAATAAGTTTATAAAGCCCTCCAAATAGCAATCAAGCATCTAAAAGTATCTTTATTTGCACGTTTTCTGAGAGGAGTACCTTTCCTTTGTTTCTCCGATCTTACTCGCGCTGACTGACAGAATGCGATCCAGATATACATATACACAGAATTTCAGTATTTCAACATATCTGTCTTGGTGAGTATTCACACAAACATTATATGTTATGTATTAAGTGAACGTTTGGTTAACTGTTGGTGGAAACCATCTGATGTGTAACATATATTAGATCCGTGCGGTACAGTAGGTCTTAATATAAGCTGTATATTAATCAAATAATTGTGATATCATGGAAAAAAAAGTTGAATATACATTTTTGGAATATTTGCTAATTGCAACTCATTTTGCCAACACGGGTCACATATATATTATACACACACACACACACACACACACACACACACACACACACACACACACACACACACACACACACACACACACACACACACACACACACACACACACACACACACACACACACACACACACACACACACACACACATACACTTGTACGCAATGATTGCATACTATGTGAAAAATTCACATTGACACTCCGATTTCCTTATCAGAAGTGAATGACCTCTGGTCTATTGTCTGGCAAAAGCATCAAAAAGTCAGCTGGAGGATTTTGTCCTCACTAGCAGTCTATTTTAAAGCTTTCAATACAGGTAGCATTTGAAATCTATCAATCTTCTCAGCCGCTAACATTTGTCTCTTTTATCAATAACAGATAAAGATGAAAGAAATAAGTACAAAAGATAAAAACATGCCTGAAATGAGCCGGGCTGCTTTTCAAACGTTTTTGAATATAAATCAGCAATTCACGCCTGGGTCAAGTACTGATTTGACAGGGGGGCTGAAAGTAATATTTCACTGTGTTGCATCACTGGATCAGTCCTTTCAGCTGTCAAAACCTGCACCAGCAAACACTAAATGCAACAATCAGTCTCTTTCAAGCTCTTACAGATAGCACAGTATGTTTGATGGAGAGTGAACTGAAAGATGAAATGCTGGGAGAAGTTGAGCCGAGTGTCTGCTGCAGTAGGATTTGACATTCTGGACACCACTATCCCATCAGGCACTGCTGGATGTTTGTATTTGAAAGACAGAAACAGACAGAATGTGCACTAAAAAGAAGGACAGAGTGTGTGTATTTACCGCTTCCTAGTTCGGTGTGCTCCAAGGAAGTGTGCTGGTTCTGATGGACCCATTCCCCATTGCATTTAAAGAAGATCTGGAGGGCGGGACGTGCACGGCAACGTAGTTTGATGGGGTTGCTCTTGACGATGTAAGCATCGTCGGGCTCCTGCAGGAAGTGAGGCAGCGTTCCGGACATCGCTGAGAGACCATCACGTGACCCTGCAACAAACATTCAGGAATTAGGCGTCAGCTAGGAGAAAAGTCCCCGTTTCATTCAACGTGAAGCAAGAACGTCTAACCAAGCAAATCCACTCGGATGACAGCCACCTATCTGCGAGTTCACATAATCAGACACATCAGCCAGGGCTCCCTGACAGCAAGCTTACTCACTTCCTTAACTGGCCTGTCAATCACTTTCAAAAGCGCTCTCAGGTTGGATGACGTTTTCAAACGAGCACCATATGAGCCGGTGACACTGAGAGATAAAGTGAAAACTGCCCTAAAGCAGCTGAAGGTGCCTGCAGAGAATTTCAGCACTGTGGACAGCAGAGAGTACACACTCGATAGCATAAGCATTTTCAGGACCGCGGACAGCTCCTCTGGGCTCTGTAGCTTCACATTATATGCAGATAAGTATTTGCTCTGTTCCAAAACCTAATGAGCTGCTAATGGAGGCAACATTTTCAGTGACCATATGCATGCTTGCCAGTGCAAAGGCTGCTCCAAAAGGTGGGTAACTTAATTGCGCTGCCTCCTAAAATACCTATTGTTTAACTGTCCTAAGGCAGCACCACATTTCCAGGAATCCCACATTCACTGTAATGATCTCAGTGGAAATTTTAATTCAAAATGGTGGAAGAGCATAAAAATGCTGACAATAAACAAAGTAACATTTCAATATTAAGGCGCTGTGCACACATTTGGACCTTCAGCTTTTTGGTTGCAACTGAAAACTATTATATGATGAAAAACCCTGGAACGTTTTCTTCAAAATACTTTATTTCTTTTCGACTGAAGAAAGAGTAAATTATCAGGAAATTTTCATTTTGGGGTGAACTAATCCTTTAAAGAATTAAATGAAATATAGAGAAAAAAAGTAATTATAATATATAAATATAAATATGATGAGAAAGAACAATAAAAAAATTGTGCTGGAGGCAACATTTTCTGTAACCCTCCACTGTATCTGTCAAATAAAGAGTGAAAAGCCCCAAAATATAATAAAAGCACTGTAAATCTATAATAAACTGGCTATTAAAAACTGGAAAACTGTTCCGACATTTCCCATGAAATCGACCACGTACGGGTGTGAAATTCCATTTCACACAGGGATATTTGGAGAAAGATTTAGGGTCTAAAAGTGTCTCGTGGATAAAAGAGCCACACAAGAGTGACAGGAGCTGAAATATCCACCGTGATTCAAAGCACACAGTGATTTAAAGCACCCCTCTCCCTCGCTCTTCATGTTTCTCTCGTGCTTACCCTCCATTTCTCTTTCTGTCACTGCATACACACACACACACACACACACACACACACACACACACACACACACACACACACACACACACACACACACACACACACACACACACACACACACACACACACACACACACACACACACACACACACACAGACTCTCCCTCACTAATAAAACTGTCACAGACGTAATTGGATGGGATATTTTGGAAACGATTTCCCCTGGCTGAAATCTTAAGCATAATAGAGATTTCTGTTGACTTGTAATCCTTCTCTGGGAAACTTTATGTGTGTGTATGTGTGTGCACAGGTGCGTAATCCACTGGCAAACATACCTGATTCATCCTGATTAGAATGAATGGAGAAATGCCTGCGTGTGCTGCTCACACAGAGAAAATCACAGCCCTCGCACCCGCCTCTGCTTCTCTCATTGTCTCTCTCACACCAGAGGACAATTTTATAACTCAAGTGTTTCTTTCATAGCTCAGTAGACTTAAAGCCAACATGTATTTTTCTAATATACATTCCTGGTTTTACTGTGCCTTTGTAATCTTTCAGGAAAAATGTTCAACAACTTTCCTTTTAGGCTGACATCACCTAGGACACAAGGATAATAATGTTAACCAAAAGATAAATAATTATTTAACCCTTTCTGAAAATCATGTCATAATAAATCTACCATTTGGGGTCAGTATTTGAAAGAAACGTCTCCGGTTACGTATGTAACCTAGGTTCCCTGAGAACAGGGAACGAGACGCTGCGTCAGCTTGACGCTACGGGGAACGCCTCCAGCGTGACAGGTGTCTGAACTACTATCGAATCACGGCAATCCTATTGACCGGCGACAGCCTATGATGTCATCAAGGTGCGACCAGGAAGTATATAAGGGCGCCTCACAAACATGACACCGCTTCTTCGTCTGAAGGGACTGTTTGGCAGGCAGGCCCTGAGGCATGGCAAAGCGACGCAGCGTCTCGTTCCCTGTTCTCAGGGAACCTAGGTTACATACGTAACCGGAGACGTTCCCTTTCGAAAGGGAACTCGCGCTGCGTCAGCTTGACGCTACGGGGAACGAAATACCAACGCCGCCATGCCGAGGGGAGTGCATGCCCACTGGCAGTGACAAATGTCAGGACAAGTAAATTCAAATGAAATGCCTGAACCACTCCCCCTCTGGTCACACAAGGCTGTCAGTGACAGCATTCCCTACGGTCATAGCCCGAGCTATAAGCCTCGTCAGGAACCTTAGTGCGGCTGCACGAGGTCCTATTCAGGCCGCTCAAAGGCCTGGATCCAACCCATTCAAAGGAAGGGGGCTCCTTTAAGGGAATGTGGCTAGGGGGCCCCAGCCAGCCACTAACGCCGCCAAGGCGGCCTAGCTTGGTGCCTTTTTCAACGGGCACTTCGGCCGGGCCATCCCTGTCTTTTCGAGAACAGAGCCTCTGGATACTCACCTCCTGAGGAGGCATCCAGTCCAAGGGACTGCAGAATGGCAATGGGCATCCTGGAGAGCAGTACTCAGCATAGCGCTTTCGACCCTTGCCAGCGAGGGGAGTTAATCTGCTCGATCCTAGGATCTATTGAGTTATTATCAAGTAGAAACACTCAGGAGGCCAGACTGGCCTAAAAGCTGATCTAATTGGGAGGCCTCGCGAGGGGCCTACGACCATCTGATCAGGCCCAGGCAGCTTCGGGCTCACAGATGACCCTCGAAGAGAGGGGAGCTTAAAAAGGGGCTGCCCGGTAGGTAAGCCAGGTTGTAGGCTAAATTCCCTCCCATGGGAACCAAGTAGCAGAAGCGACCTCAGTCGCGCTAGGGTAAGACCATCCTCAGATGCTGCCAAATAAGGGGCAGATACCACTAGCTGTCAGCATATGCCAGTAAACAGTTCTTGAACTGAGAACCCAACCCCTCAGGGAGGCCTAGTGAGGCCTATTACATGATAGCAGTCGAAGCCCACTGTCGAAGTAGCTGGAAAACAGAAGCTCGTCTCCTCAGGGAGGCCTGGAGACGCCTACTACCTAATAGCAGGCTATGCTAGCTGCCCGAGCATCCTGACTCGGGAACTCCCCCTCAGGGAGCCCTAGTGAGGCCTATCGCCTGGTAACGAGCTCACAGGGAGGCTGAGTGAGGCCTACCACCTGCCAACAGTCCATGCTAGTCCACATGACTGAAATCTTGGGACGTGCCATCAGGGGAGGCCCGGCTTGAGGCCTGATACCCATGGCAAACCTTCAGGGAGGCTTGGTGAGGCCTACTACCTGGCATGTGGGCCTGCTGCCAGAGGCATCCTGGTCCCGGGGCTCACCCCTAGGGACGGTCAGGAACTCACATCCAGGGGAGGCCTGGTGAGGCCTACTACCTGGTAATCCCATATGTCTGCTGCCAGAGGCATCCTGGTCCCGGGGCTCACCCCTAGGGACAGTCAGGAACTCACATCCAGGGGAGGCCTGGTGAGGCCTACTACCCGGTGGCGAGCCACAGGGAGGCCTGGAAGGGGCCTGCTGCCTGCTCGCAATCCACGCTGACCGTCACGGTCGACTGGCGACTGGTGTCCGTGGAGCCCATCTTCAGGGAGGCCTGTCGGGGCCTACTACCTTACAGCAGACCTGCAGGGACGGCTTCCTGTTGTGGCAGGCATGAAAAACTGGCTGCTATAACTCCTGGACTGACAGCGGCTTCTCTGCTGGCTGACAAAATAACAAAGAAAGGTTATTAATTGATAATTCTGCTACTTGAGGCCGACATCGTTGGGGAGTGAACACATAGCAATACAAAAGGGGCCGACTTTGCAAAAGGCCTGCTTTCCAAGGCTGACTACCTATCTAGGTTGCAGCTATTAATCGCTACCCTCCCCAACGTCGGGACTCACTCGCAAGGAGGCCTACTAAGGCCTACCACCTGACCCGGAGTCTACTGCCCAGACTGCCCGAGTTGGCTGCTCACAGCCAACTGGCTTCCCCAAGGTCTCAACCTGGAGCTAATCCATCCCAGCGACCTACTTTCGGGCCTACTGTATGACAGTTGCAGTCTTACCAGCAGCGCGTACAAGCTCTGGAACCTAATTACATTTGCCGAGAACCCATGACAGGGTACTCGGCAAAAACAACGCCCTGGACCCCCTAAGCGGGGGGAGTACCACGTACGCCACCTACCTCATGAAGGACCTAGCTTAAAAGCGGCCTACCATTACTGCAAGGGCGTCAGCCATGGCAATGCTCTGGCTTCAAGGGAGCTCACTACCATACCAACATATGACAAAGGTTACGAAGTGCTGCTCAACCCGAGCCATGGGTGAGGCAGAATGATACAGAGCTAGGAGTGGGAAACTCTAATCTACCCTGTCTTAACAGAGGGGTACTGCCACCTGGCCAGGACATAAACACAGGGCCAGAGCCTGCCAAAAACTGGCGGCTTTTAAGAAACTAGCTCTGGAGGGCAGGGTTGAGCTACGCATACAATCTCTTCGTACTCGAACGAAAGATGGCCTAACCCTGCCCCACGACCACTGGCTAAGTCGCTATCAATTCTGCACAGCACCAACCTGCATTACTAGTGAAAAACCCCAGAATGCAGAGAAGGGGGCGGGCCTTGACCGGACGACTTTACATGAGAGGAGGCTTACATTAGGGATATTCAAAAAACCAATTCACTTATTGAATAGCTACCCGGGGCGCCAACGCATTTAGCGGACGCCACCGTAATCCCTAGAAAGCCTAGGCCAATCTAGATCTATACCCGAGACCCGATAGGGCCACTCCTATTGCACCAGACAAAAGGACACTCGGGCAGAAGTGCCAGTCGTATACTAGATCTGGCCCTAGATCTAACTGTAGTTCTAGCATAGTCTGATCCTGCATTCTCAAAAAACGTATACTGAGAGAGGATACAAACCGCCTTACCCCGAGGCGGCTACCAGTTACCAGCTTAAAACTAGGAGAAAATACACGCCTAGCAATACGCTACATACCCGCAGGAATGAGCGACGCCTTCCCAGAGATTTTTTCTTTTTGTTCTTTTTTTTTTTTTTTTTTTTTTTACTTTGGGAGGTTAAAAACTGTATTCCACACAGTAAGCAGTTACAGCTCTTAAATATAACTCTCGTATCCTTTGCTGGCTCTCTACTAGCAACACTAGCTCACCATGGAGCCCAAGCAACTGGTGTATAATGATTGTTCTAGCCATCCTAACAGGGGAACTACAGGCCCTACAGAAATATCCAATGATCCACAGCGATCCCCGAAGCCCTCTACAGGGAGCATGAGTCAGAAAATATATTAATATTTTTCCCTCTTATAGGGGACTTACCCGCTCGCCTGCGGCGCGCCATGATATCCACCCACAAGCTTAATTCACCACATGAATGTTTAGGTGTACCACTACCATGGGCCAGAGAGGGCGCACTCACAGACCAGCCAGGCGGACCCTAGCACATCATCGCGGACCCACCTAGGCCGGATGTAAGAAGCGCCTGGGGAGAGATGAAGAAGAGGAGTGAGGGTCAATATCTTTCTTAACTCACCCTCAGGGAGGAGACCCATCATGAACGCTGACTGCGTTTTGTGATACACAGCTCCTACTTCTGCCGGGAATCCGCCTCTCTGTGCCCCACCCTCGACTGTGGGGGGCGCACGAGAGGCAATACTGGCCCTCGGGCCCCGTCACCGGTCCTCGGACCGTGACGCCTCCCGCCTGCTTGGGACCCGGATCTCAGTGGCATGCAGGTCCTCAGACGCTGCCAAATGCGCTATTCCTCAGCGATGCTGGCCCTCGGGCCCAGTCTCCGCCTGCTGCGCAACCACCGCATCAGGGAAACATCCCCTGATCGAGATCCCTCAGCAAACCGGCCTGGTGCATATGAAACACTGCCATGGTGTAAGAAGTTTCACCATGGCTGACCTGCTGCCGTGTATGCCCTGCCATTAAAGCGACACATCGTTTAGGTGGCAGGGTTGGAGCTCTCAGCTTCCCAGATGCGAGATTGCACACATCCCGTTAACCGGAGGCGACGACACATACCCATATTCTCCTTTTCCTATCCTCCTGCCATCAGCGACATACCGCTGATGTCATACTGCTGATGTCAGTGAATATGAGCCGAATATAGGTTATTCCATGCCCCCTCGATCTAAATAGGAAGATCAGGAAGGAATGAAAGCCCAACTGAGCCGATGATTATGGCTGGGGAGAAATCGATCGTTTAATCCAACACGAGCAACCTCTCCTCTAACGCGACAACATGACGGCCGCAGCCCACCTGCAGAGCGTTTCATAACATTCATCGGCTCAGCATACACCGTCGGGATGGCTGAGAAGATTAATCCTCCTTCTCACAGCCATCCCTAGAGCACTTGCAAACAAGTCTCGTCAGCCGCCAGATCGTCAAAGGGAAGAATGCCTTCCCGTGACGATTTAGCGAGCTCTATCCGGGAAACCCGTGACGTGCGTCCACGCACAGCCTCGGCATGAGCGGGACTGCATCATCGGTCTCGGATGCCAGACCCTCTTCCCTCAGGAAGAGAATCAGACGAGAGCAGATCTCGGATTGACAAACGGTCACGTTATACAAACAAACAAACAAACAGCTTGATAAGAGCTGATTGTGCATGCTCTTGATCCCAGGCAGAAACACACAACTTGTGTGTACATAATAATGAATTTGGATTACCTTACTCGAAGCAATTCAGACAAAACAGTCCCTGAAGACGAAAAAGCGGTGTCATGTTTGTGAGGCGCCCTTATATACTTCCTGGTCGCACCTTGATGACATCATAGGCTGTCGCCGGTCAATAGGATTGCCGTGATTCGATAGTAGTTCAGACACCTGTCACGCTGGAGGCGTTCCCCGTAGCGTCAAGCTGACGCAGCGCGAGTTCCCTTTCGAAAGGGAATTAATACTTCTATTCAGCAAGGATGCATTAAATTGATCAAAAACGACATTGACATTTACATTGTTACAAAACATATTTCAAATAAGTGCTGTTGCTTTTAAAGAAATGTTGTCACAATTCCCAAAGAAATATTAAAATAATCCCACTCTGTGACAGCAGCACAACTGTTTTAATTATATCAGTAATTCAAATTTTTTTTAATACTGGAAAATAACTGTATTATTTATTTAGTTTGATATAGTTTTCATAAATTACATACAAATTCATGTAAAATTACAAACAATGTCTGTAAATTAACAACTTGACCATTATTGTAATTTAAGAAAACTATATGAAAAATGCTGTATAAAAAATACAGTAGTTCCCTTTCAGTCGGTCACTACGACGTACGTCGGTATTACCGACGAATTGGGATCACTTTAGAGAGCCCCTATCAGCTTCGAGATTTAGAGAACAGGCCAATGGGCCATTGGCGTGCAAGATTTGCATCTCGCGCTCCGCCCCGCGCCGCGGGTATAAACAGGAAGCGAGAGCATCGCACTGACGTCATTCACTTCGGAGCCGAACGGCGTTGATGAAGCAAGCCTGCTTTTCTAAAAGAAAGCCTATCTGCAAGAGAGATGCTCCGGAGAACGAGAAGGACGCTCTGTGTTGGCGTAAAAACCATTAGTAATTCTGTTCCGCCACTGGGGTTAAAAACAGCCAGTGGTACCCAAATATATATATATATATATATATATATATATATATATATATATATATATATATATATATATATATATATATATATATATATATATATATATATATATATATATATATATATATAAATTTAAAAAAAAGAGAAGAACAGTTCCAATATCTCTGGGTCTCGGGAGTTCAGGAATGGCAGCGTGTGACGCTACAAGCCTCGCTGCCCTCATTCCCCTCCCCACAAGAGGGCGAGAATGGCAGTGTGTGACGCTACAAGCCTCGCCACTCTCATTCCCCTCTTCTCAGCGGTGTGTGGACGACTCTTGTTCCCCGCTGAGGAAGGTGGTGAGGCAGACCGTGTGCAACGCCACAAAGCCTTGCCACACTCAGCCCCTCCTTCATTTGGAGAGCGCGCTGGGCGGTGTACAACGCTCCCATGCCTTGTCAGCCTCTGGTGCCTCTCCAAATCGCCAGCAGGGGGTGCCGGCTGTGGGAACGCACTCAAGCGGCCTTCCCACACTCGCGCACCCCCTCAGCGGATGCAGGTCGTGTGTCAGACCCAGACCCCTACACGGACCACTCCCATGTCGTCCTGGGGTCCCTGCATTCCGCCTCGCTGCCCTGCTGCGGGTACGTCTGTGGGACCGATGACCCTGCTTGTTCGGTCTCTGGGGGCCTGGCTAGCGCTCCCCAGCCCGTCTCGCTGGGTCATCTGTACCATCAGACTCGGCTTGCGATTCAGTTCGCCCGGCGTCCGCCCAAGTTCGGGGGCGTTCACTTCATGTCTATTGCGTGGGTGGATGCCCCCGTGCTTCAGGCGGAGATCGCTGTCCTACTGGCGAAGGACGCAATAATGCCGGTCCCTCCAGCCGATATGAAGTCCGGGTACTACAGCCCGTACTTCATTGTACCCAAGAAAGGCGGCGGGTTACGGCCAATCTTGGACCTGCCTTACTTGAACCGTTCCCTCCACAGGATGCCGTTCAGAATGTTAACGCAGAAACGCATCTTCAGGTGCGTCCGTCCCCAGGATTGGTTTGCAGCGATCGACCTGAAGGACGCATACTTTCATGTCTCGATTCTCCCTCGACACAGACCGTTTCTACGCTTTACTTTCGACGGACGGGCATGTCAGTACAAAGTCCTGCCCTTCGGGCTGTCCCTGTCGCCCCGTGACTTCACGAAAGTCGCGGAGGCGGCCATTGCTCCCATGAGAGAGCGTGGTGTTCGTCTTCTCAACTATCTCGACGACTGGCTGATTCTTGCCCAGTCGCGGGAACAGTTGTGCGAACACAGGGACATGGTGCTTCGGCACCTCAGCCGGTTGGGTCTTCGGGTCAACTGGGAGAAGAGCAAACTCTGTCCCGTACAGAGGATCTCTTGTCTCGGGATGGAGATCGACTCGGTCGCCATGACAGCGCGCCTCACCGAGGAGCGCGTCCAGTCGGTGTTGAGCTGCTTGAATACGTTCAAACACAGTACAGTGGTTCCACTGAAATAATTTCAGAGGCTCCTGGGGCATATGGCAGCAGCAGCCGCAGTAACGCCGCTAGGGCTGCTCCATATGAGACCGCTTCAACACTGGCTACACGACCGAGTCCCGAGATGGGCGTGGCACAGCGGGTCCCTCCGTGTCCAAGTGACGCCGAGATGCCGCCAAACCTTCAGCCCGTGGTCGGACCCTTCATTTCTACGGGCAGGAGTGCCTCTAGAACAAGTGTCCAGGCATTCTGTTGTCTCCACGGATGCCTCATCCACGGGCTGGGGTGCCACGTACAACGGGCTTGCAGTATCGGGTCTGTGGACGGGGCCCCAACTGCAATGGCATATCAATTGCCTGGAGTTGCTGGCGGTTCATCTTGCTCTCAGCCACCTCAAAGGGTCGCTCAAAGACAAGCACGTTCTGATCCGGACGGACAGAACTGCGGCCGTTGCGTACATCATCAAACAGGGTGGTCTACGCTCCCGCCGCATGTCCCAACTCGCCCGCGATCTCCTTCTGTGGAGTCCGAAGCATCTGAGGTCCCTTCGTGCCATCCACATTCCGGGCCCGCTCAATCGTGCGGCCGACGAGCTGTCACGGTTGCCTGTGCTGCCCGGGGAGTGGAGACTCCACCCCCAGGTGGTCCAGCTGATTTGGAGTCGCTTGGGGCCGCACAGATCGATCTGTTTGCCGCCCCGACACGACCTACTGCCAGTGGTACTATTCCCTGCCCGGGGGAACCCTCGGCACGGATGCCCTGGCACACAGCTGGCCCCGGGGCCTACGCAAATATGCGTCCCCCCCCAGTGAGCCTTCTTGCACAGACACGGTGCAAGGTCAGGGAGGACGAGTAGCAGCTCCTCTTGGTAGCTCCGTACTGGCCCAACAGGACTTGGTTCCCGGAACTAGTGCTCCTCCCGACAGCACCTCCTTGGCCCATTCCTCTGAGGAAGGACCTCCTGACTCAGAGACGCGGCACCCTGTGGCACCCACGTCCGGACCACTGGAAACTCCATGTCTGGTCCCTGGACGGGATGCGGAGGTTCTAGGTGACCTACCACAAGCGGTAGTTGACACCATCACTTCCGCCAGAGCCCCCTCTACGAGACGGCTATATGCGTTGAAGTGGAACCTGTTCGTCGACTGGTGCTCTTCTCACCGAGAAGACCCCCGAAAGTGTTCGGTCAGATCTGTGCTCTCTTTTCTTCAAGACGGGTTGGAGCGAAAGCTGTCTCCCTCCACCCTCAAGGTGTATGTTGCCGCTATAGCGCAATCATGACATGGTTAATGGTTAATTCATTAGGCAAGCACGATCTGATCGTCAGGTTCCTGGGGGGGCGAGGAGATTAAATCCGCCTCGTCCTCCCTTTATACCCTCTTGGGACTTGACTCTGGTGCTGACGCACTTCAGAGGGCGCCCTTTGAGCCTTTACAGTCAGCTGAGCTTAAGATCTTGTCTCTAAAGACAATACTCCTGATTGCATTGGCCTCAGTTAAGAGGGTAGGGGACCTGCAGGCATTTTCGGTCGACGAATCGTGCCTGGGATTCGGGCCAGGTGACTCTCAGGTAACCCTGAGACCCCGGCCTGGATATGTGCCAAGGTTCCCACTACTCCCTTCCGGGACCAAGTGGTGAGCCTGCAAGCGCTGCCTTCGGAGGAGGCAGACCCAGCCCTGGCTTTTCTCTGTCCAGTTCAAGCCCTGCGAAGAGACCTCAGAGCAGCTCTTCATCTGTTACGGAGGACAGCAGAAGGGAAAGGCTGTCTCCAAGCTGAGGATGGCCCACTGGATAGTGGACGCCATCGTCTTGGCTTATGAAGCCCAAGACATGCCCTGCCCGCTCGGGTTAAGAGCCCACTCCACTAGGGGTGTTGCTTCTTCCTGGGCACTGGCTCGTGGCGCCTCGCTGACAGATATTTGTAGAGCTGCGGGCTGGGCGACACCTAACACGTTCGCTAGGTTTTATAGCCTACGTGTAGAACCAGTGGCTTCTCGTGTGCTCGCTTCCCATAGTCAGCAGCTGAAGTGCCCGTTCTAAGTGTCGGCTTGCTGCGCCATTCCCTTCCCCATGGAACGGATACGTGCGCTTATTTTCTCCAGTCGAGTTCCCCAGGATTGGCGAACCCTGTTGAGTCCTCCGCACCCCTCGGCAGTCGGATGTGGCGGAGCGTCTGACGCCAGGTCTGGCACTTGTATGCATTGGTGGAACTTGTGTCGGACTGGGGTCCATATGTCGTGACCCCTACGGCGGTCCCATTCGTGTATTCTCCACGGTACAGCTCCCTACGGTGAGCTTGTGTCTTTCCCTTGGCAGAGTTCCTCTGCCGTCTCAGTTCGGTGTCGTCCCCCGCCTGTATAGGCCGGGGCCACCTCTGGGACTTCCGTATGTTGTGCTGCCCACGGCCAGCCCATACGTGTTCTCTCCACATGGTAACTCCCTCCGGGCATGATGTGGCTCCCGCAGCGTCCTTCGGGCACGCTTTCCCAGCGTTATCCAATAAGTCTGCTGAATGGGTCTTGCGGAACAGCAGTATAACTCTCCCTGCGTGAATTTCCCCGCCCGCATCAGAACGGGGTCTGAGGGGCTCTCGCTGGGCGCTGGAAGTGGTAGTAACTGTGGCGTTTTCCATAGGGATCCCAATTCGTCGGTAATACCGACGTACGTCGTAGTGACCGACTGAAAGGGAACGTCTCGGTTACGTATGGTAACCCTCGTTCCCTGAAAGAGGGGACGGAGATGTACGTCCCGTCGCCACAGTCCCTTACCATCATTGCATGGCCGAGTCACTAGTTCGGCTCCTCAGTGAAAAACGTCAGTGCGATGCTCTCGCTTCCGGTTTAGACCCGCGGCGCGGGGCGGAGCGCGAGATGCAAATCTCGCACGCCAATGGCCCATTGGCCTGTTCTCTAAATCTCGAAGCTGATAGGGGCTCTCTAAAGTGATCCCAATTCGTCGGTAATACCGACGTACGTCTCCGTTCCCTCCTTCAGGGAACGAGGGTTACCATACGTAACCGAGACGTTTCCCAGTATAAAAAAGAGAATTACTGTAATTTGCCATTAATGATATAATCCTTAAAGTAAATATTATTACTTATTACTTATTACTTATGGCTGCCAAACAAAAACTGTAACATTAAAGTAAAATATCTTAATTCCAATAAAATGGAAAAACAATGATTTTACAGAAATTTTAATTAAAAGTTTTAGAGAAAAATGCTGTTATTTTACAGGTTTTTCCTTATTTAAATTAAGATATTTTACTTTAATTTTATGTTTTTTGTTTGGCAGCTGTTGCTGCCAGTCATTTGATCGTTTTGTAATGTTTTTTTTTTTTTTTTACAGTATAATGTATTTTCTGTCTGATTCATTCAAGACCAAATGATGTGTAGAACACAGTTCAGATCACAAATCTGACACACACTTTTAGAATCTATTTGGTAACTTAGTAAAGCCATTTGAGTTATTACTGAGATCTCTTTTGAAACTATAAAATAACTTGTAAGAGAATATAAATATATACTGTGTAAGTAGAAAACATTTTTCCATTTGCCCTCAAATAAATTTCATTGCTGTCTTGGAGAAAGAATCAAGATATTAAAAGAATTTGCAATGGCGCTCTCTCCATCTTCCACCTCCAGTCCTCTTTGTTCCAGACATGTAAACAGAACACACATTATCTTCTATAAGATAATTAATGGCACAGTGTCTTGTTTGTATCATCCCAATGCTTTGTGCTCATGCTTCTTTTTTAGAATGAATACTCCCACACACAGAGCCCTAGGTAGGAGTGTGAACACATCCATATTCAAAAACATGCACAAACATATTTTCGACCGTGCAGTTCCATACTGTAATGTGTGCTAATGCTATTTTCTTGCACGCCCACAAACAAATGTATTCACATTTACAAGCAAATACAAAATCGTGATGCTCAAACGCAAGACTCGTACACCACGCGCTTTTATCCAGCCACCATCACAGATGTTCAGGAGTGCTTGACATGATGGCAGTCTGATGAAAGGGAAAAATAGTCATCTGACTGAGCTGCAGATGAAAGGAAAGAGAGAAAGAGTTTGGGGGGGAGAAAGAGAAAGTGCAAATGGGAACGGGTGGAAAGAGCTTCTTTAGACTCGTGGACGTTGTCACATCTGTATGCAGACTGATTTATAGAGAGCGATAACTGTTGGTGTACGGAGGAGCAAATGTTTGTTACTGACAGAAACTATAAACTATATCTGAGTTGTTAAAGACATGGACTAACACCCCCCCCCCCAAAAAAAAGGTAAAGCAGCCCATCATTAAAGAGTCCTATATAGATGTCACATAAAAATAATGATAATGATAATGATAATGATAATGATAATACTACTACTACTACTACTACTACTACTACTGCTACTAATAATAATAATAATAATAATATCAAAACAGCAAATTTAACAACTATTGCCACAAACAATAAGAACAATAAGCCCAAAATTGAATGATAACATTTTTACCACAAAAAAAATAATTCATTATAATAATAAAAAATGAATTAAAAAAAATTTAATAATTCAATTTCAACACTAATAAATAGTAATAATAATGATGATGATGATACTAAAAATAATAATAAAAAAATGAAAAATTACATTTTTTTCCACAAATAATAATAACAATAAACCCAAAATTGTACAATAAAATTTTCACCACTAATTAATAATAATAATAATAATAATAATAATAATAATAATAATAATAATAATAATAATAATAATAATTAATAATTAATAATTAATAAAAAAAAATTCCACAAATAATAATAACAATAAACCCAAAATTAAACAATTAAATTTTCACTACTAATAACAGTAATAATGATGATGATGATGATGGTGATGATGACGATGATGATAATAATAATAAAACAAATTTACAATTACATTTTTGCCACAAATAATAATAACAATAAACCCAAAATCGTACAATAAAATTCACCACTAATAATAATAATAATAATAATAATAATAATAATAATAATAATAATAATAATGATGATGATGATAATAATTAAAAAAAATTTAACAATTTAATTTTCGCCACAAATAATAATTTTTACGATTATCTTTTTCACCAATAATAATAATAATAATAATAATAATAATAATAATAATAATAATATTTCGCTCAACTGTTTTCTTTAGTAGACAGTTTGATATGAATTGCTAAAATAACTAATCTACTGTATACAAAGTAATAATGTTGTGCATAATAAAATTGCTGGGCAACTAGTGAACTATACTTATTTAGTATCGAATCAAATATGCATTGCATTTGGCATTTGTAGAATGTTCATTTTTGACGTTGACTATATGCTTCTCTTGAGATAAAAATAAAAGTTTTACTAAGTTCAACAAATATGATGCAAGTCAAAATGGCTCTTGTGTCATCAGACTGTAAAAACTATTTTGGCTTGAAGCTTTTATTTTTAAGAGACTGCTTGCGTGCGATCCAAGGGGACCTGGGTTTTTATGTTTGTTTCTGTCTGTGGTGGTGCTTTTGTTATGTAGTGTTAGTTCTTGATAAAACCGAATAGAACTAAAGTGGCCATGACATCCTAATGCAATCACAGCTCAGACACAATAATACAGTCCTGACTGCCTCTCTGAGGGGCATTTGAGCTGTGTGTATGTGTGTGCGGGCGTGAGGAGAGAGAGACACAGAGGGAGGGAGTGAGAGAGCGAGAGAGGATGATTTCAGTGATTGAGCGTATGCGTGTTTTCCAAACCTCCCTCTATCAAGTGTTCTGACAGCTATTTAATGTTTCCCATTTGCATTAGTTGATAAAGCACCGATCTCATCTCTTAATCCACAGCGTGACACGACAGAAACGCCAAAATGGCCGTCCGCGTCCTCTCAATCCCCCCTCTGCTGTCAGGGCCGAGCAGGTTGCCACAGCAATGATATACGAGCGGCGGGCCACCCCGGCAATAACGGTGGACACTAGATACATCTCACGCTACGGGAGCAAAACAAGATGTCACTGCCATCAGCTCTGAGCAATAAGTTTATCACACGCACACCTGTCTGTCACGCTGAGAGGTCTACGTCGCAAAACGCACACACAAAATACCAACATGCTAACCATTCTGACCTAGAAGTGATAAAGAAATCAAGCTCTGATGGTTAGATTGCATCTAGTGTTTATGTTAAAGCACAGACATATTTTGAGTGCAGATGTGACTAGTATGTATCTGTCTGGGAAGCGGTTTTCAAATTGTAATGTGCCAAGTTACTGTCAAAATAAGATAGATAACCACATTGAAGCTATTTAATAGGAAAGTTTTCTTTCAAATTATATTATAGTTGATTATTATTATTTACTTATTTTCTAAATTAAAGTTGTATTAATCAAGCAATTCGAATTATAAGATACCAGCATCAAAAGATAACAATCGGTGACGCAATCTGTCACATACGAGAGCCAATGCAATTTCACTATCAAAGCTGACGTAACACTTCTTCAGGTGGCAATTGACCTATCGGTAAGCCCCTCCCCTCGAACGCAGATGAGCCAATAGCAGTTGAGTATCAGTTGCACTGGGACCGGAACTCGGACATCTTTAGGTGTCAGCGCCATAGAGAAACATTGGAAAATCCGAAGCTCTCATCGGTTTGATGGTGTTTATGCTCCAAAAATGCTAAAATGTCGCGCCTGAGGTACTGTAACACGGATTCCAGGTATCCTGAGAGGATTTTCTGTTTGTCATACTCTCGTTAAGTTACGATTAAAGTCCCTGCTAACATACAAACCGAAATAACTAACTGTTCTCACGTCATGTAACACTGTAGGTCACAAACACGAAGGTCTACATTTCAGTGCCTCTCCATATTAAACTGGTTATATGTAAATTAATTAAATTTTAGATAGGTCAACATTATCTGTCCTACTAAGGAGGACTCCTATTTTGATGGGTATTATAGTCTACGGGTAGTGAAAGGGAGAGCTCGCACGCAGTTTATCGGAGTTGTTTTGCAGATACAAAGTTTACCAGTTATTAACTGCACCCCCAAAAAGGCATACGGTCAGTATATATGTTTGTTTACTAGTTGTATGAGTGTTTCTGTGTAATTTGCTGTGTATGTTAATGGTAATGCAACGGAGAGAGATAGTTTGTGAATGAGACGTTAATGCGCACTTCTTATGCTTTGTTTGTTCAGCTCTTACGATGATTTTTTGGAGTCAAAAAAGACTTAATAAACTTGATAATCCATCAGTAACGTTTGGCCATCATTCGGACGGGGTATACGCTGCATTCTGTGTCCAAAAACATCTTGGGATAAGGTTTTCACACTGACAGCTGTCATTGTTAGATATAGCAACTGCGTCTGTTTGTCCGAGTTAGCAACAGTAACTAAGGGGGGCGGGGCTTACCGATAGGTCAATTGTTTTGTGCAGTGGATGGAGACGGTGATCGCTCTTGGGGATTTTCTTCACACAAATCAATCGTTTGGCCTCGGAACACTTGTAATATTTGTACTTTTACTAATAAATTGTGCCTGTAGTCATATCTGCCTGTTATAGCCTGTGTTTTATCTCATATAATACACAAATGGGTAGGTTTAAAGGTGAACTATGTAAGATTTTTGCAGTAAAATATCCAAAAACCACTAGGCCAGTGTTATATATTTTGTTCAGTTGAGTACTTAGAATATCCCAAATGTTTCCAACTATTTGTAAATCGTGAGAAATTGCTATTTTAACTAAGGAACCGGGACGTGTGAGCTATGCGAGTGAGTCGCCTGTCGATTGCGTCATATCTGCGTTACCCTCGGTTTCTGGTTTTATTTAGCAGAAATGCTTTACTCTCACTGCAGTGTGAACAAGTGTCATAGCAGCCGCCGAGCGAACGTCATAACTTCCTTTTCAACACACTCAGATATATCTAATACAATAAACAGAGTTGCGTTACCTCACTCATAACTGGAAAAGAGGAAGTGGCGCCGGCGACCGTGTCATAATAAAAGTCCCGCCGGCGACTATGCCATAATAACAGTGCCGCTCTTCAATCGCTCCTGCGGCCTTGCTCAGCTCCACAACACTCGGTCCTGCTCTGCTTCAGACTACAGTAATGTTAATAATCGCATCCATGAACATGATTTCTGCCCGAGTCCTATCCTGACTCTTTCCCACCGGCTGTGAGGTGAAGACCACATTTCAAAAGATTCTGCGCTCAAACGTGGCGTCATCAAACTACGCCTTTGTTTTGAACAGGCGACCTCTAGTGTACGGAAAAGTTACATAGTGTAGCTTTAATGTGTCAAAACAATCTAAATGTGTCAAAAAATAAACTAAATGTAAATAAAATTATGCTGGCTGATTAAATTGAGAATCCCACTCAAACATGTCATAATGACAAAATTATAAAATTATACCCAACATATAATTTCATCATTACAATAACATTCCCATTCCCAACACGTCTGCATAAAGGTTTCTCATTGAAATCAATTGAGTACCCTGCGCCTCGAAAAATTAACGTGATGGAAAAGCTATAGTAAATAATAACTAAGAAATATTTAGGATGAGCTCTTTATAGGTCACTAATCAAATACGTAAAAATGTGAACTAATTTGTACAGACGGTCATCTGTTCTTACTTCCATTGAAACAAAAGATGCTCTTTGAATCATACTGTAACATGATCATTAGGTTTTTACACAAATATGTGGAGTTCATGCCGTTCGAGTGCTGCTGCCATTAAAGCAGAAACAAAGATTTACAAAAAATCTAAAATGAATGTATTTTTTCCCCTTAATTGTGATGCTGAATATACACTATATTGCCAAAATTATTGGGACACCCCTCCAAATAATTGAATTCAGGTGTTCCAATCACTTCCATGGCCACAGATGTATAAAATCAAGCACCTAGGCATGCAGACGCTTCTACAAACATAGAAACGTGAAAGAATGGGTTGCTCTCAGGAGCTCAGTGAATTCAAGCGTGGTACAGTTATAGGTTGCCACATGAGCAATAAGTCCATTCGAGAAATTTCCTCACTACTAAATATTCCACGGTCAACTGAATTGTGCCAAGTGTACAGTTTGGTGGAGTGGGATTATGGTGTGGAGTTGTTTTTCAGGGGTTGGGCTCGGCTCCTTAGTTCCAGTGAAAGGACCTCTAAATGCTTCAGCATATCAAGACATTTTGGACAATTTCATACTCCCAACTTTGTGGGAAGAGTTTGGGGATGGCTGCTTCCTGTTCCAACATGACTGCACACCAGTGCACAAAGCAAGGTCCATAAAGACATGGATGAGCGAGTTTGGTTTGGAGGAACTTGACTGGCCTGCACAGAGTCCTGACCTCAACCCAATAGAACACCTTTGGGATGAATTTGAGTGGAGACTGCAAGCCAGGCCTTCTCATCCAACATCAGTGCCTGACCTCACAAATGCACTTCAAGAAGAATGGTCAGAAATTGCCATAAACACACTCCTAAAACTTGTGGAAACCCAAAAGAGTTGAAGCTGTTATAGCTGCAAAGGGTGGGCCAACTCCATATTAAACCCTATGGATTAAGAATGCGATATATTAAGAATGGTCATTAAAGTTCATGTGCATGTAAAGGCAGGCGTCCCAAAACTTTTGGCAATATGGTGTATTTTGCACCAACATAAATTGTCATTAAATTGAGAGAACCTGTCAAAAGAGAACCTTTTTCATTAGTGGTCTCAGATGATGACTAGTGGACCTCACCGAAGATACAGTGAAAATATGAGCTTCTGCACAAAAGTAACCTGTATTTTCCCCTGTTCTGCAAATCCTGTGGAAAATGGTGCAAAGCATGCATTTCAGACAGAGAAAGAGAGAGAAGTGCACCTCGGGGAGTTTTGACAGACTGCTAGTACTGAGATCACGATAATGGCAGTTCTCAGCAGGGTGATGAACTCGCATAACATACAGCTCACCCACGGCCTGAACAATAACACATGTAGATCAGCCTCACACACACACACACACACCTGGTTCACTATCTTTGTGGGGACTCTCCATAGACGTATTGGTTTTTATATACTGTACAAACGGTATATTCTATCCTCTTACACTAAACCTACCCCAAAACCTACCAATCAGACAAAACTTTCTGCATTTTTACATTTTCAAAAAAAAAAAAACGAATTCTGTAAGATTCATAAGATGTTTTCCTCATGGGGACCTCAATTTAGGTCCCCACGGTGACACGAGTCCCCATGAGTCAGTGTGCATTCAGGTTGAAGTCACCACTGGGATAGAAAACATGAATACATCAAAATACAAATATCACTTCACACTATATTTACAATCATACAACAACAGTGGCTGAACTATCCCTTTAAAAGCTTCAGCTCTGCACTGTAGCATTCTGGGATTTCTGTAATTCCTCCACACTGCTTATTACAAGATTAAATAATCTAACGCATGATTGGATAACACAGAAAGAGAGAGAGAGAGAGAGAGAGAGAGAGAGAGAGAGAGAGAGAGAGAGAGAGAGAGAGAGAGAGAGAGAGAGAGAGAGAGAGAGAGAGAGAGAGAGAGAGAGAGAGAGAGAGAGAGAGAGAGAGAGAGACGAGAGAGGGGTGAAGGATTAGGAAACAAAACAATAGATTGATGTAAAATTACAGAATGAAAAAAGAGCTAATGTGATTGGGCTCCGGATTACTGATGATTGGAAAATAAAGATGTCCCATAATGCTTCATTACAAAAGCAGCTCGTCAAAGCCCAATAATCAAATGTTTACTGATTCTCAAAGCAGCAAACCCATAAGAGACAGACAATAGAGACTGTTCCATTTTATAATAAGCTATGGTGAATGTGATTTCACCAAGTAAAACACGTTCCTGGATCAACATCTTTGTTGATCCTGGAACAACAATCCAATCAGTCGATCAGATTTGAGGGACATGTCAAGTTTAGGCTTACAATCAGGGTTATGTGCTTCTACATCAGTGTTATTCACCTATTTTTTCCCCACTGATTTTAGGGATAAATTATGGATAGTTTTATGTTCAAGGGTAGGGATAGGGTTAAGATACATTTTTCGGACAGGAATGTTGTTCAAGGATCAACAAAAAATGTCTTACTTGGAAAAATCACGGTAACCAATGCGGTGAGCTACCTATGTAGGCAGCATTTTAAATTGCACACCCAACACAAATGCTATTCTAAAAAGTAGGACACTTAATTATGATTCCTTGTTTCATCAAATTTTAAGAGGGAAACCATTGCCGGTATCCTTAATGGATAAAGCAATGTATACATATACTTATAAATTATTTAACACAAAAAAACATGGGAAATAGTTTTAAATGATTAAAAACCATACCATTTTACCCCAAAATTGTCTATGCATTACACACTACTATTCAAAAGTTTGGTGTTACTTGATTTTTTATGTTTTTGTCTCTTATGCTCACCAAGGCTGCATTTATTTGATCAGTAAAGTAAAATATTGTGATATTACAATTTTAAATAAGTGTTTTCTACTTGAATATGTTTTAAAATGTAATTCAGTTCTGGGATGAATTTTCGGCAGCCATTATTGTAGCCTTCAGTGTCACATGATGCCTCAGAAATCACTCTAATATGCTGATTTGCTGATTTTCAAGAAACATTTCTTAAAGGGATAGTTCACCCAAAAATGAAAATTAGCCCATGATTTGGAAGTGCATCCATCCATTATGAAAGTAATCCACATGGCTCCTTCGGTTAATAAAGGCCTTCTGAAGCGAAGCGATGCGTTTGTTTGCATTCATATTTAAAACTTTACAAACTGTAATTACAAACTGTAATCTCTAACTTTCGCTAACTGTCGTACGGGCGTTCACGAGAGACTGGCGTTCCAGCGTATGAAGTAGGATGCAGGCGTAGCGTAAGTTCCGGTGACAAACGCGGAAGTGAAGAGGATAGAGCAAAACAAAACTTGGTTCTCGCGAGAACTAGCATATTCTCACCGGAGCGGTTTACGTCATACGCTGGGACGCCAGTCTCTCGTGAAGTTAGAGATTACAGTTTGTAAAGTTTTAAATATTATATACTAGTTTTTAATAATATATTATATATAATATATACACCTTTATGGACTTCAAAACAGAAACAGCCATTCACTATTAATTTTTTAATATAACTCTGATTGTATTCGTCTGAATGAAGAATGTCATATACACCTAGGATGACTAGGGTGAGTAAATCATGGGCTAATTTTCATTTTTGGTTGAACTATCCCTTTAATCTCAATACTAAAAAAAAAGTTGTGCTTCTTAATATGTTTGCGGAAGCTGTGATACTTTTTACAGGATTATTTGAGGAATAGAACATTCAGCATTTATTTGAAATGGAAATCTTTCATTGCAAATGCCTTTACAGTGACGTTTGATCAATTTTAATGCATCTTTCATTTCTTTCCAAAAAATTTAACTGCTGTGTGCATTTATGCCTATTAGAATATCACACAATTCATCTCAGTGATTTGTCTCTATTAAAATCAATGAGTTGAGTCTCTTGTAAATGACACATATAGTTGTGCATATGTTCTAAATGAGTCACAAAGTATGAAGTTCCATTTCAGTTAACATACTGCCACAGACAGTTAGAGAGATACTGCAGACTCTATAGCTGATCATAAATATCATGACTTAGACTAAAACAGCTGCTAGTACATACATTTACACAGCATAACTGTAATTACAGCACTATTCAAAATTCAAATGCAGGGCCACAGTCGTTATCTAATTAGTACAAACAAAACATCCTTGAGTAACACTGACATTTCAGAAAAGGTTAGGAAGTGTCGCTTTTGTATGTACTTGCGTTGGGCTGAATATAATTACAGAGAGTTCTGTAAGGGCAGTCTCAGATGGTAGAATTAACACGACAGGTTAAAGTTATGTCGAATTCTGTTTGGTTCTGATGTTGTCCCCTGTGATACAGCTTAAATACTCCCACATACTCTTAATGGAAGAGTCATTATTAATGTGCTGCAATTTGATTGTGTGATGTGTTTGATGGGTACATCACACTTCTGGACTGTCGAGCGCATACAAGTTTGCTGGGATGATGGTTCAAGGAACTCAAGAAGTACACAGAAGATGCCTCCTATCATTTTCAGAACACTTCAGATGGTATGAAATTCCTTTGAAAGGATTCTTGGATGTGTGGAAGAGATTTAGCGAACAGACAGCGAGGGTCCTTCCGGAGTGCTCGAGATCGAAGACTTTCTGTTTTTTTTTTTTTTTCTTTCATTCGTCTCCAAAGAGCTTTACACTAAGTGATATTACTGAGAGTCGCTTCTTTTTCTAATCACAGTCCCACGGGATCAAAGTTCCCGGGAAGCCCCAGAGCTCTGTTCATATATCTCCTTTTCCTTTGAAAAAGAGAGCGAATCATTGCATTAGTTGAAATACTTGTTCCAGGCATGCAAAAAGCATCAGAAGATGAGCAGCCATCACCATGATGTAAAATAAGCATATGAAGTAGTGATGGAGTCTACTTACACTAGAGATTACTCATTATAGACGTTAGTTACACTAGATGCTATATTTGCATCTTATTTATAGATATTTTAAGGCAAAACGAAAATGGAAAATTGCAGTACTATCTGTTCAATATGTCAAACTGTTATGCACCCCGGTGACAAGTGTGGAAAGACATTTTTTCAATGTTTTTCTGGCTGCTTCTGTGGAAAACATTCATAGAAATATTCTTATGTAAACCACTGCATTCAGTTCAACATTTTAAGTGGTCAGTACACTTTAATCTTCTAAATGTATGGTAAAAGCTAGCCTGGATGCCAGCCGAACTTAGCCCCGCCCACAACATTTTTACTCGGGCAGTTCGGTCTGGACTTGATCGGTAGAGAAGTAATTATGCCCGAACAGAAACTGTTCGGACCAATGAAATTGTCAGGGCGGGCTTTAGACGATGATGGACAGATGATCAACAGTAACGTAATCATCCACGTCATCAAAGGCGCTTGGGTTGAGTTTGTTCTAATCCTAAACGGAGAACTTGTTCGTATATGCTTTCACCTTTACTATTTCTCTCAGAAATGATGATCGTGTTGGTAAGTAAACTCTGTGTATCCTTTTTTTTACAACACCGGCAAAGATCGTTTACACTCATATTTTTCTTCTAACGTTAGGCTACTTATTCCAGCGTGTGTGCAGGTACAGGGTTGCCAAGTTTTTGCCAACAAAACCCGCCCAATTGCTAACGTTCCTCAAAACTAGCCAAAAACAAGCCCAATAGCTTTCCAGGGGGGGTTCTCCGGGAAAAAAGGCATTTGGGGGGTAAAATATGTGTTATTTTAGCAGGGCTGGCAGCTAAAAATCGCATTCCTGGGTCTGTATATCACATAATTGGGGTCGCTTCAACCCGCGGACATGGCAACACAGTGCAGTTGAGTTCTGTTGACATTTGATAACTAACGTTATGCGTCGCTCCGTTGCTCTGATTGGTTGTAGGTCTATCCAATTGAGGTCTTTCCTGGTTCGGTTGAAACACGCCCCAATCACAGCCCAACGGAGCAGTATCAGACTCATATTCTGACTAGAATTGAGTATGACGACGTCAGGCTAGGTAAAAGCCAAAAGAGCATCCAAAATTTTAAACCAAGCTTTCAAACCCAGAGTGGAAAATTGTGGAAAGATTCTATAGACACGATTGAGAGCATTCACTTCACTTAAAGTGTCATTTTTGTCAAAAACTTTCTCCACTGCATTGGAGACAATTTTATCCAAAGCAACTTGCATTCAAGGTATACATTTTTTTCAGTACGTGTTCCCTGGGAATCCAATCTGTGACATGGGTGACACCCCAGCATATATGACACTGAAACATTCAATCAACCAATGATATAAACTAACAATGCAAAAATTTTGAAATAAATGAATACTTTTATCCATCAATAAAAAAGCATTGTTTGGATCTGAGGTGGCATGTGATGTCACAGGGATTCAATCATTTGTATAAATGACTTATTTTACATCATCGCATCGTTGTCCCCGTCCACTGATGTTTTACAGCGGGTTTGCATTGTTAGAAATGGTGAAAGCATTTCGTGAGAGTGCGAAATTGTGTTGCAACGATGAGATCACTGTATTTACACGATCAACAGACTGTCTGTCATCTGCTCAATGCTCATCACTGCAACCTTCCATGTGATGGGAATAGATGAAAATGTAATGCAATAATCAGCACTTTTTCCGATTCATTAAGTTTCGAGTAAAAGTATTCGAGAGGGTTCCAGATGTAATAATTACTTCATATGCAAAAATGTCAGCCAATCACAGCAGTGGGCGTTTACACTGAAGTCTCACAGACACGCCCCTTCAAATAGAAATCAGGGTAGAAAAATTGATGACCATTTTTTGATGTAAAAATCATATTAACAGTATAAGTGCACCTCAGTAAACATCATAAAAATTATTTTAAAAAATAATAAAAAAAATAATTAAATTAAAAAAAGTAGCAGTGAAGACATTGTTACAAAAGATTTGTATTACAAATAATTTTTTTTTTTTTTTTATATATATATAATAGTATTCTCTTTTGAACTTACTATTCACCAAAAAATCCTGAAAAAAAAGTATAATGGTTTCCACAAAAATGAAGCATGCACAACTCAAATATATTGATGTTCTACACAGTAAATATTGTAAACATACACAAATGCTTACATAAGATACACACACCAACACTTATTCTGTCCATCCCTCTCTATGGACCAACAAAGCATAAGTAGAGCATAAATTAAACTGAATAGAAATATGGATAGAGATGAAAGGCAAGTTGAAGAGAGGTGAAAAGATGAGAGAAGAGGAAAGATGAGACTATGAGATGAGTGTAGGAGACCGGAGAAACCTAAGAAACGAGTAGAGAAGAGACAAGATAAAAAGGAGTGACAAAATGAGACAAGAAGAAAAGAGATGTGTAAAGAAAAGAAAAGATGAGGAAAGAGATGAGACCAGACTTGAAGAGAAATAGGAGACTTAAGAACGGTAGGAAAAGTAAAAACAATAGGCGAAGAACTGACGAGAGAGGAGAAGAAAAGCTATTTGAACAGATGAGAGAAGAGGCAATAAGAAATGAGAGGTGAACAGAAATGAAGAAAAGAGGACAGACGAGACAAGAAGTGACTAAACGAGAAGAGAAGAGAAGAGAAGAGAAGAGAAGAGAAGAGAAGAGAAGAGAAGAGAAGAGAAGAGAAGAGAAGAGAAGAAAAGAGAAGAAGAGAAGAGAAGAGAAGAGAAGAAACCAGCTTAAAGGAAGAGAAGAGCTTAAAGAAACGGAGGGACTGTATGAACAACCAAAAGGCTTTTCTGAGCTCTTGATGAGCATGACAGGCACATTAATCATGAATCACACTGAGCCGTGAGACACTGGAGAAATGGAGGGAGGAAAAAGAGAAGAGAGAGAGACACGGCTGCTTCCCACACGCCGTCTACAAACCTACAGCTCCAGAACCGTTTCCTCGCAGAACTGCTTTTAAGGGGTATAGAGAGTTCAGACAACATCAGGGTGAGTGTTCAGATGAAATCAAGTGCTGGGAAAGAGATTTCAAAAAAGCAACTTTACCATAATCCTCCCGAAATAACATCTTACGTCTCCACAGTATCAGTAAAAATTCATGAGCTTCATAAGTTATAAATAGTTTCGAAAACACTTCATGAACGCCTCTTTCCAAGGCATCAAGAAGCAAGCGGCAAACAATCTGCAACGAGAATCCAAACCGCACCAATCCTGTATTAACTATAACTGTTCAGAGTCAAGTTTGCCTGTCTCAGGATGTCCTCCGCCTGGTCCTCGTCTTCCTAAAAAGGATATTACCTTCATCCGTTCATTTTCTTTACAAAACTCGCCCTGACACGCTAGTTCTATCGAGTTTGGGGGGAGTCTCATTCTGTCAGTCAGAGTAAATAGCCTCTCCTCTCTCATTCAGATGCTGATCAGAGCCGAACATGAGACAGGTGAAAGAAACTCAGCAGGAGAGGAGGAGGACGATGAGAAGGAAGCAAAAGAGGGTGAGAGAAGAAGAAAGAGAGTAAAGAGAGAGAGATTGATCTGAAGCCCTACCGTGAGCCGCAACAGGGGGCATTATGGCTTGATAGGAGACTGTGAATGTACGGAGCTCATACAGATATACTGATGATTTCTGTTCACCATCTGTTCAAATATGTGATATCATATCAACGAATCATGGGGGAATTGGAACCAATATGCTATTGTAGAGGAATCTCCTCAGGTAGCTGGATATAACCAGGGACTGAAAGGCTGTTTTTGCTAAATGAAGGTCGAGTTTCAGATTCTCTCTCTCTTGCTCTCAAGGGAAGTCCCTATGAAGGCATCCTGTGGCAAACATCTGTCTGAATCATGAAGACGCGGCGGCATTCACTCCATGTCTGTCTTCTGGATGTCTTAGATCCTTAGCCAAATCCCTATCTGCCTCTCTCACTCGCTCTCTCAGAAAATACAGAAAAGCAGCTAGGGAAAAGGTGAATTGTGGGATTTATATACCACAAAATAATTTTTACATTTATATTCAACTGGACTGGACAAACCTTTGGCTATAGTACATCACAAGCTTATTTTGGTCAAGAAACACCCAAACAAGGAGAGTCATCTGACTGACATGCACAGTTTGTTTTGTTCCGATATATAACATAATAATGGTGTAACATTCTCAATTAAAACTATTATTGTTAACAAAAATAAATGAAGACATTTTCACAAACTGAAATCAAAAACAGCAACCGGGAAAAAAAATGAGTAGGCCTAAACTAAAATATTTCCATGACTTTCATGAAATAAAAATGGCCACAAATTCATTGTTTTTCATACATCGTACACTACCTTTAAAAAGTTCACTTATGCTCACCAAGGTTGCATTTATTAGATCAAAAATTACACTAAAACCAGTAATATTATTGCCATTAAAATAACTCTTTTATATCTATATTTTAAAATGTAATTTATTGTGTGATGGCAAATGTATTGTGTGATGACAAAACTTAGTTTTAAGCATCATTACTCCAGGCTTCAGTGTGACATGATTCTTCAGAAATCTTTGTAATATGCTGGTTTGATTCTTAAAAAAAAAATATTCCTATTCCCAATGTTCAAAAGAGTGGTGCTGCTTAATATTTTTGGGGAAATTATTTTGGATAATATTTTTTTACATTATAAATGCCTTTACTATCACTTTTTAATCAATTTAATGCATCATTGCTGAAAAAAATCATAATTTTTTTTACCTTAAAAGGTCCCATGGCATGAAATTTTCATTTTATGAGGTTTTTCAACATGAATATGATTTCCCCTAGCCTGAATATGGTCCCCAAGTGGCTAGAAATTTTGATCGGTGTAAACCAAGTTCTGGCTGTCTTTCTCTGCCTTTGAGAAAATGACAGCTCAGACGAGCTGATCTTGAATTTTCTTTTATGACATCATAACGTTACCTCCCTTTCCTCTGCCCAGAGAATTTGGCACGCCAATGCGAGCGCCATATTTGTTTGTCCTCGAGAGATCATGGCTTGTGAACGAGTGAATGCTGGCAGTTTCTCAGTGTTTGGATGTACAATTGAAAACAGAAGTCTTTTTTCAGTTCCTTCTGATCTGCGATCAGTGATTTCTGATGTGTAGCTAATTATTCAAGTTCTTGAATAATTGAAAAGAACTTTATTATTCGTGCACATGCTGCGGCCTCTCTCTCTCCCGACAGAACGGTGTTTTCGTGTTTTCTATCTTGTGAGTCAAGGCAAGGCAAGGCAAGTTTATTTGTATAGCACATTTCATACACAGTGGCAATTCAAAGTGCTTTACACAGAAATGAAATAAAAATATTACAGTTATAATAGGAATTAAAATAAATAAAAAATAAAGAAAATATTGAAAGATAAAAATAAAGAGTATAATTAAAAATAAAAATAAAAACAGGGTTAAATTTAAGCATATAAATTGAAATGCAAGCAGTTCGGACAAAGCACGTACAGTGGCACAGTGCTCATTCAGTAAATGCACAGCTGAACAGATGTGTTTTGAGTCTGGATTTGAAAGTGGCTACTGTTGGAGCACATCTGATCTGTTCAGGAAGCTGGTTCCAGCTACGGCTGGCATAATAGCTAAAAGCAGACTCTCCTTGCTTTGAGTGAACCCTTGGTATTTCTAATTGACTTGATCCCGATGATCTGAGTGATCTGTTGGGTTTGTATTTAATCAGCATATCTGCAATGTATTGAGGTCCTAGGTCATTGAGTGATTTATATACAAGTAATAGCACTTTAAAATCGATCCTAAATGTAACTGGAAGCCAGTGTAAAGATCTGAGGACCGGTGTGATATGGTCATATTTTCTGGTTCTGCTCAGGATCCTGGCAGCAGCGTTCTGTATGAGCTGCAGCTGTCTAATGGTCTTTTTGGGAAGGCCGGTGAGGAGACCATTACAATAGTCCACCCTACTGGTAATAAAAGCATGAACGAGTTTCTCTAAGTCTTGCCTGGAAACAAAGCATCTAATTCTTGATATATTTTTGAGATGATAGTAAGCGGATTTAGTTATTGCTTTGACATGACTATTGAAACTCAGGTCTGACTCCAAAATCACACCAAGATTCCTGACTTGATTTTTTGATTTCAGGCCTTTAGCCTCAAGATATGCATTCACCTTGAGAATTTCATCTTTGTTTCCAAATGTAGTAATTTCAGTTTTGTCTTTGTTTAACTGAAGAAAGTTTTGGCACATCCAACTGTTAACTTCATCAATGCATTTACATAGAGAGTCAATGGGGCTGTAGTCATTAGGTGATAGGGCTAAGTAGATCTGGGTGTCGTCAGCATAGCTGTGGTAAGCCATTTTGTTATTTTTCATTATTTGGCTGAGTGGCAGCATATACAGATTGAAAAGGAGTGGTGCAAGAATTGACCCTTGAGGGACTCCGCATGTCATGGATTTCCACTCAGACTTATGGTCACCTATACTCACATAATAACCTCTCCCTTCTAAGTATGACCTGAACCATTTGAGGACCATTCCAGAAAGGCCAACCCAATTTTCTAGCCTGTCAAGAAGTATTTTGTGGTCAACAGTGTCGAATGCAGCACTGAGGTCCAGTAGTACCAAAATTGATGTTTTGCCTGTATCTGTATTGAGGCGAATATCATTTATTATCTTAATGAGGGCCGTCTCTGTGCTGTGATGCGGTCGGAAACCAGATTGAAAATTGTCAAAGTATCCGTTTGAGCTTAAGAATTTGTTCAGCTGACTGAAAACAACTTTTTCAATGATCTTGCCTATGAAGGGGAGATTTGAGATTGGTCTGTAGTTGCTCAATATGGAGTTATCCAGATTTCTCTTTTTCAGGAGAGGCTTAACTACTGCGGTTTTTAGGGAGTTTGGAAAAGTCCCAAAAAGAAGTGAGGCGTTTACCACTTCTAGGAGATCTGCTTCTAAACAGTTAAACACACTTTTGAAAAAAGAAGTGGGGAGTGTGTCAAGGGCGCAGGTTGATGTTTTAAGGTGCTGTACTGTTTCTTCTAAAATTTTACCATCAATTGCTTCAAAATCAGTCATAGTAACTTTCTGAGGCTGTGGTCTGATCTGATTCACCCCAGAGAAACTCAAGGATGTGCTGATCGCATTTCTGATATTATTGATTTTCTCTGAGAAGATGAAAGCAAACTCACTACATTTGCTGTCTGAGAGCATTTCACTGGGAATGTGACTCGGGGGGTTTGTTAGTCTCTCTACAGTAGCAAAAACGTCTCGGTTACGACTGTAACCTTAGTTCCCTGATAGGGAACGAGACGCTGCGTCACCGCTTTGGGAACGCCTCTGCGTGATTGCGTCGTGAAGCACGTATGTCATCAGTCCAATAGAGAGACGGAACGTCATAGGCGGGTGACGTCATAGACCCGGAAGCTATAAAGCACACCGGCAAACACACGCCGTTAGCTTCTGAAGAAGGCCTGAAACAAGGCGCTTGCGGGCATGCGAGGAGTATGGCCGGGTGACGCAGCGTCTCGTTCCCTATCAGGGAACTAAGGTTACAGTCGTAACCGAGACGTTCCCCTTCAAGGGAACTCGAGCTGCGTCACCGCTTTGGGAACGAGAATACCCACGTCCCCATGCGAGTCTGGATGCCCGCCTGTAACAGCTACGAGGCGAGCACCCGAGACCCCGGAGTAGCAGAAATATCTAGTTCATAGAACCTGACAAAAGTATGCGGCGATGACCACCCCGCCGCATCACACACTTCCTGCAGGGAGGCCCCTGCCAAGAGAGCTTGAGAAGCAGCCATACTCCTAGTGGAGTGGGACCGAACAGCCAAAGGAGAGGGCTGTCCGGCCGCCACATAAGCCAGTGAGATAGCCTCGACTACCCACTTGCTCATCCTCTGCTTTGACACCGGACCCCCACGGGATGGAGGTCCGTAGCAAACAAATAACTGATCAGTTTTCCTCCACAGGGCAGCTCTGTGGACATAGGCGTCTAAAGCGCGAACTGGACAAAGCAGATTTAACTTTTCCTGGTCTGACGTCACAAAGGGAGGAGGACAGAAGGCCTGGAGCACAATAGGTCTCACAGGATTAGTGAGGACCTTAGGAATATACCCGAGCCTCGGAGAGAGAAAGGCCTTAGCCATACCCGGGGCAAACTCCAAGCACGAGGGTGCGACAGAGAGGGCTTGCAAGTCCCCAATTCTTTTAAGAGAAGAAATAGCAAGAAGAAAAATAGTTTTGAAAGTGAGAAACTTTTCAGAAACTTCCTCGAGCGGCTCGAAGGGAGCCTCGGAAAGGCCTTGAAGGACGATGGATAAGTCCCAGGCCGGCACCCTGGTGCGTGTCACAGGTCTCAGCCTCAAGGTTCCACGGAGGAAACGAGTTACTAGAGGGTGTCGCCCTAATGAAACTCCACTCAAAGGAGTGTGGTAAGCAGCTATGGCCGCCACGTACACCTTTAGTGTGGAGGGGGCTAACCCAGCAGAGAATCTCTCCTGCAGGAACTCCAGCACCACGCTCGCAGGGCAGTTAACTGGATCCCGCAGGTGATCTCGACACCATAAGGTGAAGAGTCTCCACTTTAGGTAGTACAGTTTCCTCGTAGAAGGAGCTCTGGAGTGTAGAATGGTCTCAACAACCTCAGTTGAGAGACCGGAACTTATGAGCTGGGCCCCCTCAGAGGCCAAGCCCACAGTTTCCACAACTCCGGGCGGGGGTGAACAAAAACTCCGCCCGCCTGAGAGAGAAGGTCCCTCCTGAACGGGATCTCCAGGGGAGAGCCGTCGAGAAGAGAGGCGCACTCTCTCTAGAACTCCCGGAAGCAGAGCGATCGGGGGGAAAGCGTACAGGGGCAGCCTCGGCCACTCCTGTACCATCGCATCCAGTCCGAGAGGAGCTGGAGGCGACAGGGAGAACCACAGATGACAATGAGAGTTCTCGTGAGTGGCGAACAGGTCCACTTGGGCCCTGCCGAACTTCTCCCAAAGGAGCTCCACCACATCGGTGTGGAGTCTCCACTCCCCGGGCCTTGGCCCCTGCCTCGACAGGATATCTGCTTCGACGTTCAACCGCCCAGGAATGTACATAGCCCTGACTGACAGCAATTTCCCCTGAGCCCAGAGGAGGATAAGGCGCGCCAGCTTGTATAAGCGACGGGACCTCAAACCCCCCTGATGGTTGATGTAGGAGACCACCGATGTGCTGTCTGTGCGTACAAGCACATGATGGCCCCTGAGATGCGGCAGGAAGTGCTTCAGAGCCTGAAACACCGCCAACATTTCCAGGCAATTTATATGCCACGAACGCTGGTGCTCCTGCCACAGACCCTGGGCCGAGCGACCACTCATGGTCGCCCCCCAGCCCGTCAGGGAGGCATCCGTGGTCAGAGAAGTACGCTGACACGGTGCCCCCAGCGACGGGCCCTGGGTCAGGAACCTGGGGTCCTTCCACATAACCAAGGTGCGGAGACACCGCCGCGTTGCCTTGATTACGCGAAAGGGGTTCCCCCTCGGGGAAAAACCCCTGGTCTTGAGCCAACACTGTAGCGGCCTCATGAACAGCAGGCCCGAAGGAATAACGTTGGACGCGGCTGCCATCAGACCCAACAGTCTCTGAAACTGCTTTACAGTGAGCGGCTGGTCTAGCTTCACCCCTTTCACGGCTGAGAGGATCGACCCCACGCGAGGCTCCGACAGACGAGCCTGCATAGCGACCGAATCCCAACTCACCCCGAGATAAGTGATCTTCTGCACAGGAGAGAGAACACTCTTCTTGGAGTTGAGCCTCAGCCCCAACCTCCTCATATGCGCGAGAACAACATCTCGATGCTGAACCGCGAGACGCGCTGACTGTGCTAGTATCAGCCAGTCGTCGATGTAATTGAGAATGCGGATCCCCTGCAAACGCAAGGGAACCAGAGCAGCGTCCACACACTTCGTGAACGTGCGGGGTGAAAGGGCTAAACCGAAAGGAAGCACTCGATATTGGTACGCTTCTCCCCTGAAAGCGAACCTCAGGAACTTCCTGTGCTGCGGAAGGATGGAGACATGGAAATATGCATCTTTGAGATCTATCGTGACAAACCAGTCCTCGGACCTGATCTGAGACACGATCTGTTTGAGTGTCAGCATCCTGAACTTGAGCTTTGCCACGGCTCGGTTCAGGACGCGAAGATCCAAGATGGGGCGCAGCCCACCATCCTTCTTTGGCACTATGAAGTACCGGCTGTAAAAGCCTGACTCCCTGTCCGGGGGGGGGACCCTCTCTATAGCCCCCTTTTGCAGCAGAGTCTGTACTTCTTGAGTCATAACCAGAGCCTGCACCGGGTCCACCACAGTGGAGAGGACCCCGTTGAAGCTGGGGGGACGGCATCTGAACTGAATCGCGTACCCCAACTTTACACATCGCAGGACCCAACGAGATATGTGAGGCAGATTTTCCCACTCTGACACAAAATCTACTAAGGGAACCAGCCTCTCGAGGCTGGTCTCTGATGTACTCTGCACCGCGAGTGCAGCGCCCTGAAGCGGCGAACCGGCAGGGGACGACTGACTCGACGGCATAATTTCCCTCCGCAGAGGAAGCGGGCCATCCTCGAATGACCCGCGGGGCTCCTCCGCGCCCCGGCACTCGGGCGGGGTTGGCGGACTGACCCCGTGAGGGTACCGCGGACGCACGGGTACCGTGTACAGCGGTAAGCACCGTGCGCCCGCGGAGGGGATCACCCTCACTGTCCTGGGCCCAGAGGCGTCAGGACTTCTTTGACGCAGCCTTCCTCGCCACAATGACTGTCCTCAGATCAGCCCTGGGGTTAGAAGGCTGCGCCTGTGAACGCCGCGCACCCGACGACCCTTTCTGCGGGGGTGTACGAGTGGCGACACTCACTCTTTGCTGCGCCCTGTGCGAGGAGCTCGTACTCGGCGTCTGCTGCTCCCGCCCAGCAGCAGACGAGACCTGGGGCTTACGGGGAAGGAACTGCTTGAGCGCCGCTGCCTGTTTTTTCGCCTCCAGGAACCTGTCGGTAACCGTGGTGACAGCGTCACCGAACAGGCCCTCCGGAGACAGCGGCGCATCAAGCAAAAAGCTCTTGTCCCTTTCCTTAATGTCCGTAAGGTTCAGCCATAAATGCCTCTCCGTGGCCACTAGGGCTGCCATAGAACGGCCGACGCATCGGGCCGTCTCCTTGGTGGCACGGAGAGCGAGATCGGCAGTCGATCGAAGTTCATTAATAGTATCGACTCCGATCTCGTGGCTTTCCCCCAGGTCCCTTAGCAGATCAGCCTGATATGCCTGCAAAATAGACATCGTGTGCAGACACGCGGCGGCTTGACCTGCTGCCGAGTATGCTTTGCCCACAAAAGATGATGTCACTTTAAGAGGTTTTGTGGGCAAAGTCGGAGCCTTTACGGTCGACGCAGACTCAGGTGACAGATGGCTCACAAGCGTCTGTTCAACCCGAGGCAGCTGACCATAACCGTGTCTTTTACACCCCGCGATATTGCTATAAACAGACGTTTGCGGGGTGAAAATGCGTGCAGACACGGGCCGCTTCCAAGACCTCGACACCTCGGTGTGGAGGTCCGGGAAAAACGGCAGACTCCTTCGAGGAGGCTGAACAGAGCGCGCGGGGAGAAAGCGCTCGTCGAGTCTGCTTTTTACGGCAGCTCGCTCATGATGTTCATGTGGCCAGTCAATGTGTAGTCTGGCCACCGCTCTGCTCAGCACCTCCATGAGCTCCTCACTTGCAGGGGAATGAAGTGACGAGTCTCCACCCCCTGCATCGATGCTACAGACATCAACCTCCTCGGAGGAAGATAGCTGCAGTATCGCGGCCGCTCCCCGGGCGGGAGAAGCCGCAGAGCGGGCTCCCGATCCCAGAGAGGCAGCGCTGGATCTGGCGGGTGAAGGAAGAGATAGGGCGGGGCCCGTCTCCATCCCCTCCGTCAGATCCTTTTGCGAACCCCACGACATGAGTCGCCGCTGAGCCTCAGCAGCAGCGGGACCCGTGCCGTGGGGAGCGCTAACCGGGACGCCCTCCTCGAAGAGCGCCCGGCAGGATCGCAGCACGCGAAGAGGCAGAGCCTCACAATGCTCGCAGCCGGCACCCTCGAGTGCCGACTGCGCGTGCTGCTCTCCCAAACAAACAACGCACATCAAGTGTGTGTCCCCGCTCGTGATGTAGCGTGAGCAGGGAGGAACACACTGTCTGTAACGCTGTTCGCTCGTCATAATTTTTTTCTCTTTTTATCAATGTGGTGAGAGTGCAAACGAACAAAACAGTCTGAACTCAGACACAACACAAAGACACTTTGGACAGATATTACACAGAGCGCTTGTTGAAGGCAACAGAAGCTAACGGCGTGTGTTTGCCGGTGTGCTTTATAGCTTCCGGGTCTATGACGTCACCCGCCTATGACGTTCCGTCTCTCTATTGGACTGATGACATACGTGCTTCACGACGCAATCACGCAGAGGCGTTCCCAAAGCGGTGACGCAGCTCGAGTTCCCTTGAAGGGGAACAGTGCGTGTGTTGTTTATGTTTCTGTTTATAATATTTGAAAAGAAGGTCTGTCTAGCTTTGCCTAGTTCCACATTGAAAGCACGAAGACTGTCTTTATAGATCTTATAATGGACTACAAGTTTTGTCTTTCGCCACATGCGTTCCGATTTCCTGCATTGTCTTTTCATTAATTGCACTTCTGTTGAGTTTCTCCAGGGTGCTTTTTGTTTGCCACTCTTTTTCCTGGCTTTTACAGGAGCAATATCATCAATTACACCCTTAACTTTTCAGTTAAAAGAGTCAAGGAGAAAATCAACAGAGTCTGCAGATATGCTTGGTGTTAGAGATATAGCCTTCATAAACTGCACACTAGTGTTCTCATTTAAGCATCTCTTTTTGATAGAGACAAATCTAGTTTCAATGGCAGGAGAGATTGATATATCAAAGAAAATACAGAAATGATCAGACAGTGCTACATCCTTAATAACTATTGATGAAATATTTAGACCCTTACTGATAAGTAAATCTAGAGTGTGTCCACGATCATGTGTGGGTCCGTGAACATGTTGTGTCAAATCAAAAGTGTTAAGAACAGTCATGAGATCTTTTGTTGTACTGGATTCAGCATTGTCAATGTGAATGTTAAAATCCCCAGCAATAGCAAAACAGTCATACTCAGATGAGATTGCTGATAACAGCTCTGTAAAGTCATCAATAAAGGCTGGAGAATATTTCGGAGGCCTATAAATAATGATAAGCAGGATGCGTGGTGCACCTTTTAGCACAATGCCCAGATATTCTAGAGACAAATAGTCACCAAATGATACTTGCTTACATTGATAAACATCTTTAAATAGAGCTGCGACCCCCCCACCCCTTCTGACTGGTCTGCAGACACTCATAAAAGTAAAGTTAGGAGGGGCTGTTTCATTGAGGACTGTTGCACTGTAGCTGTCTTCTAGCCACGTTTCATTTAGAAGCAAAAAATCTAGGTTGTTTGTGGATATTAAGTCGTTGACTAGAAATGATTTGTTTTTAAGTGAACGGATGTTTAAGAGTGCTAACTTAACAGTATTAATTTTAATTTTTTCCCCCATAGTAATCTTAGTTTGACAATTAACAGGCAGCAGATTAGATGGGTTTGCCATACGGCCTGAGAAAGCCTTGGACTTTCTATCACGTAACAGAACAGAAATAGAGAAAGATAAAGGCACACTGGGCTCACGCTTGTTTTGTAAACATTTGATAAGATTGCTGTTGACGTTGCGAGGACCCAGAACACGTCACTGAGAGCTGGTATCAGTTGTTTTTGGTGCATATGGAGGAGGGTGTGTGCCATGCCGTTGTGACCGAAGAAATCTCACAGGAGGAGGGGCAGAGCGAGCTGGGCCCACAGTCTTTGGTGGTTGTGGGCCTTGACGCTTTTTGGTTGATATCTGGGGGCTCGCAGCAATCGAGTATGATTGTCTGTTTCCAGTATAAACAAAATCCATTTTCTCTGTGAAGCTCAGAGGCGGGGATGCTGTAGAGCGGAATAACATGTCTGGTGAGGGGGGCTGTTTCTCTGGTGTTACCGGAAACTGCAATATGTTATCGTCCGGTTCAAGGCGTGATATAGACATTTCTTCCAGCCTATTGCTTATACCACATATAAGTTGTAAAAGTTCACCAGTCTCACCCCTGATGGTCCCCATTTTTACCAGTGCCTCCACAGACTCCACAGTATGGGCTGAGATGTTACTGTTTAGTGCCTCGATCTGTGTCATTTGGAGCAGTTCTAATTCGTCACAGTCTATCTGTGGTGAGCTCTGAGGGCGGGGTTCAGCTGGGAGTATGTCCATGAGAAGTGGTTGTTGTGGCTGCGTGTTGTTATCATTGTCCTTGTGGGGTGTATCAACCGCATGTCCATTCAGATGCTGAAATGAAGTCCTGTGATCGTCCATACTCTGTACTGGTGTGTGTGTGCCATCCAGGTTGAGTGGGTTAGCACACACAGCTGAAGGATGATGAAGGGAAAAATAAATACTGTCCTTTAGCACTCTTGCACCGAGTTTGTTTGGGTGGAGGCCATTTGATGTAAACAGTTGTCTCTGACTCCAGAAGAGATTAAAATTGTCGATAAAGTTCACTCCCTTCATGTTGCAGGTTTTTTGCAGCCATGTATTAAGCCCAAGTAGCCGTGAGAACCTATTTGTTCCTTTTGCTGGAAGTGGTCCACTGATGAACGGCTGAACTTTCAGTTTTCTAAGTGTTTCAAAAAGTTCATTAAAATCCCTCTTTAGAAGTTCTGACTCCTCTCTCTGAATATCGTTCTTTCCCACATGAATGATGAGTCGATTTGCAGTCTTGTGTTTCATCAGAATGTTCTTAAGTTCCCTGTTGACATCAGAAACTGTTGCTTGTGGAAGGCAGCATGTAGTTGTATCCCTGCTGCTAATGTTTCTGATTGTTGAGTCCCCCACTATCAGAGTCCTGGGCTCGGCTGCGCTCTGCGGGCTGATTCAATCGGTGTTCGGTCACATTTATCACGTTTGGGGATTCCTCACCCACATTCATTAGCACTTCAAATCTGTTTTCAAGATGTATATTTGGTGGTAGAAAACTAGTGTTTGCAATCCTTGTGTCTGGGGTAGAGCATGCTACTGCGGCAATATGTGATGCTCGTGACAATCTGATGTCTCGAGTGCCTTTTGGTCTTGCTCCCTGTTTGTTCCATTGATTAGTGTGTTGATCAGTTACTTGTTTCTCTACATGTTGAGTAGCACTACATTTATGGGACTCACCGGCAGTGTGCAGAGGGCGATCATGATGAAGCTCTGCTGTGTGATTCGTCTGGTTGGATGGTTCCGCAAATAACTTTGTTTCAAGAACTGCAATCCTTTGTAAAAGTCTGTGGCAGTTTGTGCAGCAAGTAGATTCTAGAAGAGGCATTTTCTTATCCTTTTGAATGTAGGCAGCTGTGTTTTCCCTTCTCCGGAATGTAAGCTGAAGGCAGTGGGAGGCTGGTCGGTTGAAATATTACGCTTTTTGTTTAGGAATTCAGTCACCAGAGTTTCTAATTTTATCATTGGAGTCAAGCTTTGTCGTTTGAGCAATGTGCTGATTTGCTGAAGTTGTAAAATATAGAAGCGATAGAGCAAAGCGCGGAGCAGTAAGCAAGAGCATCCGAACAGTAGCGAAGCAGGAAGTAGCGCAGGAAGTCAGTGTTTTTGTACATCCTCGTCGCGTCTATCTGTTTTAAAATGTGCATACAGTCGTAAGTTTCTGCTCAACATCGGCAGGGCCACATCTTTAGAAATAAACCTCACGCACACCGAGGCTCGGGCTGCACTGACCGGTTAAACCACGCCCCCTCCGCTACAAGATCTAATCATTTCAAATGCAAAGATGTCAGCCAATCACAACAGTGGGTGTTTTTACTTTAGTCTCACAGCAGACGCGGCTCTTGAAACAGGGCATTCAGCCAGAGGGCAAACATCAGTATAGAAAAAATGCCTTTTATCTCTAAATTATGACATTTTATGATGTAACAATCATACTAACAATATAAGTACACCTCAGGAAACATTATAAAATAAAAATAAAAATCCATGCCATGGGACCTTTAATGACCCAAAACATTTGGGATAAAATTAAAAAACTTTAAATCATTACAACTCACCTGCGTAAAACAATTAAAATGTCACTAGAGAGAAATAAAACTACAGTGCTGAGAAAATTCATGCTAAATACTAAAATACCAAAAAATTAAAAAGAGTGAAACGGCAAGGGAACACTTCCAAAAACAAATACTAAATTGAACTACAACAACAACAAAACAAAAAAAACTACATTAAAAATTACAATAATCCAGAATATCATAAACATTTCAAAACATGTGCATCTTCACAAGAATTCACAAGTTCTGTAAGATTCCATACAGGTATCCTAAATACCCCCTTCAAACATTAGGAAACAGTAATACTGATGTAGGTTTTATTTCTGGACCATTCAATACCTAACAGCATTTCTATGAAAGGGAATGCGAAAACCCTTAAATCTAAGCTGATCAATGTGTAACTCCAGAAAACATACTGCATATTCTCTATATATAATCTGCAGGTATGTGTTTTTGCAATAATAGATCTATAATGACTGTTATTTTGAATGCATTATGCAAGCCAATTCCATTCACTCTCCCCTTTCACTGTCTCCATTCATTCATTACAAAAACTCTTATCATCCATCAGGCAGAAAGGCTTGTAATTACAGCCTTTAAGTGAGTAGGAATCAGTTCTGTCTCTCTCTTTCTCTCCACCTCCCTCTGCTCACTCTCTCTTTCTTGCCCGCTTGAACCAAATGGAGCCAACATAGAGTATATATCGCCTCTCCTCCTCTCTCGATTGCATAGCATTATTAAATGAACCTCAGAATATATTACAATCTCGCTTTCCATTGCTCAGACAGCTTTAGGAGCAGAACAGATAAAATATACCTTAAATGTTGTCATTTTGTCATTTCATTAAAAATCTGGCAGCAGAGAGGAACTGAGTTCCATAAAAAAGTTAATATCCCTCAAAAAGAACGAAAGCGGATCGTTCTGGTGAATTTATTAATATCATTATTCTCCTGTCAGTACGCATATGTGGCATATGGAAAAATGTCACTCATAAAACTTGCACCCCTTACCTTCTTTTTTTTTTTTTTTTTCAGAATCCATCACAGCTTGAGATAATCATTACAGCAAGGTGAGACAGAGCTTTTAACGACTCTTACAAAACAGAGAAATCACTAGCTGACACCCCACTGTCCTCTATAATGGAAGTTTAGTGCCTTCTGAGTACAGTTGGGGAAGTCACAACATGACGTGCAAACTGGCAAAAAGGTACAAGACTGACACAATTTATGTGATGAGGGTCCCGTGATACAAGAACATCAATCAAACAATCTGTCCTGCCATAATTAGAACCAGGGACAGAGCGTCAAAAATGTCTCTTTAGACAGGAATTCATTTGAAATGTCCATGTCTTTTATATTAGCCACGAACGTCTTGTATAAAAATCACATGGTCTGGACATGTAATTCTTTTATTAAAGTTAATAAATGCGAACCAATTGTTATAATAGCTGATATGTCAAAGATTGTCTAAAAGGAATTTGATTAAAATGATTCAGTAATCCAAAATGATCAAGAACCCAGATGAAATGGTTCTGTAGATTCAAGATAATACAATATTCTAAAAAAGATATCATAAACATCATCATTTTTGTAATCCTCCATAAAAGGATTTCCAAATGTCTCTTTCTGGACAGTCTAAAATGATCCGTTTCCATCAAAATAATCTTGTCTGTTAGAATTAAAAGGTCACAGTAGTTGAACTATTATGTGTAATTGTGTTTACACATAGAGAGATATTTCCTCTGTCTATAACTCCGGCTCTGGTCACCGCCGGCTCTGAAGTTTAAATGTCAGACTCGGAGACACGGATTAGAGCGTTGTAAAGCTGTAGCTCAGTTTAATGGCTTCATGTGAGGGCTGGAGGTTTTCACTTGACATTTTTTTGCAAACTTTCATCATAAAAATCTATATATGAAAGACAACTGGTGTTTATGTGGTAGAAATGTCGCCTGCTAACTACCTCAGCCCAGCTTTTCCTTCCCAGAACAGAGGTTTCACAAGGAAAATCATCTTGGGGAGAGCAGGGCACAACCTAGACATGTACGTGTACTAGACATGTGCAATTAATGTGGGAAAAAATAAATACTCTGAACCGCAAGTGGATTTCTACAAACTGAGAAAGTCAAAAAGCGTTAGGTTGTGCCCCGCTCTCCCCTACAGTGGGGCAAAAAAGTATTTAGTCAGCCACCAATTGTGCAAGTTCTCCCATTTAAAAAGATGAGAGAGGCCTATAATTTTCATCATAGGTACACTTCAACTATGAGAGACAGAATGAGAAAAAAATCCAGAAAATCACATTGTCTGATTTTTTAAGAATTTATTTGCAAATTATGGTGGAAAATAAGTATTTGGTCACCTACAAAAAAGCAAGATTTCTGCCTCTCACAGACCTGTAACTTCTTCTTTAAGAGGCTCCTCTGTCCTCCACTCGTTACCAGTATTAATGGCACCTGTTTGAACCCGTTATCAGTATAAAAGACACCTGTGCACAACCTCAAACAGTCAGACTCCAAACTCCACTATGGTCAAGACCAAATAGCTGTCAAAGGACACCAGAAACAAAATTTTAGACTAGGCTGGGAAGACTGAATCTGCAATAGGTAAGCAGCTTGGTGTGAAGAAATCAACTGTGGGAGCAATTATTAGAAAATGGAAGACATACAAGACCACTGATAATCTCCCTCGATCTGGGGCTTCACGCAAGATCTCACCCCGTGGGGTCAAAATGATCACAAGAACGGTGAGCAAAAATCCTAGAACCACACAGGGGGGCCTAGTGAATGACCTGGAGAGAGCTGGGACCAAATTAACAAAGGCTACCATCAGTAACACACTACGCCACCAGGGACTCAAATCCTGCAGTGCCAGACGTGTCCCCCTGCTTAAGCCAGTACATGTCCGGGCCCATCTGAAGTTTGCTAGAGAGCATTTGGATGATCCAGAAGAGGATTTGGAGAATGGCATATGGTCAGATGAAACCAAAATATAACTTTTTGGTAAAAACTCAACTTGTCATGTTTGGAGGAAAAAGAATGTTGAGTTGCATCCAAAGAAAACCATACCTACTGTGAAGCATGGGGGTGGAAACATCATGCTTTGGGGCTGTTTTTCTGCAAAGGGACCAGGACAACTGATCCATGTAAAGGAAAGAATGAATGGGGTCATGTATCGTGAGATTTTGAGTAAAAACCTCCTTCCATCAGCAAGGGCATTGAAGATGAAACGTGGCTGGGTCTTTCAGCATGACAATGATCCCAAACACATCGCCCGGGCAACAAAGGAGTGGCTTCGTAAGAAGCATTTCAAGGTCCTGGAGTGGCCTAGCCAGACTCCAGATCTCAACCCCATAGAAAATCTTTGGAGGGAGTTGAAAATCCGTGTTGTCCAGCGACAGCCCCAAAACATCACTGCTCTAGAGGAGATCTGCATGGAGGAATGGGCCAAACTACCAGCAACAATGTGTAAAAACCTTGTGGAGACTTACAGAAAACGTTTGACCTCTGTCATTGCCAACAAAGGGTATATAACAAAGTATTGAGACAAACTCTTGATATTGACCAAATACTTATTTTCCACCATAATTTGTAAATAAATTCTTAACAAATCAGACAATGTGATTTTCTGTATTTTTTTTCTCATTCTGTCTCTCATAGTTGAAGTGTACCTATGATGAATATTACAGGCCTTTACAGTGGGAATATTACAGTGGGAGAACTTGCACAATTGGTGGCTGACTAAATACTTTTTTGCCCCTCTTGTATATTGTATTGTTCTCACATGTTTATAGCCATTAGCATGCTAAGCTTCAACTAGCATTGCAACTTCAGCTTTCTACTTTTCACAAAACCTGATGCTAGCAAAGTAAATGGACGTGTAAGCCAAGAAAGAGTCATTCTAATGATACAAACACATTAAAATCATCTGTGAATAAAAACACTTCAGTGAAGGACTGAGTGAAGCTAAGGGAGCGGCTCGTGACAACCGAGTCGGAAACCCTTTCTGCTGAAAGTAATTTCGAGACGGAAACAGTCTGTATTAAATACATGAATGAGTGATAGCCTGCTGTATTTTCAGCAGAGCAGAATTCATATTCACTGAACTTCTGAACCCTGAAACACAGAAGAACACACGCTCGCACACACAATGAATATGTGGCAGGTAGCAAACAAACCATCACTTATTGTCACAAAACACAACTTCACTATCACCAAAAGACATTTGAGGTCCTAATACCTGTGTTTGAGAGTCTGTTTGAGTTTTTTCCCATTCTGAAATAGCAAAGAACACCACTAGGTCCTAAAAAGCTAAGTGTAATCTGATAAAAAAGAAGAAAAGAGCAATGTGGCCACAGCAGTCAGGTAAAAATCAAGTTCAAATCAAAGTTTGTAATGTTGTTATCCACCTCGTAGCTGGTTGGTTTGATTCATGTCTTATAACTCCTTAATGAAGACTTTAAAAAAAATCCCTATGGGAACATGGATGGGAACTGTTGTTTGCAACAATGGCATGCCGTTGCAGTAAAACAAGCAACTAACTAGCATTTGGACAACCGCTTCAGAGCAAAGATCTGTTTTTGATGGTGAATATCATGGCAATGCTGATCCATCAGCTAGACCAGCATCAAACCAGGCTGAACACGCACGTTTGTCTGTCTAAGCTGGTCCACATTCAAATATCTGGGATATCCTGACTATATTTTCCTTTTTTAAAGCTGTTTTGCCATCTGTGCTGCACTGTAGATCAATTATGCTCCATTAGCCAATCACAGTGCTCCCTTTTGACCTCCTCTTCAAGGTCTTCTGACTATTATTTCTACCCGATTTCCACTGAAATGACAGCCGTTTGGAGTATTTCAAGCTTGGTTTCACCATTTTACCCATGTAATGGAGCCGCTAGTATCCTCTCAAGTGTTTCAAAACATATATATGTACAAATGCACACATGCTGCCTGTTCTTCCATGACAACATCCCTCCATTGTTTCCCCAGTCACATGTGCTGTCTCTCTCCCAGCGGTGTAACCCTCATCTCTCTTCATTAGCCTGTAATGCTCACTAATCAGAGGTTATAACCTGTCTCACCTCTCGGTTCCACTCAGCATCAGGTCCAATAAAGTGCACATTGACACGGTTCACCCTCCTCTGAATACATCACTCTCTGCAAACGGCCGTCTCTCTTTCAACGCATCAAATGCGAGGCTGTAAATAACATGAATATGCTTTCAGAGGTTTGTTAAGAGTCATAATGCAGAAAGCCAATGAAAACATCCAAAAAAATAATCCTTTCTTTGTACTTGTACTCAATTAGGTCTTCTACAGTATGGTTCCTTTAAGGTGACACATAAGCAGACTATATTCAATCATTCTAATGAGGCTGTACGTGCTTAGTGTAAAAAAGTGATGAATTATAGCCACGGGCTTTAAGTGGAGAGCTTAAAAGTATTCATTAAGCAAAAAATTCATGTAATATATCAGCGGAGAGCCTAAAAAAAGGTTTTAATGGTGATTTACATTTGCATAGGTGACAAGAAGCTCTGTGATATGAATCAGATCCAATTATGCTAAAACAGAAACTATCAAAAATGAATAGGCGATAAAATTCAAATGTATATTCAGCAGAGACAGCCCAGTATGTCAAACGAGTTTCAGATTCTGATAGGAGGGATTAAGTGAAGCGATATACGAAAATGAGGAAAGTCAGCGCTGGTCAAGGTGAGGTCACAAGCTCATATGAAAAACATGAGACAGGTCTGTAGTGACCCATAATTAGCTTCATGTTTATTCATCCCGTATGAGGCAAGAGAGGATGAGAAACAACCCAGAGAAAAGTATGAGTGTGCATGAATGTTCAAGTTTATTATTGACGGATGGCTTTCGGGTGGAATAGAGAGAGCAAGTGTGTGTGTCCGCGGACGTGGTGCATGCCGATTAACGCTAACATTCACCAAATACCCAGGCTTACCTCTAATCCCCATACACTGATGCACTTTAGAATGTAACAGAGCCCACTGACAGTCAGAAAACTTCCCTTTTACTGATCGTCTTCAGTTCAAACTTGTGGCCGATCTTTTCTCATTTGCTTTTCCTTAAAGGGATGCTCTTTTTTTTCTATCCATGCATAAACATTAGCATCTTCCTAGCCTTTTAATCCAGTGGATTTACCATAATCAATCAAGCATAATCGCACACAAGCAAATCAGCCCTCATCAAACGCTAACGCTCCACACAATTAATGACCAGGAGGGCTTATCTGCTTTGGTTTACACATTCATTATGAGTGAAAGCGAACCTTCTGACTAAAACTGTTGACTTAGCTGTAAACACGCTGCATTTAACTGAACCTGTACTAGGGCTGCACAATTTGGGGGAGTAACAATCAAATAGCAATTTTCCTGATAAAAAAAAAAAAAAGCTGAATAAAAAGGTGCTGGTTTACTGTCCTTATTTGTAGGGCTGCACAATTTGGCCCAAAATGATGTGATTATAGTGTTTTTTACTAACCCTCTGGTGCTGTTTGTTCATTTTTTTTTTTTTTTTCACTGCAATGGTACGAAACTTGGTAAAGGTTTTGGCACTCGCTGTGTCAAAAAAGGGTGAATGGTCCTGAATTTTTTTTTCACTTGCATTGTTTTATTGCACATTGGAAATGAATATGAATCAAATTTAAAAGTGAAAACGTTTGCAGAAACAAATTCTTACTGAAAGCTCGAACTTGTTTAGATTTATGGCTTAGATTTTCTCACAGTTTTAGAGTAAAACGTGCTTTGGAAAATATATATTTCATATAAAAATTTTAAATATTTTTAGATTTATATTATTTATTTTTGTGATTTTTTTCATAACATTTTTTTTAAAAACTTTTTTCAAGTTAACTTTTTTAAAAACTGAAGTCTGTGCTCCAAAGCATTCAAGATTTATGACAGTTTCAGTTAGAAATTAAATTTTCAGGTCTATGCTCAAAAAGTGAATAAATTGGTTTATAGCCACTGCATAAATATAATTTAGTACCATAAAATCAGCTAAAATTACAAAATATTAAATAAAAACATAATTGAACTAAAATATAGTACAATCATTTAATTGAAATAATAATAACAACTTTTTTAAAATCAAAATAATTTTAATATCATTTTTTTACTGACACACAAACAGCACCAGGGGGTTAATAATCATTAATAAATAAAAATAAGAAACAAAATAAGAAATATTACTAATTCACTGTAAAAATAAAGAGTAAGAAACATAATATAGGCTAATAATAAATTAATTTTACAGAACAACTGTACAATTACAATACTAATAATTATGGCTGTCTTCATTTTTTTCATTTTCAAACGTTAAACATCAGGATTTTATTTTGGCGGAAAACAGCAGGGAGACCTTAAAGCTTCTTTTTTTTTTTGACAACAGCCGGATGGTTTAAAGGACTTCTCATTACAAGTATGGAAAGATGGTGGTCACATGTTGTGTTCCAAAATGCACACTATAAGTGACCTAAACTCAGAGCAGATGCAGGCAAATTTGTGTGGAGTAGAATTTACTGTGTATCGAACCACTTTGAGACACTGAAAACATCATGAGCTGCTTGTGTGTAAAAGAATACATTGTCGCACTTCACCATGAAACATGCAATGCATTAAATCGCAGCCTTTGCAATTCAATAATCACATTAAGCCATATCACCATTTTGTTTTGATTATTGCAGTCCTACCTTGTATACATCTGTAACCCTGAGCTGTCAGCATTCATAGCAATGATACAGTACCTTCATGGCTTCTTTTGAACTGCTGTCAATAGAAAAATCTGTGATTTTAGAATCAAATGGTAGTTTGTAAACAGTGTCATGCTATCAAGACAAAAATTTACCCACACAAACACTGGCCAAACAGGACATTGGCTAAGCTGTTAATTGGGGAAGAGCATTTTTTGCAGCTAGTTCCACAGCCCAGTCTCGCTTTGTTACTGGTGCATCACGTAAGACGTTTGCCTGAGTGCACATACCCTGTGTTTTCAATCCCAGGCTAAAGCAATCAAATCACGAGCCGCTGGGAGATTAAATCTGGACTCGGCTGGTCAGCTGCCTGACCAAGCATTTTCTTCCACACCATTTCCTGTGCAATCTGTACTATTATTTACACCCTCTCTTTTCATTCCTCTCTCCTCCTCTTTATCTCTCTTTGACAGTCCCTTCCTATTGCTCCCTCTCTTCATTCATCCTTATCCCCTCATTCCTACTTTCTGTCTGGGAAGAAGAGGCAGCAATCAGATCAATGACTTCCTGTCATTTCTTGTCTTTAGCCTGATGTGCATAAGTCCAAATAATTCTTTCTAGTTATCATTGGAATGATTTAATTCTGATTACTCATTATTACTGCATCATTGTAATCTTATTTGACTTTCTTTCTTCTATGAAACATAAATTTAGGTAAAAGGAAACACAGTTTCACTGGTGATTGTTAAGACCATAAAACTAGTCCATCCAACTAGTGCACTACATCCAAGCCATACAATAGCATTGTGTGGGGGATACAGAGCTGCCAACTCTCAGGCATTGGCCATGAGACACACGCATTTGATTGGTTTCACACGCTCACACGCCAGTGTGAGTGGCTGGAATGAAAGCTCTCGACCTGTGGTTAGAAGCAGAGTTTCTTGTTTTCATGACATGTGGACTTAAATGTCCACTTTTAAACGAAACAATTCATAAAGAAAATAAATCGTCAAGCAATGCGCACTGTTCACGCAAGCAGCTCATGACTGGCGTCTCAGAGCGTTTCTGTTCGCGCTTCATCACTGCATGTGCTGTGAGTTTAACCTGCATTTTTAGACTAATCCTGACTCCTGAGTATTTAATTTAAGTTGCATACATTTGTTATTGCGCTGATGTTAAATTTGTAGCTATTTTGCACCTTGACAGCCAGTTTGAGATATAGGCTATATTTGAGTATTGTGTGTAATGATTCTGACAGTTTTTGCCATTGAAATGACTGGGGAAAAAGTGTCCTAATAACCCTGAATTCACCCCATACTCTTTGAAATCATAATTACATTTAATTATGTTGCTTGTAACCCCAAATATTATAACATTCTTCATTAACAATTATCAATTATCAATTAACAATTACCGGCCGAGGTCCGGACAATTATATATACCTAAAAACAATAATGTATGTTTATTGCCAGACTAAAGAAATTAGTGTGAATAGCATTTGTTCTTAATTGAACAAAATATAATATGTTCTCATATGGACAAAACATGTCTGGTTACTGGTTGAATTTAGATATTTTGTACCAAAGCAACTTAAAGGACATAACAGAACATCAACAATCAATTTTTGTGAAGGATTACCTATGTTTCCTTTAACAATATGAACAGACATGTTTTGTCCATATGAGAACATATTATATTTTGTTCAATTAAGAACAAATGCTATCCACACTAATTTCTTTAGTCTGGCAATAAACATACATTATTGTTTTTAGGTATATATAATTGTCCGGACCTCGGCCGGTGAGGAGGGTTCATTTACTGGACCTCAAGCAATTTTAGTTGAAGACCCCTGCTGTAGGTTGATGTATTATCAATTTGTTTTGTTCTATTTAGACAAAATCATGGCACTACATAGTGCTTTAAAAGTGTGTGTGTGTGTGTGTGTGTGTGTGTGTGTGTGTGTGTGTGTGTGTGTGTGTGTGTGTGTGTGTGTGTGTGTGTGTGTGTGTGTGTGTGTGTGTGTGTGTGTGTGTGTGTGTGTGTGTGTGTGTGTGTGTGTGTGTGTGTGTGTGTGTGTGTGTGTGTGTGTGTGTGTGTGTGTGTGTGTGTGTGTGTGTCTATAGGATATACTGTATTAAGCGTCAGATGCATTTAGTCTTAATAGGCAAAAAAAAGAAATCAACAACAACAAAACAATACTACCCCATTCAAATGATGATGCAGAGAGAGTGGTTTCTGTGATGTGTGTGTGTGTGTGTGTGTGTGTGTGTATACTGTATATAGCTATTATTATTATTTATTTTTTTGCAATTTTTGCTTTTGCTTTTTGATAATTTTGGTTGGCCCCACCAAATCTCACTCCAAGTTTTTTTGAAAAGTCGGCAGCTCTGGAATAGAATAAATTGTAATCATTATGTTTTATATATACCCTAAATGGACAAACTTCTCTACAGAGCGCTAGCTTCTCTCTGCTGTCTCAGCCGATGACAACTTTGTCCTGTGTCGGCCACCGTAGCTTCTCTTCGAAAGGGAGGATTGAATGTTGGGCAGTTGCAATTCACCACTAAATGCCGCTAAAATTTACACAGTGCACCTTTAATACTATTATTTATACAATTATATATATTAGACATTTTTATATAAACCATACTAAAATTTAAAATGACAAAAGGAGCATAAAATTACGAAACCATAAATAAAATGAAAACTAACAAATATAATAATAAAAGCTAATTCAAAATATGAATAAATACTGTAAAACACTAAACTAACATTATCTGCACAAAGCAACTAGGTCAGTTTTTTGGACTTATATTGACATGCATTTTGAAGTGTAAATCTTGCAACTTCATCAATAATGAGATTAAACTGAAGTCCTATATAAATTAAACAACCACCGAAGATAAATCTTTAAGCGTGACCCCTGGTTGCATGTCAGCAGGAAGCATCTTCGATCCAGTGTGCTACGACTTTGTTCGTTGAGAGCAGAGGAAATTGATTCAAGTTCCACAAAGCTAGGACAAATGGAACAGAATGCCTCCCGTCACCACAACTCTGTACCTGGCCCTTCTAAAATCCACCCGAGGGACTTTGACGAGCTGACTTAAACCACTTCTGTGAAACATTAAAACGAGGTTTTGAGATTGCAGGTCATTCAAAGGCAGCTGTGAAACTCTGTTGAATATTAGAGAGGGTTTCTGCTGCTAATCATGTCCAACGGCTGCAGAATTCAGTTTGAACCAGAAGGAATACTAAACAGACACATACAATTTGTCTCTAATCATATCAGTCAGCCCATAGAGGACTCACTAAGAATGAACTGCGGCCACTGAAAGTAGCGTTTAATTGCACATGCTGTCTGCGTTGTTTTAGCACCCAATTCACTAAAGAAATTATGCAAATTGTATAACGGCGCAAATGCTCCCACAGAATATGTTGAATGCGATTTGCATGGAGCAATTCCCAATCTTGTGGGTCGCTTCTGAGCCCTAGGTAGCAGATTGTGATCTGGCATACAATAGTCCACGAAACATCTAATTTACACAGAAAGGAGAATGTTTGCCAAAGACAGTGTTTATTTTAAATAAGACGCAATGCTATCTTAGAGCAACTAGTTAAATAAGACTGTTGCTCAAATGCAATGTAAAAAAAGTTGCACAACGGAGTGTCCTGACAAGCATATGAGGACAGTCTTTATATCTAGAAGTGAGATATGATTAGAAAAACTAAATCTTCTATTGATGGATCGAGTAACAGACATGCAAGGTCTGCTGGCATCAGCATAGCTCACTTAGCATGTCTCCTCTTTTTCGTTAGCTGTTACCCTCTAACCCCTAGCACCTACTCTGTGTGCTGCACAAAGTAGTAAAATCTTCTGTGGCCAAACCCGCCTGACCTCATCACAGTAATCAAGAGCGTGATTAACTCTATGAATACAGCGTATCATTACACTATAAATGTCCCACATACTGCCATTAAATTTAACTGTACAGGGGAAAAAAGAACATGTTTAATCCTTTACTAAGAAAAAGCAGCAGCAAATGAAGACCTTCCATTCAAACATGATCATTAGAGAGAGATCGGAGGAAGACCCAGTGGAGGTTGCCTCACGGTCAGAGGGACACGTCCCCTCTCTGCTGGGTAGCTCCGCAATTAGTGCTATTGAGCGGAGCCATTCACCGCGGCTAACTGACCCTTTTTCAGGGTGTCTTCCGCAGTCCTGACACCTTGCTTCATTAGTGCACAGCTGCATTAGGTTACTCTTGTCGTGCATATTGTAAAATGTACTGTATAAGTATATCCATGAAAAAGATTTGCTATTCATGCACTGTGGGACTTGTCACAGCACTTACATATTTTTGCTCTTTTGTTGGTTAAAATACTTCTATTGTTCTCCTCATTTGTAAGTCACTTTGGACAAAAGCGTCTGCTAAATGATTCAATGTAAATGTAAATGAAAATCCATTCCTATATAAAAATACAATGAGCATTTAAATTGCGTTATGTTCTATATTTATAGATACAGTAATATATATATACACACACACCGACAGGTAAAGTGAATAACACTGATTATCTCTTCATCAAGGCACCTGTTAGTGGTTGGGATATATTAGGCAAGTGAACATTTTGTCCTCAAAGTTGAGTACTAACAAATATAATAATAAAAGCTAATTCAAAATATGAATTAGGATTTGAGCGAGTTTAATCCAAATTCCTCAGATCTCAATCAAATCGAGCATCTGTGGGATGTGCTGAACAAACAAGTCCGATCCATGGAGGCCCCACCTCGCAACTTACAGGACTTAAAGGATCTGCTGCTAACATCTTGGTGCCAGATACCACAGCACACCTTCAGGGGTCTAGTGGAGTCCATGCCTCGACGGGTCAGGGCTGTTTTGGCAACAAAAGCGGGACCAACACAATATTAGGAAGGTGATCATAATGTTATGCCTGATCGGTGTATACAGGGTAAAGTATAAGTCACTATAAATGAAGTTATTTACTATGAATATATTTTTAAGAATATCTTAATAAATAAATATTGAAAATTATATATATATATATATATATATATATATATATATATATATATATATATATATATATATATATATATATATATATATATATATATATATATATATATATATATATATATGATACATAAGTCACTATAAATTAAACTAGTATTTACCATTCATATTTTTAAGAATATCTTAAATAAAAATAGAAAATATAATAAAAATATATCAAATATTTCAAGTTGATATGTGTGTGTGTGTGTGTGTGTGTGTGTGTGTGTGTGTGTGTGTGTGTGTGTGTGTGTGTGTGTGTGTGTGTGGGTGTGTGTGTGTGTGTGTGTTCTTCCTCATTCTAACAAAAAGTTCCACATAAACAGTGCTGAGTCTCCACACTTCTTGCACTGTGGTGCCCCTGTGCGCCTGATTAAATAGACCCATCTGGTAGACTGCAGGTGGGTGTGGGGGGAGATACTGACCGTAGCCCTTTTCCACAGTTGTTATTCTCTTAGTGAGTTAAGAAACAACGTTTTTTTTTCTTCTGAGAAACTTGCAGAAGACTTGCACAAATTACATTAACTGGTTTATTGCTGTAATTCACAGTCCAGTTCATCTTTATTTCATTTAGATAAAACAGTGCTGTTTTGTCTGTAATGAACTAAGCACTTGTTCTACAGCTAAAAATCCATCCTGATAGAGTCAAATGCTTTCTAGGTCATCACTGGGACACACTCCACACCCTCTCAACCTATCAGACCACATATACACCCTCTGAAGATCACTCATCTTCAAGATAACCCATTTCTTCACCTTCCATTTAACACTCAAGCAATCTTTTGCTCAAACTCTCCTCCTTTCGTGTTATTAACTGGTTCAGGTGAAGTCTCAGATTTCCCACCACTTTGCACCCTTGGACAAGTGGTTATAATCTGCCATAAGACCTTCAACTGCCTGTCCATAGATACTGTGAAGAGTCTAGAAGATGAAGAAACCATATGCAATGGATATGATGTGACTTAAGCAGCTCAGAACCCACAAAACCCCATGTTTTCACTGTTACATCTATGTTTTGATCATTTCTAAATCTGATCGAGATGTAGTCTTTGACAAAAATGCGATTGTCTTAGCTTATTGCTAAAAAATGAAACTTTGAAGGTTTTTTATGAAACTTACCCACATTCAAGTGTTGATTTTTTTTATGCATGAAGCTAGAATAAAAAGTGTTTGTTTAAAGGCGGCATGAAATCAAATTTTACAATTCGTATTTTTATATTAATATTGTAGTGTTTACTATAACTGATTTATCTGTGCACTTCATTATTTAAAAAAAAATTCATTTACCCTTATAATCTTTAATCAAATATGTTAACTTTCCCTCCCCCATCGAAACGACCTCTCTTCTCTCCCGGTCATGTGCTATGGCTGTCTCGTTTCTGCACCGCCTCTAAGAACCCTGTCACTGATCGTAGCATGGTGGTTAGATGCATTTTTCTCGGTATACACTATATCTTTTTCAAGAAGGACTTGAGGCAAAAAGAGAGAAATATATGAGAAATAAAAGCTTTTTTTATGTAAAAATTAATCAATATATAGTCGGACAACAGCTTGTGGTGACAGCTCGCACTGAGGAATGCAGCGTGTGTGAACGCACTTACGGCGCGCCCCCCTTATAAGGGAGAGCTGAGAAAAAAGTTTTACAGAAATAAAGCCATAAAAGGCTTAAAATAAGTCAAATCTGTTGCATAAACTAGCGAAAAGTGAGGAAATATGCTCAGTAACATATGTAGAAAAGATTTAGAGAGAAAATGCATTTATTTAAGAGATAGATCGAGTTTTTCTCCACAACTGAGTGCAAACTTCAAATCTGCCTCCATTTTGTTAGAAACGCCCAACTTCCAACGATCCAATCAATTCCCGAAGGACGAAATCAAGCCGCGCCCTACATTTTTTTCTGATTTCAGAAGCCGTTTCACTCGGATATACGTCACAATAAGGAGAAAAAGACGATCTCAACTTCCGTTTCATGCCGACTTTAAAAGCAGAGGGTCTGCTCTTTCTTTTGATATTTTGCATGTTCAGATATTCAAACAAAAAAATAATTCTAGGGCCATGAAACTTATGTGAAAATTATCAAAAATGCTGGCAGTGGCTGGCAAATAAATTTAAACAAAAAAACGTTGGCGGGGAAAGAGTTAAAAATGTATTGTAATTCACTCATTATACTATATTAATCACCAAATATTGGATTCAATGTTGTCAACATGTTTTGTTTCAGTTAGTACAGGTTTTGTATTTCTTTTTGTAACTAATTGAGGCCTCACTGATCTAGGGATGAAACGATTACCGGTTTCACGATAAACCACGATAAAATTTAGTGACGGTTAGTAATATCGTATAAAATTTTATTATCATTAAAACCGCGTGTGATTATCACGGTTGTGAAAACTCGCGGTAAATCTTGTCCAGTCAGCGTCAGTCTGGCGCACCGCTGTTTTCTGAATGAGGAGAAATGGCAGAAAGCAGTGACAGCACTCTGGGGATAGTTCTGCCTTCTAAAAGGACCAAATCTGAGGCGTGGTCATATTTTGGCTTTTACAAAAGTCCTGAGGGAAACTATCTAAGATGGTCACCCTGTCTGCAAACATGCCAGAAGAAAGTCGCTGTAATAGGGAAAACACTTCAAAACTACGAACGCAAGGCAAGTGGACTTTGACCTCAATACCAAACCTACGTCTGGGAAATAATAACGTGAAGCGAACGAACAAATTCAGACAAGACTAGGGTGACATTTAAGGGATAATAATCAGGGTTTGACATTAACAACCGCCATTTGCGGGTGTAACGTTATTTCGGCTGCACACTAGCCACTCTGGCTGTTGAACTTATAATAGTCTTCTCAAAAGCCATCTGTTATAATCGCGTTGCGCATTATAAGCACTTACACGTGCTTCTATTGAGTTTATGAATGCAATATCTCATAATCAGAGGCGTTCAGATTAGCGGAGTTTTGTTCGGAGCGCGCGCCGCTCTCACACGCTGAAATCTGCACTCAAAGCAGAGATAAACGTGTGTTGTACGCAGGAGATTCACTCATCATACAGTGGATGACTGTTTTTGTTCTATTTCAGCAGCGAAAATGGTTTTAAAAAAACACAGCAGAACCACAGCGCATCTGATATGACTGGCATAACGCAGGCAAATTTAGGGACCGTCTGTAAAGTTACATACCACATTGGTAACGTTATACACGTTTCAAACTTCAATAGCATTTGAAGAGAATGACAGTCATAAGACTGTAAAGTGTTCATCTAGGTGTCAGGTATGATGCACACATTTTGATATTTAATAAAATAAACTGTCAAATCATATGGAAATATGGATATGCATTATTTCACTAGGATACTGTTTGGGCTCTAACACAAAATATGCTAGATTTAAATGTGTCTGATAGAACACTGATGAGAATATTGCTTGGGAATATATTTACAGTGATAATATTAGAGATTATATTTACGACAAATTATTATTATTTATGTGTTATGCGTTGCTATTGATGACGGCCATTAAGGAAGGAAATCCCACAGAATCTAGCTTAAAAAAGTGCTTAGAGCTGCTTTAGTTATTTGTTGTTTGTTGAATTTCAAATATAAAACTTGTTGAAATGTTTTAAGTGTGTGCATCTGTTCTTTTTGAACACTTTCATTTCGTTTGAACAAAACCGTGATAATATTGATAACCGTGATAATTTGGGTCACTATAATCGTGATGTTAAATTTCCATACCGTTTCATCCCTACACTGATCTTATGCACCTCAGTTTTTGAGTGAAATTTTTTTTTAACAATTTTAGTCTTTGTTTTGAAAGACTTTTATTTTGTACAAAATGAAACAAGTCATACTTGTGGTGTCCTCATTCAAAAATGACTGGCCTAAAAAAAATAAAAAAAAACCCCGTACAAAAATTCAGGCCTCTCCAATTTAAAATTTTCTAATCTAAATTTTTCTAATCTAAATTTTCTAATTCTAATCTATTGATAATTTTCACAAAAGTTTTGAAAAATCTAAATTTTTCAGTTGGCCAAATTGATTTTCTGTGAATTGATGCTATTTAATTCACAGAAATTCAATTTGGCCAACTAAAAAATTAAGATGTGATCAGTCACTAGAAAATTTGGAGACCTGAAATTTTTTACAGTGTATACATATGCTATATTGTCACCAAATATTGGATTCAATCTCAACAATCACCATATTTTTTGTTGTTTACAGTCCCCTTCCCCTTTTGACACACAGTTGCTTTCTATTTTTGACACACACTGGGAATTCACACCACTCTGGGAAGTCACTGGAGTCATTTAAACATCCAAAGCTGTATTTTAAATATCAAACATATTCTAATTTGCAGTAAATCTTTCGCTATGTGCTACTTTTCATATTGCGTCTAGTGGATTAACAAGGCCACTGTAAATATGTTACATATGCTCACATGTAAGCGGCCTGCAAATATGCAGTGCGATGATATGCATTTTAATGACTGAAATGATGAAAGCAGTTTATTTGAACTAATGAAAATGAAAGTTCTCCAGAGGTTTGATTTAATTCTGTAAATCTGGAGACGGGCTCTGCTAAGCTTGACTGTCTGCCTCCGTTTGATCAGAAACATTTCTGTCACCTTCAAAGAATCTGCTTACAATCTCCTGAAATAGTGACAACTGATTCAGCAAAATATTGACATTCAGGGACAGACAAATATATATAAAAACTCCAGATTCCCTGCATTTAATAAACAGCAATAACCTTTATAGAGCCATCTGTTCAAACAGTGCCACATCTGCAAACGGACACACAGCGTTATGAGTATGACTACAATAAAAAAGCAAGCTTGGATATGGAAAAAAGGCAGTGCTCTCGATTACTATTCTCTCAATTTACACAAACACACACATTCCTCGAGTGCCAACCATTAGCAAGACTATAAAGGGATAGTTCATCCAAAAATCAAAATGGTGTCATTAATGCCTGCATGGGACAACAAAGATGATTTTCAAATCTTAACCGATTTTAAAACTGGGAAACCACAAACATAAGGGCTGTTTCAACCGATTGTTGCATTGTAATCCTCCAAATGCACACACTAGTAGATATGTCCAGACCGCAAGACCACACACACCTGTCGATTGTAGTAACATTTTCAAAGTGAGACGAGATCTCACAGAGACTCATAAGATCAAACGTGACTTGAGAGGAAAAACAAATGTCGTCAGCTAATACTCCTGGCGTGAGTTTTGTTTTACGGGAAGAAAAAAAAAGGAGAAAAAAAGCAATATGGGAGATCTTCTTTCTCAATACTCCACTTTCGTGGCATGTTTGCGGCTGCTAAGTTTCAGCTATAGAAGCACGCAAAACATCCAGTTGGTGAAGCTTGCTCACTCTCATTGGTTATCGCGGGTATCATGTCAGAGGCAGCCCAATCAAGAGTCAACATGTTTAATGTTTACAATTTGAGATTGTGCTGGCTCCAATGGGATCGGGAGCAATAAAATAATCATAAATGACACCACAAAACTGAGGAATTTTTGGACAAAAATTTAATTGCAAGAAGCCTTGAATTGGGCCACACCCCCCAGATCTTTGGGGGTTGCAAATCAGGTTCAAAATTCAGGCTTAAAATCTAATGTGAGAATCCTTGAATTGGGCCACACCTCCCAGATCATTGGGGGTTGCAAATCATGCCCAAAATTCTTGCTTAAAATCTAATGCGAGAAGCCTTGAATTGGGCCACACCCCCCAGATATTTGGGGGTTGCAAATCAGGCTGAAAATTCAGGCTTAAAATCTAATGGGAGAAGTCTTGAATTGGGCCACACCCCCCAGATCGTTGGGGGTTGCAAATCATGCCTAAAATTCTTGCTTAAAATCTAATGCGAGAAGCCTTGAATTGGGCCACACCCCCCAGATTGTTGGGGGTTGCAAATCATGCCCAAAATTCTGGCTTAAAATCTAATGCGAGAAGCCTTGAATTGGGTCAACCCCCCAGATCGTTGGGGTTTGCAAATCAGGCTCAAAATTCTGGTTGAAAATCTAATGTGAGAAGCCTTGAATTGGGCCACACACCCCAGATCGTTGGGGGTTGCAAATCAGACCCAAAATTCAGGCTTAAAATCTAATGCGAGAAGTCTTGAATTGGGCCACACCCCCCAGATCATTGGGGGTTGCAAATCATGCCCAAAATTCAGGCTTAAAATCTAATGCGAGAAGCCTTGAATTGGGCCACACCCCCCAGATCGTTGGGGGTTGCAAATCATGCCCAAAATTCAGGCTTAAAATCTAATGCGAGAAGCCTTGAATTGGGCCACACCCCCCAGATCGTTGGGGGTTGCAAATCAGGCTCAAAATTCAGGCTTAAAATCTAACGTGAGAAGCCTTGAATTGGGCCACACACCCTTATATTGTTGGTGGTTGCAAATCATGCCCAGAATTCGGGCTTAAAATCTAATGTGATAAGGCTTGAATTGGGCCACACCCCCCAGATTGTTGGGGGTTGCAAATCATGCCCAAAATTCTGGCTTAAATAATACAAGATCTAATACACGTTTGAGTAGAACTGCTGCAATCATCACCGGCATGGGCGGCCAGCAGGAAAGACGAACATGATAAAAACCAGGGGGATGAGATGGAGAAATGAGTGAAACATACTGCCTGACCAGACGATATACTACACTATTGGACTGGGGAAGGTGTGAACCTCATTTGCTTTAAATGAGACACCACCCATTACTTACGGACTGTAAGCGCACAAGCGCTCACGTATTAAAGCCTCATATGCTAGTTCCAATCATTTAAAACTCAGTCAGACATAGCACACATGTAAGCTGTTTCTATGGGCCATTTCCTGGGCAATGAGGATGATCTTGCCCTTGTCATATTACTAGGTAATCTCTCTGCGGTTGTCCATCCCAATCCGTATTTTTTAATAGTCTGAAATGAAAAATAATAATAAAAGGAAATCCAATGTTACAATCTCAATACAAATCTACATGTTATTCACTATGTTATGAATGAGTCTTCAGTTTTGGGCGCAGTTTATGCATGCATGCCTAGAATGTCTCTGTTGCTACTGTTCATGATGAATGTCATGATGGACATGAGCAGAAGCAAACTTTCCATTTGTCCTCATCTCCTTCCACACTGCCAGCTACTCTGGCATCGTCCTGGTGCTATAGCTACATCATCACTACAGCAACCGATGTAGATACAACTGGATATTGACTACACTGTCTGAATAGATTAGATTTTATCACTTGCGAAACGGCAGTGCGGACCATCAGTCCTAAAGATCGGAAAATTTGTGTACGGTGCTGAAAGAAAGAAGATGCTGAATGAACTTTCCAGGTCTACCCACAAGTCCACTTATAATGTTAATCAGGGTTTAGACTACAACAAATCATCATAATTTATTTCAACCTGATTATTTTCCACACTTTATTTGACATTTACAAGCTGTTTTGCTACTGTACCTTTAAGACTTCTTAAACTACATGCTTGCTCACTGTCATTTATGTAAAGTTTATCTACATTAACCTGTTTGTTTCAATTTCTTTCATGATAAGACCCCTCTCTCCCTGCCATTGACGACATTTTTTTGTTTTTTATGTTTTCACTGTTATACGGTAGGGGGCACTATTACGCATTTTCTGAAAGATTACTGAATCTCTGGATCAAAACACAGACAAAGAAGACGCATAAAAAAGCAATGTCATATGTAAGCAGATGTATATGTAAAATATCACGATCATCAACATTAAACATCATCAAAACAGCCAAATGTTTCGGAATGAAATGTCAACCCAGGATAAGCTATAGGACTGTCCAAGCTTTCTGAGTGGTTAAGGACTCAAATGCACTCCATCTATGTTTTAAATCCGATCCATCATCATTCTGAATCCGATCCAGATGACGTTTTTGACAAAAACATGTTTTTCTCAGCTTTTTACTCAAAATTTTGCTTTTTTTATGAAACTTACCCACATTCTAGTGACACTTTTTGTTTAAAAGCAGAGGGTCTATTCTTTTGATATATTGCATATTCAGATATTCATACAACAAAATATTCTGGGGCCATGAAACCTTTTTGAAAATAATCAAAAAAGACTTAACCCACCTTTGTCCACGCTAACACACATGCGCCCTGTCATTTATGAGATTCAAGCAATGAAAACCTCTGATCACTCCTCCAGCCTCATCCTCGCGCTGCACCAGTGCGTTAGCACTGACCTTAAGTGCGTTTCAGCCTTTTCTCTTCTGTGTGGTGTGACATCCAGAACATTCTTCTCCACCAAAAAACAGACTTAGAAGTTTCCTGATGGCTTTGTTTTAGCCTCTCCAATTCCCTACTCCTTTCTAGCTGTCAAAAAATGTTGTTAACCCTGCTTCCACTGACAGAATCAACAGCCTGGGAGTATTAGCCTGCTAGGTCTTCTCAACATTAAGACAGAAACATGAAACAGTGCTAAAATAAACTGTTAAAAGAGGTCTTGGTCACTTTTGCTTTCCATTCCACTTTGAATTTAACCTCTACTGACAGGCCTGTCAGTAATTTCCCCAGGACTCCAGACCAGAAGGTGGCACTGATAAGCAACTAAAACTTTAGCCTGATTTTTTTTCTCCCTTTAAGACCAAAATGTTTCATATTTCACATGCAGCACACCTAAGCAAAGGCTGCATCTGCAATTGCATACTTCCCCACTATGAAGTAGGTGAAAAAAGTATGAAAAGAGTAGTATGTCCAAAACAATAGGCGACAAGTATGCGTAAGACTTAAAACTTCTGGTGAGATTATGACATCCGCATCAGATGGACACTGAAATGATGCAACTGACACTGGTAAGTCACATGACAATTGCCTTTCACACAGCAATCCCGGTAAATTACCGTAAAATTACCAGAATTACTTTACTCGTAAATACACAAATATGCTGTTCACACAAGCAACGTTAAAAAAAGCTACAAGATGTGGCACAACGGTCAAAGATGATCACAAAAAAAAATATATATACAACATTTTACTGTAAACAGTGGAATCACGTCAACTCCTTAAGAACACTGATTAGCCAGTAATCTTCACTCTGTGTTCAGTCAGAGCACCTTACTGGTAATTGACTGGTAATTTTACAACTTCCCGTACTGGTAAATTGCGAGAACCAATTTACCGGTATTTTTGAAAAGTTCCTGTTCACACATGATCTCTCTTACCGGTAATTTACTGGTAATTTACCAGTAAAGACTGTATGTGTGAAAGAGACTAATGACAACATGACCTATGTGGTACAGTCAGATTATATTAATTCTACTCCAATTCATCGTATATAGAACATACTTTTTTAATGACCACGAAGTAATTAATTATATATTCAAAAGAAGTGTATCTGCATCCAAAATCAAATACTTCCCTACTATATACACACAGAGAAATAGGGTGTCAAAATTGTACCTTTAGGGGTACAACAGCTTGTCGCCGGGGCAGTACCCTTAAAAGGACACGTTTGTACCTTTTTTACCACAAAAAGGTTCATATTAGGACCTTAAGGTGCGTATTTGTACTCTAAGGTACTAATATGCACCTTTTAGGAGTAAAACGGGTACAAATATGTCCTTTTAAGGGTACTGCCCCAGCGACAAGTTGTTGTACCCCTAAAGGTACAATTTTGACACCCTATTTCTCTGTGTGTAGTTTACGAAAAACAGTATGCCAACAGAGTAGTATGTCTGAATACACAGTATTCAAAAAACTAAAGGCGAAAAAACCCCAAAAGACCTACTACTTCCGGCGAGGTTCTGAAGCGTGCATTCGATTAACACTTTACTATCCCATGAGGCCATGGGAGAGAATTTATGAAAGGAGGTGAAGTGAAGTAACTGACGCTGGTAGGTCACATGACACTGACAACATGACGGATGTAGTACGCCCGGATTACAATCATACTACCCACATTCATACTATATTGAACATACTTTTTCAACAGTTGCGAAGTAAGTTCAAATTCAAATGTAGTACCTACTCAGACAATACGCAATTTTTGACGCAACCAATGTCAGTTTTAAAACACGGTCCAATCAGAAGAATCTGGGTGTAATTTGCATATTTATATACAAAGTAAATAATGTCAAATAGTGCTATAGAAAAATTAACACAGTAAGTAACACAGTATATATTTCATCTTCCTCATATGTGAAAATGCTTTTTTTTTCAGATAGCATGAGCCACACTTAGAGATGTTAGTGTATTATAAAAGAGTATAGCTAAGAATATCTCTTTTGAAGTGCTGGAGGTCTTCGAAGTGCTTGTATATGTGTGCTTGAGTTACGCTCTGCATGAATATGTAAAGCTCTCCAGAGACGCATATGATCTTGACACCTTTCATTGTACCAGTGACCGGCTGGTTGGCAGCTTTTAGCCTATAGTTGTAGTGTGCTCCTCAGGAGGACTTAAAGAAACAGGCCCAACACAGCACAACGTTCAGGCTTTGATCACAGAAGCCATTACGGCCCTCGCGGGGCTAATTGGCGAACCGTACTAGTGCTGATTTCTGAGAGCTGTTCCCGCAAGTGGAATAGGTCTTCTGGGATGTAATCATGAGCTGTGTCAGCAACCTTTCATCAGCTTTAAAGGGGGAACATACACACATCTACTTGTAACCTTGAAATTTAAAGAGAGGGATACATGTGAAGATACACGTGGACTCATGCAGAGTACGAAGGATTTAGAAGCAAAAAAGGAGGTCAGTAGATTTCATAGCACAGAAAAAAATGTTCTAGCTAAAGAAACATTCTACGAGATCAACTGTCAAAACACTAAGCAAGAGCAATTTGAAGCAATAATCAAACGCACCCTCCTATTATTCTCTCATATACATTGTTTGGAAGTTCGATTCATTTAAGTGAACTGGATGGAGGGTTCATGTTTAAATGAACTGGTTTTAAATGTCTATTTATATTGTGCTATTTACAAGTATCCCATCTTTCCAAAACAACTGAAAATAGTGTTCACGGTCTCAATCAAGTCATGGAAATTAATCAAATCTATTGGAAATTTCTAAGGAAAATATGCCGTTTTATGGTTATGCTATGCTGTAAAAGCCTTGATATTTGCTCTTGACTGCAAGCCATAGTGATGTCAGATTTGTGAGCCAGTTTTTTTCAATGCCTGCATTTATCAATCCTAAATAGTATGAGACATTAGTAATATTCAATACTTTTTAAGGCGGATAGGGTGGATAGTATGCACATTGGGATGCAGGGAATGCATCAGTTGAAGTGATAAACAAATTGAGTGATTCATTAACAAATGGGTCTGAATTGGAATAAAATAAAAAATATATATATTATTCAATAATCACTAAAAATTATACAATGGGAAAAAGGAAATCCATTGATCAAAATGTGGGAACCCTTATATTGAAGACATTAAAATACAGTGAAAATAAATAGGCTTGAAGTTGAGTATAAATCAACTACATAATGCAGCAGATAGGTTTGCATTATTTATAGTGATAGATAACAGCAGTGATCTTCTTGCCTGAACTTACTAACTACCTGCTTCAAAAGCGTAGCTTGACTGTAGTTTAACTACTTGAAATGGCTAAAGTTTCAAAGCTTTCTCAAAACTGCTTAAATGAGTGAAACATTCATGGCCATGTATATAAGGCAGAAATAACGAGGCATCACCTCGGCGATAGATAACTCAAACTCAGGGCAGAAGTTTCCATATTCTTTTTCTCTCTCTGTGCATATCAGCTCAATCTGTCCATCTTTCTTCCTGAATATCTCTCCCATCTACAGTGCAAGAAACTAGGCCATCAATCACCAGAGGGAAGGTATTCACAGAACATTCCGCTATTTCCACAAACATTTATGCAAATTTATGCACGCTTTATCACTATACTAAAAGTAAATACTTAAATAACACTCATACATCCATCATTATCATTTGCACAGTCTAACAAGCGACAGTTTGATTGTGTGTAAATGCCAAACTAAACCATCTTGAAATCTTAGCCCATTTCCGTTCTTGAGAAATTAGATTTTTCCAGCAGGGTTGCCAGGCCGCAATTACAATCACATTCAGTGTGATTACACAATTAGTGAGGTGCATCGCTACTGCCACATTTTCATCGGAATATCTGATATAATTTAAAGTGCCCATATTATGCTATTTTAAAGCCTCTTAATTTTGTTTTGAACAACAGGTTTACATGCATCAAAGGTCAAAAACACGTTACTTTCTCATAATACACATTGCACGTCAGATGATTCAGGCCATACTTTCCGAGAGCCTACTCTGCTCTGATTGGCCAGACAGCCCAGTCTGTTACGATTGGTCGATTGCTTACAGCATGTGTGGGAAGCTAAACCCCCATTACCATAATGAATAATAATAATTATTACAATGATTATTACAATAATTAATCATACTTACAGGTTGTGATGCTTAGGTGCCAGCTGGTCCAAATAAACTGGGTACTGACCCATCTTTCAAGAGCAAGCGTTTTGCGAATCCCACGTTGAAGGGCGGGTCAAGTTGTTTGCGAGCATTACACATTATGCAAATGTGTTAGCTAGTGATGTGTAGCCATAACTGATTAGGATTCGAATTCCTGATGACTCATTTAGGAAGTTCAGAGTCAATTTTTTTCTTTTGGGAGACAACAACTTTATTTATCGTGCACTTTCGACTTGTATATATTTATATAGTTATTATGGCATGCCGTTCAGGAAATTTTTGTATTTATAATATGAAGTTTGAGTGTATGGAATGAAAGTCTGAATTAATGAAAGTATGAGTATATGGAAAGGGACTCTGAATATATGGAATGAAACTTGCATATATGGAATGTAAATCTGAATATATGGACTGAAACTGAACATATGGAATGAAACTTGATTATATGGAATGAAAGTCTGAATATATGAAAGGAAACTTGAATATATGGAATGAAACTCTGAATATATGAAATTAATCTTGCAAAGTAGCAGCAATCCTAAGTAATGATGAGCTTCAGTAGTGCATGTATGGGACAAAATACTGGTAACCGTCTTCAGTACCATTCTACTGATGAAGAAATTAATTTACTATTTAATCGCGGAAGACTGAATGCCGTGAACCTCACAGGCCTGGAAGTTCCTGCTTATCAGGCAAACATTATTGCAGAAAGAATCATGACTTCCACCTCACAGGGAGCACTCAAAGAAGTCCCTATCTACAAGTGTTGCAAAATGTGCACTCCAAATGTGCATAACATGTACTTGTATATCAGATTCCACCTGGCGTGCCATTTCAGCCAACATCTCCCTAAGAGATTCATATATTTCTTCGATAATGATGCAATGTTTTCAGTAGCTTTTTGATGAACATGATTACTCATAAGCACTAAGAATGTTGCAGTAATGAAAATATGATCCTCAAGATGATGGGATGTAGACTTCAAACTGTCTGGGCCCTATCATACACTCGTGAAGCAAGTGTTTTTTGCTAGTTTCATCCTGATGCAGTTAAGAGACAATAGTGCAGTCGTTTTCAGTATATATATTCAAGTTTCATTCTCGATATTTAGTGTCATTCCATATATTCACACTCTCATTCCATATATTCAAGTTTCAATCCATATATTCAGAGTTCCTCATATATTCAAGTTTCATTCCATATATTCAAGTTTCAATCCATATATTCAGAGTTCCTCTCATTCTATATATTCAAGTTTCATTCCATATATTCAAGTTTCAATCCATATATTCAGAGTTCCTCTCATTCTATATATTCAAGTTTCATTCCATATATTCAAGTTTCATTCCATATATTCAAGTTTCATTCCATATGTAGGCCTACAAGTTTCCTTCCATATTTTCAGAGTTCCATTCCATATATTCAGACTTCTATTCCATATATTCAAGTTCCATTTCATATATTTAAGTTCAGATTTAGCGCAAATACTCGACTTGTGAGTCATTATACAGCGTATTGCGCAGAATCTGCTCATATCTGGCTTACTTGAACATACATACACGTCACTACGCAACAAATAACGGTGTGATTGTTAATTTGCATTGAAGCAATAGCGAAGATTAAAAAACATAGTGTGGCGTTTGTTTTGTTCCGCGTGGTGTAGTGTTAATTTCGTCAGACGAGACGAGACTAAATAGGCTTGTTTGAGATGCGCCTCGCCTCGCCTGAAATTCAGCCGAGACTAGGCGGCTGCAGTGAGGGGAGGAGTGAAAAAAGTGCAGGCAAGCCGGACAGTTCTCTCTTCTCGTAGTGGATCAGACACCTGCGAGATCAGAGGCGGATATCGCGGGATTCACACTCGTGCGCTTTGTTGCTGATAAACTGGATGTAATTTAAGTTCTGTTACTTTTATATGAAAATAAATATTATGAACAAGACACCCAAAGTTTTTGTTATTTATTTCCATTCGAAAGAAGTGTTTATCAATCATTTTTACTTTAATTAGGCCTACATACATGTTTTACATATATATTTTTATAAATATGACAACAATCACATAACCCACAGAGAGATCGCCTTTGTTAGAGAGTTTGGGAATATTCACACATAAAAACATGATCTCAGAGTTTTAAAATCAAACATTTAAAAAAAAAGAACCATACATCACGGTTGTTTAAACCAATAAGCATTAAGCTGTGTCGTCAGCAAGTCGTTTCCCATCATGCTTTTGCTCCGCGCAGTCGGTGGAGAGCAACTGCGCTCAACTGCAAAATCCGACACATCCGCCTTTCGCTCGCGAGAGTTCCCTTTCGTTCAGTCACTACGACGTACGTTAGTGACTAACGAATGGGGGTTTCGCTTAGAAGCCAATCATCTTCATCGTATTCAACAGCGCCCAATGGCAGTGCCAATGCCATGGGCATGCGGAATTTGCATGCGTAACTCCACCCCACCTCGTGGGTATATAAGGAAGTACGCTGCGAACATCGCATTATGTTTCTGCTTTGGAGCCAAGAGGATCTCTTCACTCCTACAAGCCTGATCTGAGTCATCGACAGCTTTCGAGACGAGCAGCTTTCCAGAGGCGTTGGTGTTACTGCGCGTTCCAGTGATCATCATACTGCCTGCCTGCTGATCTGCGCAGTGGTCCGCTAGACAGCTGGTGTGTGGTCCCTGGGCGCTTCGGCGTTCTCTGCGAGGCTTTCCTCTCATAAAAGAGCTTACACGTGACGCGTCCTTTTCAGGATGTCTCGTCCGTGTACTTCTGGGTGTGGTCGGTTGGTTTCCTCCTCTGATGGGCACGAACACTGTCTGGTATGTTTGGGCTTTCAGCATGCTCAGACAGCGTTCGCGGATGAGTCATGTTCTCACTGCGGGAACATGACCATCGCAATGTTGCGGTCAAGACTCCATGACCTTCGTACTGAAGTGAGAGTCCCCTCTACCACACCCCGATCTACTGAGTCCCAGAGGCCCAGTACTTCGGCTGGTGGTCAGGGTGACTTGACGGTTACGGTGTGGAACAAAGCCCCGACGCTCATGCCTAGGGCCACACCCCCGTTTTGTACATTGCAACCCGCGAGCGTTCAGATGCAGATCGCGGGGCCGGCTCCGGCCCCCCCGCGCATCTCATTTGGCGCTCCGGAGGAGGATGCGATGTCGATCACTGCATCACAAGGTGGGCTCGAGTCCTCTGGAGATGATGACTCGGCTGTGCTGCCGCCCTCGGGCGTGCCAGCATTGCCCGAGTCAGATCCAGAGCTGACAGCCATGTTGTCTCGGGCAGCCGCGAGTTTAGGGATCGAGTGGAACCCTCCACCCTGTCCCGAACGCTCAAGGCTCGATGATTGGTTTTTGGGGGCTCGCGCTGACACCCGTCAGTCCTTGCCCTCAATACCTTTCTTTCCCGAGCTGCATGAGGAACTCACGCGGTCCTGGAAGTCCCCGTTGTCTTCCCGCGACCGTTCACTGACTTCCTCCGCCTTCTCCGTCCTCGATGGGGCGGCAGCTAAAGGGTACACTGGGGTCCCTCCAGTTGAACGTTCTGTTGCGATGCAACTGTGTCCTCAGAGCGCTTCAACCTGGCGTGGTGATCCTAAGCACCCCTCCAAAGCCTGTCGATTCACATCAACCTTGGTGTCGAAATCGCACAGAGCTGCGGGGCAGGCTGCCGCTTCGCTGCATGCCATGGCGATCCTCCAGGTCTACCAGGCCAGGATCCTCAAGGACATGCACGAGGGTGGAGTTGATCCGGGGCTCTTAAATGAGCTGCGTGCCGCCACCGACCTCGCTCTCCGGGCGACGAAGGTGACCGCACGCTCCCTGGGTCAAGTGATGTCCACAAATGTGGTCCAGGAGCATCACCTGTGGCTGAACCTGGCCGATATGCGGGACACCGAGCGAACCCGGTTCCTCGATGCCCCCATATCCCAGGCCGGCCTCTTCGGCGGGGCGGTTGAGGACTTTGCCCAACAGTTCTCAATCGCCCAGAAGCAGACTGAGGCAATCAAACACGTACTGCCCCGGCGGCCAGCTGCTGCCTCCACCCAGCCGCCGGCACAGTCGCCTCAGTCTGCTCCACGCCGAGGACGCCCTCCTAAGGCTCCCGCCCCTCCCACCCGGTCCAAGCAGCAGCCTTCACCCGGGCCGGGTCGCGGAGGAAGCCGTAGGAAGGCGTCCAAGTCCCCTCAGGCCGCCCCGCGCCCCGCTAAACGCCAGGCCAAGCGGCGCTCCTGAGACGGACGGCTCAGGGATGGGAAATTCTTTCGAGGAGATGGTAGCAGGACCACTCCTTCCCCCGGTGGAGGGCCGGGGGAGAATCCTTTGTTCAGCTGCTGGCCCCCGGGTCAGCAGCACCCTATGTTGGTCAAAGAAAGAATTAACACTCCCATCCCTGAGCCCACAGAGTCCGGTGATGACGGTGCGCGCCACCCACGGGTCCCGCCACTCGCATCCCACTCTGTCGCCAGCCTCCTGGCAGAGCAGACCCCAGTGGAACGCGCGTCCTTCCCTGGTCTCCTCTGTCAGGACGCAGCTGTCAACCGTGCCCCCGCACCGGGACGCCCCACAGCCTCCCATGTCCGGGCCGGTGACGCTGCATCGCTGCAAGCCCACACCGGGTACGTCTGTACACCGTATGACCCCGCTGGTGCAGTTTCTGGATGTCTGGCTTCAGCTTCCAGGGCTGTCCCGCTGGGTCGAGCGGACCGTCAGGCGCGGCTACGCGATTCAGTTCGCGCAGGTTCCTCCCTGCTTCCGGGGAGTCCGTTCCACCATGATCGGGGCCAACGCCCCCGTCATGCGAGCGGAGATTGCCACCCTACTGGCGAAGGGTGCGATCGAACCTGTCCCTCCAGCCGAGATGAATTACGGGTTTTACAGCCCGTACTTCATTGTACCCAAAAAGACCGGTGGGCTATGGCCAATCCTGGACCTGCGCGTCTTGAACCGTTACCTTCACCGGTTTCCGTTCAAGATGTTGACAGCGAAACGCCTTTTCGAATGCGTTCGTCCACACGATTGGTTTGCAGCGATCGACCTGAAGGACGCCTACTTCCATGTCTCCATTTTGCCTCGACACAGACCGTTCCTACGGTTTGCTTTCGAGGGGCGGGCATATCAGTACGCGGTTCTACCATTCGGGCTATCTCTGTCCCCTCACGTCTTTACGAAGATTGCCGAGGCAGCCCTTGCGCCCCTTCGGCAGCACGGGGTCCGCATCCTGAACTACCTCGACGACTGGCTCATACTGGGTCCCTCTCGAGAGCAGGTTTGCGGACACAGAGATCTGGTGCTCCATCACCTAGCCCGTCTGGGCCTTCGGGTCAACTGGGAGAAGAGCAAACTTTGCCCCGTGCAGAGGATCTCTTTTCTCGGTATGGATATCGACTCGGTCGCCATGTGCGCGCAGCTTTCGAGCGAGCGCGCGCAGTCTCTGCTGACTTCCCTTCGACAACTCGAGGGCAAGAGTGCGGTTCCACTGAAACACTTTCAGAGGCTCCTGGGGCATATGGCATCTGCAGCCGCGGTAACGCCGCTCGGATTGCTTCATATGAGACCGCTTCAGCACTGGCTACGCGATCGAGTCCCGAGATGGGCATGGCGGTCTGGCACGCTCCGGGTCCCAGTGACCCGGGCCTGCTTACAGACACTCACCCCGTGGTCGAACCTCAAGTTTCTACGGACCGGAGTGTCCTTAGAACGAGCTTCCCGGCATGTTGTTGTGACAACAGATGCATCATCCACGGGCTGGGGTGCCATGTGCAATGGACAAGCAGCCGCGGGCTCCTGGACAGGACCCCAGCGCCTTCTGCATGTCAATTGCCTCGAGTTACTGGCTGTACGGTTCGCCCTGCACCGCTTCCGAGCGTTGCTGAAGGGTCAACATGTGCTAGTCAGGACAGACAACACGGCCGTAGTAGCGTACATCAACCACCAGGGCGGTCTACGCTCCCACCGTATGTCTCAACTCGCCCGCCATCTCGTTTTGTGGAGTCAGAAGCGCCTGAGGTCCCTTCGTGCTGTCCACATCCCTGGAGACCTGAACTGTGCAGCCGACGAGCTCTCACGGTTTCAGCCTCTCCCCGGAGAGTGGAGACTCCACCCCCAGACGATCCAGCTGATATGGGAACGGTTCGGCGACGCACAGGTAGATCTGTTTGCCTCCCAGGACTCTTCCCATTGCTCCCTGTATTATTCCCTGACCGAGGGCACCCTCGGCACGGATGCACTGGCGCACAGCTGGCCGTCAGGGCTACGCAAGTATGCGTTTCCCCCAGTGAGCCTTCTTGCACGGGTACTGTGCAAGATCAGGGAGGACAAGGAGCAGGTCGTCTTGGTCGCCCCGCTTTGGCACGGCCAGACCTGGTTCCCAGAACTCTTACTCCTTGCGACAGCCCCTCCCTGGCCTATTCCTCTGAGACCGGACCTCCTTACTCAGAGACGGGGCACCTTTTGGCACCCGCGTCCAGCGTTCTGGAAGCTCCACGTGTGGCTTCTGGACGGGACACGGTAGGTTTGAGTAGCCTTCCACCTGCGGTGGTTGCTACCATCACTTCCGCTAGAGCTGAGTCTACACGACGTCTCTACGCGTTGAAGTGGAACCTCTTCGTCACATGGTGCTCTTCCCGCCAAGAAGACCCCTGGAAATGCCCGATCGGGTCCGTGCTATCGTTTCTCCAGGAGGGGGTGGAGCGAAGGCTGTCTCCCTCCACCCTTAAAGTGTACGTGGCCGCAATATCTGCCTACCACGATCTCCTGGGAGACAAAAAGGTAAGTCAGCACGACCTGATCATCAGGTTCCTGAGGGGGGCGAGGAGACTGAATCCTCCTCGCTCTCCTCTCGTTCCCTCTTGGGACCTCTCAGTAGTCTTAAGTGCTCTGCAGAGGCCTCCCTTTGAGCCTTTGCGGTCGGCCGAGATTAAGTTCTTGTCTATGAAGACGGCTCTGCTGACCGCATTGGCCTCGCTTAAGAGGGTCGGGGACCTGCAAGCATTTTCGGTTGACGAAGCGTGCCTTGAGTTCGGGCCGGCTAACTCTCACGTGATCCTGAGACCCCGGCCCGGATATGTGCCCAAGGTTCCTACCACTCCGTTCCGAGATCAGGTGGTGAACCTGCAAGCGCTGCCTTTGGAGGAGGCAGACCCAGCCTTGGCATTGCTCTGTCCAGTACGCGCTCTCCGCGCCTACGTAGACATGACGCAGTGTTTCAGGACCTCAGACCAGCTCTTTGTCTGTTATGGTGGAGAGCGGAAGGGAAGCGCTCTCTCAAAGCAGAGGTTGTCTCACTGGATAGTGGACACCATTGTTTTGGCATACCAGCAGCAAGGCCGACCATGTCCCCTTGGTGTGAGGGCACACTCCACCCGGAGTGTGGCCTCCTCTTGGGCTCTAGCGCATGGCGCCTCGCTAACAGACATCTGCAGAGCTGCAGGCTGGGCGACACCCAACACATTCGCCAGATTCTACAATCTCCGAGTGGAGCCAGTGTCCGACTATGTACTCGCCCCTACGGGTGGCCGGTAATGGACCAGGCTCAGGTGTCTTCGCTTGCTCGCCATTCCACTCCCAGGACTGGATACGTGCAATATTTTCCTCAGGTGAGCTCCCAGAGAGCCCTGAGCTCCTCCAGCACTGCTTACGCCGACATCAGTTCAGTCTGCCCTTTCGAGCCCAGACCCTCATGTCCGGCCAGGTGCTCCGTGTGCATGGTTCCCCTCCGGCGACCCCCACACGAGTATTCCCACCGTAAGCCTCCTCAGTGAGCAGGTGTCTTTCCCTTGGCAAGTCCCTGCCACCCCTAGGGTTAAAAATCCACCTTCGGCTGGTACCCTAGAGATCTTCCATATGCAACCCTCAGCGGGTCATATGTGTATTCTCTAAGTCCTCCCTACGGTAGGCATCTTGGCATTCCCTCACTTGGATATGCTTCCCAGTGTACCTTGGTATTCCTGTGATAAGTGGGAGTCCTAGGGCCTTAGTGGCGGGATCTCACACTTACGCAGGGCACTGGATGACAGCTGAGTGGCGTTGTTGAATAGGATCCCCCATTCGTTAGTCACTAACGTACGTCGTAGTGACTGAACGAAAGGGAACGTCTCGGTTACGTATGTAACCCTCGTTCCCTGAGGAGGGAACGGAGATGTACGTTTCCTTAGCCACGTCAGCTGTGCTGCCTGGAACGCGGAGTTCAGTCTTGGCTCCTGCAGCAGTAACATAATGCGATGTTCGCAGCGTACTTCCTTATATACCCACGAGGTGGGGCGGAGTTACGCATGCAAATTCCGCATGCCCATGGCATTGGCACTGCCATTGGGCGCTGTTGAATACGATGAAGATGATTGGCTTCTAAGCGAAACCCCCATTCGTTAGTCACTAACGTACGTCTCCGTTCCCTCCTCAGGGAACGAGGGTTACATACGTAACCGAGACGTTTTTTGACATACGTCGGCATGACATCAGAGCAAGGCGGACCGCCCTCCGACACTTTTCTAACCAGAATGCATCTCGCGCTGATCACCGGTGATCGGTTCTGCGCAGATTTCGCTCATCTCAAACAAGCCTATTATGTTCGTCAACTACCTTTTTTTCCATGACGAAGACGAGACGATGACGAGACTGCACCAATGTCCAAAAACACTGACTAAGACTAAATTAACATGCATTATTGTTGATGAAAAAGGACGAGACTAAAATGTTTTGCATAAAATAAAAACTAAGATAAAATCTCTCTTCATTTTCGTCTACAATTGTCTCTACTTTTACATCATGAGATGAATATTCAGCTGTTCAAAATATTGAGAAAGAGTTCCCGCTGTTGCTGGAGTGCAGGTCTCTCTCAGACTCCGCCTGTCATCTCGCGGCCGCGCGCGTGTGGTCACGTGGTTCCCGGAGCGCTCAATACCTCTAGCGCTGTGTCAGTATATTTGAATGGCTTAAGCCGCGTAAGTTACACAACAGCTTCACTTTACAGTGTTTGCAGCAATTTTTGGTAAACAGTACAGCATAGTGTGCGTCAGCCACATTTACAGTATCATTTTATTATGGAGAGTGGTAGAGATCAACATTGTTAACATTAATATTAATGTTTTTCTTGTATTTAGCCCTCAGGTATTCCTTACTAATTAAGTCACACTTGTACTCATTGATGGTCAAATGTGACCATACACCTTAACTATTTCAAAAATAAATAGCCTATATTTTAATTCAATAATATTTATTGAATATTTTGAGGAGATCTTTTGGTACTAAATACTATTTGTGCAATACTTATGGTCCATTAATGATCACTTAAAATATTTTTCTTCTAATATTTTTATTATTTATATTACAATTAGTGTATTATTTAAGGTTAAAATAGAGAATTCCACTGCAAAGAGGCAAATTAGAGTCATTTTGTGGCTGGAAAAATAAAAAAATTCACTTGTAATGCCATTACCCACTGGGTGTCTGTATGGCTCTTTAATACATACACAGATCATAACTGCTTACTTATTTGTGAAATTTTGAAATGTTAATAATAGTGAATAGTAAAGAATGCAAGCAAATATAATATAACCCCAAAAAAGTGTAAAAAAACATATTTTCCCTTATACTATGTACTACATATGAATTCATACTGAATCAAGATCGAACTCGATATTTGTGCCCATCGTCTCATAAGCTAATGCTGATCTACGCTGTAAATCAACCAGTTAGCTATGGTGTTGTGGCACAAACATTATGCAGGTTATATGTACTTTATGTAACTTATTTTGCCACAAAATATATTGAGTTTTCCTTTGACTAAAGCTAGACTAAAATGACTAGACTTTTGGTCGACTAAAACTTGACTAAGATACCTTGAGTTGTCCTTTGACTAAAACTAGACTAAAATGACGAGACTTTTAGTCAACTAAAACTTGACTAACAAAAAAAGATATGTGAATGACTAAATATGACTAAAACTAACAAGGACATTTGGCACAAGACTAAGACTAAGACTAAATTAAAAATAGGTGACAAAATTAACACTAGCGTGGTGTTTGGTGTTTTTTGTACTGTATTTATCTGTCCACTTAAAATAAATTTTTGGTGAAAAGGATGAAGATGAAAGAGGAAGGGAGGAGATGGCTAGATGATTTTGTTTGAATAAGAAATGAATGTATGAAATCCAAATTTTATGATAAATAAATAAGACGTGACGTAGTTCATCTGGTTTATTTCTTTTTTTCTCTTTTTGACTTGTAGAAGTTCTGAATGGCCGATAACTTAAAAATGATATATATATAAAGTTATTTAACAAATGCAAGAAGACTTCAAGTCACAGGGAGTGAAAGAGGTGGCGACAGAAAGGGGGTGGGGGGTAGAGGGGGTGGCATGTGGTTGGCAGGCAGTGCAGGAGGCCTCACAAGATGGAGAGGTGACATCTGGAGGGTGTCATAATTATAGAAGGGAGCCAGGCTGAGGGAAAAGTGACACTTTACAGTTGGCTCTGACAAACAAGTCTCACTGCATAAACACCAGTGCAGAATTAAGTCAGACCCTCTCCAGCAGGCCACCTGGGTTGTTAATCATTCACACCAGAGCTATTTAGATTATTTTAGACTTTCATCTGCAGCTGAGATTTTTGGAGATTTGGATGTGGATATAGCAACAAGTCTGTCTATCTATCTAGGAGGAAAACTGAGCAGCCACAAACAAAGCACGAGAGTTAACTACCCTATGTCAGTCTGTGGGACACACCTAATGAGTCAATTGCTTGAGCCAATTACTCTGATAGCTCGGTGGGTTTGAATACAGACATACTGACCCATACACTCACACAGTCGCCAACTCTCTGCAGAGTCAATAGCTACAGACCTCCAAACGTTGTGTGGCCTTCAGATTAGCTCAAGAAACAGTGCGTAGAGAGCTTCATGGAATGGGTTTCCATGGCCATGCAGCTGCATCCAAGCCTTACATCACCAAGTGCAAAGCGTTGGATGCACAAAGCGTGGTGTAAAGCACTCCGCCACTGGACTCTAGAGCAGTGGAGACGTGTTCTCTGGAGTGACGAATCACTCTTCTCTGTCTGGCAATCCGATGGACGAGTCTGGGTGTCAGGAGCACGGTACTTGGCTGACTGCATTGTGCCAAGTTTAAAGTTAGGTGGAAGGGGGATTATGGGGGGGTTGTTTTTCTGGGTTTTTTCAGGGTTTGGGCTTGGCCCCTTCCAGTAAAAGGAACTCTTAATGCTTCAGCATACCAAGACATTTTGGACAATTTCATGCTCCCCAACTTTGTGGGAACAGTTTGTTCCAACATGACTGTGCACCAGTGCACAAAACAAGGTCCATAAAGATATGGATGAGCGAGTTTGGTGTGGAGGAACTTGGCTGGTCTGCACAGAGTCCTGACCTCAACCCAATAGAACACCTTTGGGATGACTAAGAGTGGAGACTGCGAGCCAGGCCTTCTCGTCCAACATCAGCGCCTGACCTCACAAATGCCCTTCTAGAAGAATGGTCAAAAATTGCCATAAACACACTCCTAAACCTTGTGGAACACCTTCCCAGAAGAGTTGAAGCTGTTATAGCTGCAAAGGGTGGGCCAACTCCATATTAAACCCTACGGATTAAGAATGGGATGTAATTAAAGTTCAAGTGCATGTAAGTGCAGCCTTTGTCAATATAGCGTATTTTTCAGTTCCCTTTCGAAAGGGAACTCTCGCTGCGTCTAGCTGACGCTATGGGGAACGCCCTCGGCGTGACTGGTGTCTGAAGCTACTATCGAATCACGGCAAAGTCTTTGACCGACGTCAGCCCATGACGTCATCAACGTGCGACCCGGAAGTATAAAAGGGCGCCGTGCCAACACATACACATCTTTCTCGTCTTCAGGGACTGTCTGTTTGAACTGCTATACGAGTTAAGGTAAAACAAATTCAATTATTAATACACACGAGTGTGTATTTACTGCCTGGGATCAAGAGCATGCACAGTCAAGTTCATTTGAAGTTGTTTGTGTGTGAGTGTGAGCGGTTTTCAATCTGAGATCGCTCCACTCTAGTCTGGCTTTTTTCCTGAGGGAAGAAAGTTTGGCATCTGGGACTGGATGATGCTGTCCCGCTCAAGCTGAGGCTGAGCGTTGGCATACATCATGGGTTCTCAGATGCAGCTCGCCGATCGTCGCGACGATCTGGCGGTTAACGAGACTAAACAGCAAGTGCTCTTAGGGATGGCTGGTGAGAGTGGTATGAATCCTCTCAGCCACCTTGACCGTGTATGCTGAGCTGATGAATGTTATGGAACGTGCTACGGGCAGGCTGCTGCTGCCATGTTGGCGCGTTAGAGGAGAGATCGCTCGTGGTAGATTGCACGATCGATTTCTCCTTGGCCATAAACCATCAGCTCAGATGAGCCTTCCATTCCTTCTTGATCTTCTTACAGAGATCGAGAGGGCATGGAAGAATCCATATTCTACATAATGTTCATCAACATCAGCGTTTTAACTTCGCTGATGTCGAGGGGATAGGGGAATATGGATATGTGTTGAGGCTACCGACTAACGAGGAAAGTTTGCGAACTTTTCTCGCGTTTCGTGGGCATCAACACTGAAGAGCTCAAACTCTGCCTTTCTAAATCACGTTGTGCTTTAATGGCAGGGGCATACACGGCAGCGGGTCAGGCTGGTGCTGCTTTTCACACCATGGTGGTGTTTCAGGCGTACCAGGCGGACCTGCTGGAGGATCTCGACCAGGGGGCCGGGCTGTCCCCTGAGGCGGTTGCTGAGCTGCGCCGCACCACAGATCTGTCTCTCCGGGCCACCAAGCAGACTGCTGCTGCTATCGGCCGCTCTATGGCGGCTATGGTGGTTACGGAGAGGCATCTGTGGTTGGGCCTGGCTTATATCGGGGAGAGAGAAAAGGGGTTTTCTCTTCGATTCGCCGATTTCGCCTACTGAACTTTTCGGCACCTCCGTGTAGGCGGTGGTTGGAAAGTTCAGGGTGGCGAAGGCGCGCTCAGCGGCATTTAAGAATAAAACATGCATACCGCTGAGATCCGCGCCCCCACCCAGGCAGGCGGGACCTGGTCCTTCACGGTCTGAGGACCGTAGGCAGGACCAGAGTGCTAGCATCTCCTCTCGTGCCCCCCCCCTCCTTGGAGGAGCAGGGTACAGAGGAGATGGGATTCCCGCTGGAAAAAGGATGTAAGGGAGGTGATCCAGGACAAACGTTCTCAACGAAGGCGTTGGTGATGGATCACTTCCCTTGAGGGCGATTACATCATAGCCCTCTCCTTTTTCCTTTTTAATGACTTTTACCCAGGCGCTTCTTACATCAGGCCTGAGGCGGGCCTATGGTGAGTAGAACTATGTTCTGGTGGCCCGCCCGGACTTGCTCAGTGAGAACGCCCCTTTCAGGCATTCAAGGGCGGTAGAACATGGTGGTGAGAACCGCACAATGAGTCTTCGCTCAGCATGCCGCAGGTGAGAGTGGTCATTTTTGTGTGTTATACTAAAAATATGTATTTCTTACAGACCCTAGGTTCCTGTATAGAGTTGGGTATTCATCAGAGAGAACTGTCTATTCCCCTGCTTAGTTAGGCTTTAACACAGCACCATTATCTGGGCTATGTTTGTGAGCGTGTGTTGGCTTTCCCTGGTTGGTCAAGATGGCGCCAGATAGGCCACCGCTTATGGTTATCAGAAGATGGGCCTCCTCTCATTTTGAGAGTAGTGTTTAGGCCGCCGCTCTTTTCTTTGAAATGTTTGCGGATTACTAGGCAGTAGCACACTTTTCTGATAGAATGTAGTGTTTGTCTACCGCCTAGGGTTACTATGTGTCTTCGGTTCCCTAAGCCACTGCAGGTTGGATTAGTTTGTCTCTGTTACGACTGAGCGCTACGGCGTCAGTTGGTATGTGGATGAAGGAGGCGCGTTGCTGAGGCACCGTCACCTTTTTTTTTTGTTGTACTTAGATCGGAGGCCTCCTCTCATTGAGAGTCGTTGGTTTTAATAGCAGTCAGTTTGTTTGTCTGGCAGTTATTTCTCGTTTTTTGCGAAACTCGCACAGCTTGTAGGCTTCTACAAGCCTCCCTGGAACGGGTCCCCATAGTAATGGGTAGCTATCATGTGTTAGGCCTCAGCAGGCCTCCATGAAAACGAGCCGTAGGGTCTAATATTACTACAACCCACATTTTTCAATATGGCTGTCCCAGTTAGCAGGAAGGATTGCACCGTTCTCAAGAGTAAACGGTGACAGTGGTAGGCCTTATCAGGCCTCTAGTAAGGCAGGTGACAATGCTTAAGCATCAAGGTACTACTAGCCTAGCTGGCTATCAGGTTAAATAGGGGTAATACGCTCTCCTGAAGGTCGGCTGTCAATTGTAGGCCTCAGTAGGCCTCTTGAACAAGGCGCATTATCAGTTGGAAGGCCTCAAACAGGCCTCACTGGAGGTATGTACCGATGTGCGCATCAGGACAGCTAGCCTGGAGGCTATCAGGTTGTAGGCCTCATCAGGCCTCCCCGAAGGCCCGCTGGTAGGTGTAAGGCCTTACTAGGCCTCCTTGAGGGTGAGCTCTCAGGTTGTGATCACTACCAGAAGCAGGTTGTAGGCCTCATCAGGCCTCCCTGAAAGGCCTGCTGTTAACTCTAAGACCTTACTAGGCTTTCCTGAGGGTGAGTTCCCAGATTGTGGTCGCTCTCAGAGGCAGGTTGTAGGCCTCATCAGGCCTCCCTGAAAGCCTGCTGTTAATTCTAGGCCTTAATAGGCCTCCCTGACTCGAACAAGGTAGTAGGCCTCATCAGGCCTCCCTAAGGTGTTCCTGGGGTCCAGTCATCTGAAACAGTTAGCACGCATTGCAAACAGGTAGCAGGCCTCTCCAGGCCTCCCTAAAGGCTGCTTATCAGGTAGTAGGCCTTAATAGGCCTCCCTTGAGGGCGAGTTCCTTAATCAGGATGCTCGAAAAGCCTGCGTAGCTTGACTGTCGAGTCCCAGATGGTGGTCACTCGAACGAGGTAGTAGGCCCCATCAGGCCTCCCTAAGGTGTTCCTGGGACCCAGTCATTTAGCACGTATTGCAATCAGGTAGTAGGCCTCTCCAGGCCTCCCTAAAGGCTGGTTATCAGGTAGTAGGCCTTAATAGGCCTCCCTTGAGGACGGGTTCCTTAAACAGGATGCCCGACTAGCCTGCGTAGCTTGACTGTCAAGTAGTAGGCCTCCATTAGGCCTCCTTGAGAAAACAAGGGTAACCTCAGCAGGCGGTATTGCTGTCAGGTAGTAGGCCTCACTAAGGCCTCCCTGAGGACGGAGTCCCGAGCCTGGATGCTTGGGTTTCCAGCATGGCTTGCGGTTAGGTAGTAGGCCTCTATAGGCCTCCCTGGAATACCCGCTATCAAGTAGTAGGCCCACAGGGCCTCCTTGAAGTTGAAGTTCCTGAGCTAGGCACTTTGATTACCAGTTCTCTGTGAGAACTTGTGGTAGTTGGGCCTATAGCTGGAGGTTACTCGCCAGGCAGGCTCAGCTGCTCCCCTCAATGAGGGTCGTCTATGAGTGCTCAGCCGCCTGAGCCTGGTCAGACGGTCGTAGGCCTCTCATGAGGCCTCCCTGTTAGATCAGTCATTAGGCCCTTTCGGCCTCCCTACTGCTTTGAAACACAAGCACCTGGTAGATCCTTGATTTGAGCAGGCAGACTCCCCTCGATAGCAAGGGTTGAAAAGCACTACGCTGAGTGTTGCTCTCTTGGATAACCCGTCTCTGAGTTCCGGGCTAAGTAAGACTGCCTGTGTTTCAGTCCCTTAGCTTGGACGCCCTTTGGGCACCATCCAGAGGCTCTGTTTTGAACAGACAGGGTTGGCTAAACCGAAGTGTCCATAACACTTAGGGCACCAGGTCAGGCCTCCCTGGTGGCACTCGGGAGAACTTTTTCCCGAGTAGTGACTGGCTGGGGTTCCTTCGGGTCCCCTAGCCACATTCCCTTGAAGGGACCCCTTCATTGGAAGTAGTGGTCCCGGGCCTTGGAGCTGTTTGGATGGAACTCCACGCAGTGCGTTAGGGTTCCGTTTAGTTGTATAGCTTGGGCTATGACCGTAGGGAGTGCTGTCACTGTCAGCCCAGGACCTGAGGGGGAGTCGCTCAGGTTTTTCTATGAATTACTTGAGTTGACAGTTGTCACTGCCAATGGGCAGACACTCCCCTCAGCATGGCGGCGTTGGTATATCGTTCCCCATAGCGTCAGCTAGACGCAGCGAGAGTTCCCTTTCGAAAGGGAACGTCTAAGGTTACGTATGTAACCTCTGTTCCCTGAGAACAGGGAACGAGCGCTGCGTCGCGTTGCCATGCTTCAGGGCCTATCTGCCATACAGTCCCTTCAGACGAGAAGATGTGTATGTGTTGGCACGGCGCCCTTTTATACTTCCGGGTCGCACGTTGATGACGTCATGGGCTGACGTCGGTCAAAGACTTTGCCGTGATTCGATAGTAGCTTCAGACACCAGTCACGCCGAGGGCGTTCCCCATAGCGTCAGCTAGACGCAGCGCTCGTTCCCTGTTCTCAGGGAACAGAGGTTACATACGTAACCTTAGACGTTTTTTATAAGCCAAGGAGTGTATGAAAACAGCCCATTTTGCTCTGCTTGATACCCCAATTTGTGTAGACATTACATTTCCCCTTTAAACATATTATGAGCTGAGAATGAAAAAGAGGGAGAAGGGAAAAAAGGGGAAAAAAAACACGAGACAAAGAATCACAAAAACCATGAAGCCCTTACAAAATCTACAAATTCTGGGGAACAAGGGAAGACAAGAGATGAAAAGATAAACATTTTAGAAGAAGGATGAACAAAATATCACAAAAGCCAGGGTGTTAGACAAAAGCTAGACACACTGAACGCAAACAAAGTATATAATAAAGAAGGATAGAGAAAAGATAGAAAAAAAGCTGTAGCTAAGGAGTTTGCTATTTTCAAGTTATTTAATACAGATTAAGCCTAGTTATTGGACGATTATATTTTTTAAATGATACACAGTGTAAATAAGTGCACAAATTGATTTACATGTAATTGAATTAAGAGCATGATATGGCAATTAATTAATCAAGATATATCAAGATTTACAGAGAAATGCTCTTAAATTAATTGATTACATAATTGTGGAATTACAAAAGGCTTTATTCACTGAATATATTCACGCCTACAATCTACAGATGTCTATTTTAACATAATTTTCATAATTAATTGAAATAAATTATTTTGTTAAACTGACAGCACAAATTCAAACTTTAGACTACATTTTATTAAAATACGGAATTTGGGAATCATACTGAACATTATTACCTTCCAATCCATATTATAATAACTCTTATTTGCAAGCAATTCAAACAATAGGGGATCAGATAAATCAAGGATAAGGGAGAAGGAGAGCAGGAAAAAAGCATAACATAGTTCTAAATAAGGAATCAAGTTCCATCATAAGAAATCCTACACAAAAGCCCTTGATTTCCCTGCAGGGACCACTATATGTAAGACAATGCAACCTAGGAACTTGATCTGTTTGCTTTAATGGTCCGTTCTCACAGTCAATTACATGCATTTCCAATCAATGGCCGAAAGAGGGGAATGAGGAATGAATTTTTGTTTAGTGGAACACTAATAGCATGAATTAAGACATAATTATGTCTTCATCCATTCAACATAATGTGGCAAAACCTTTCCCTGGAACTGCACAAAGAGATAATTGCACACAGAATATGCATACACGTCTGGCATCCTTACAACACAAACACGAGAAAATTAATACACCTATACATCAAAACATTAATGATTAATTTAAGCCCCCGGCATGAGAAATAAATAAATAAAAATGCGCTCCCAACGTGACAAGGAATTTATCTCAAGTGTACTTTCTCATTATGAGAACGACAAATTCTGCATCAAATGAGGAAAGAATGTATGGAATATGTGGGCAGAAAATGTATCTAATGACAGTAAATCAACAAGTGAAGTCAAGCACAATAAATGCTGTGACAGGTTTTAATATGTCTTAAGGCAATCCGCTTTAAACTCACAACCCTATGTTTGTTGTGAATTTTGATTAGTCAACAGAAAGCTTACATTTCTGCTTTATTTATGGTATGTGATCTACTGTTATAAGCAAGTAATCATTAAGCAAACATTTATCCAAAGTGACTTACAGTTCCCCCTGAAGCACTGTTCAACGAGGAAAGCTCTTTAAAAGCCGCTTATGATCTCTATATACCTTTATGTCACATTTTAATCATATAAAGTAACAAACACAGTGGTAATCATGGAGCATACACATACAGGGGGCTCAGTACCGCTCCAGGAGATTTGTCTTCCTGCAGTTTAGTTCTCTGATCTCCAGAGAAGGATGAAGGAAAAAAAGTGCAGAGAATTATACTAAAGTACTTACTAAATTAAAAGTTAATGTCTCTATTAAAGCATTAACTTGAATCACAAGTACAAAACTATCCACATTTAAGTTGACATGATACGGAAATTGCAGTAGTCATTTCTTCTCTATATCCGAGTGAAACGGCTTCCCAAACAGGAACAAATGTAGGGTGGGACTTGATTTTGTCCATTGGCAATTGTTTGGATCATCGGATGGTTGTGGTTTGCTATTGCTTTGATCTCATGTGAGTGACAGGTTGTCCCATCCTCACACCAATAAACACATAATCAGAGAAGAGAAGAGATGTTGCTGCAAAAGGGAGGGGAAGTTATAATGAATAAAGATTATGAGGGCACATTAATAAAAATACAATTAAAAAAAAGATGTGCACAGATACATTTATACACAGATACATACACAGATCGTTTCTAATAAATTCTGCAATATTCCACAAAACTACAATAATTGTCCATTTTAAATTGATGGTGACTTAATGTTACATGTCTGTGGTTTTCAGTTTTCTTCCTGTGACCTAGTTTTTCTCCAGTCTGTCTGATTAGTAATTTCCATCATCTTCTCCTTTGCAAGTTTGATATACACCAAGTTTGTAACAGATCGACGGACCAAAACCGTTTTTCTCCAGGCGTTCCAATGGCCGGTCCAAAAGAGGATTCTGCCGCCTTTGTGGAGTGGGTATTGGTAAATAACAACTCACCATTCACCATCGGCACCGCTGAGGAGGAACGTGTTACCAGTCCCACTCCACCACCGACCAGAGACCAGCCATCCACCACCGACCACGACCGGCACAAGGGAGTTGCCTGTGCCCGCCGCAGACTGTGGAGACCGGCCTGCCACAATTGACGAGCCCAAACCCAGGCAGAGGTTGAAAGGAGTCATCGCCCTGGAGCCCGGACCACAGCATGCATCTGACCAGGTGCGTGAGCCGGCAACATCGTGCGTCGAGGAGGGGGTACTCATGGAGCTTGAGGGCTGGGAAGGGAGTCCCGCCCACCACCCCGCCGCGGTGGAAGCAATGAAGACCTCTGGCGGCTATTGTGAGGAACTGAAGGACATTTTTGTGGACAATTCAATAGACTTTTTTTGGAGAGGTTATACCCTGTTCCCCTGTATCTCCAGTGCTTCCTGTAGCTCCTGTGTTCTCTGTCTCTCCAGCGTCCCAAGTTTCTCCTGAGTCTTCTGATCTTCCACCTAGCCTCCCTCTCCCACCTCTTCAGTCAGCCAGTTCCTCAGCCCTGCCTGCACTGATGTCTTTCAGCCCCTCTGCTCTGCCCACATGCTGTATGGACCCACCCTCAGTCCATCAGCTCCAGCCAGCGCAGGGGATCCCCTGTCATCGCCGCCAGTCTCTGCACCCTGCACTCGACCGCGGCCCGTCGACACTTCGGCTACGCCCTGGCTCCTCCCTCCCTCGGCTCCACCAGAAACCGTCAGCCATATGGCTTCTCCAGGCTCCCTCATCTCTCCGGCTACGCCTTTCCCTCTGCTCTGCCTTCGTCCTCGGTCCCACCGGTTCAGCCTCTGTCCTACGGTCTTCCGTCTCCACCTCAGACGCTCGTCGCCGCAGCTCCACCTCGGTCTCCAGGGCCTCCAGTCTCGTGCAGACCCAGCAGCTCCTCCAGTGGCTCCTTCATCGGAGGCGGTTTCCTCGTTGGTCGTCCCCAGGGTGTTTTCCACTGAGTCGTCGACACCATGGCTCCGCCCCGCGGGGCCTCGTCTTGGCCGGCCTCTGGCGTGTCACCTGGCTTCTCCTGCTTCAGGCTCCCCACTGGCTCCTCCCTCCTTCCACGCCCCCATGGACTGTTGTTCTTCCCTTTGGACTTTGTGTTGTTTTCTGTTTGTTTCCACGCCCTCCTCCAGAGCCCCCAACCTCCCTCCTCTGTTGTTCCCTTTACAGCACGAGGACGCGCCTACTCGGAGGGGGCGTTATGTTACATGTCTGGTTTTCAGTTTTGATCTTGTGACCTAGTTTTTCCCCAGTCTGTCTGATTAGTCATTTCCATCACCTGTGTTTTGTTAATTACCTCGTTTGCCTCTGTGTATTTAGTCTGTGTTCCTTCAGTGTTTGTCCGTCGACGTTCCTGTATACTGGTGTGTTTGAGTGTATCCTGAGATTATTGTTAATCAAAGTTCCAAGTTCTCTTTCGCCTTTGAGTTTGATCTACTCTAGTTTTGTAACACTTAGAGTTTATTTAAAAAAAATAATTATATATGGTCTACACTAACTACTCTTGTGAGATTTATATATACCAATGTATCAATATGAGAAATCAATGTTAAGTGGTCTCTGAATTTTTTGCAGAGCTATATATATTATCTCACAAAAGTGAGTACACCCCCTCACATTTCAGCAACCATTTTAGTAAATCTTCTCAAGGGACAATACTATAGAAATGAAACTTGGATATATATATATATATATATATATATATATATATATATATATATATATATATATATATATATATATATATATATATATATATATATATATATATATATATATTTTTTTTTTTTTATGTCCTGACTGTATATGGCTCATACAAAACACATCAAATAGTCATTAAACCCAGCATCCTAAAAAAAAGATGATCTGAAATTGTTTAACTCACTATAAACCCTAATGCACAAAATTAATAATTGGTTTGAGATGGGTAAACTTAAATTAAACAAATTAGTTCAATCAACTAAAGTTTTATGAGTATATAGAAGTTTTGAGTGACATGACACATTTTAAGTAATCTTAATTGTTTCATTGGTTAGAATTCTGGTGTGTGCGCGCGCGCATGTGTGTTATTAATGTTAAGTGGGAGATTTGTTTAGCTGCTAATTTAGAAGAGTTTCAGTTATGTTGGGTTTTTGAGGGGTTACCATCGTGGTGACGAGTGGAGCAAAAGCTTGGTTTGAGCACCGGTATGTTGAATATTCTAAATTGCTGTACTCATTGAGTAATTGCTACGCTTAAATGCTGTCAAAGCATTGCATTAGCAATTAGCAAGTCAACATATACTGAATTAGCTAGTTAAAGGTAGTCAAGTTTTCACTTCTAAAAATATTTAAATTGAGATTACATGATAATTTCAATTAAATGTCCGAGTTGGCATACTCAAATATTTTGAGTTAAGAGCAATTAAAATATACAAGTGCAGGATAAAAATCTGTCAGTTCTGTTTACTTAAACTTTGAATTATTTGAATTTGCACAGATTAACTCAAATTTTGCCCACTTTATTCAAGTTTACACTGTATTAGAGTCCCTTTTACACGTAATGTTTAGAATTACTGTAGTATCTAGCTGAAATCATTATCCAATTTTTGCAATTTTTTTAACACTTGGAAAAGTCCTATTCTATTGTAGAAGGCTTTATGGTCTACACTAACTGAAAAGCCAACAACTAAAGAAACACATCCAAAACTTGAAATTGTATATAATCCGGAGAGGTTTGCCATAGTATTTTCAATATACCAATCTTTCAATTTGCAATAAAAAAATAAAAAAATAAACACAGAGACACACGCACACACCAAAATCTGTGCCTATGGGCAATTGGGCATAGATCCACTCTGGCTCTTTGAGTGAAATGTGAAAGCTTGTGGAGCTGCTCTCCACAGCAGTGAAGAATCACGCTGGAGAGCGTCCATTCAAAGCACTCCAACAGAGTAGAATGAGAAGAGTTATCATCCAGAATTATTTAATTAAACCCCATGAACGCGGCATGCAGCACGCCAACTGTGTAATGGGGATCAAATACTGGCCAGCAATCAAAACCTTGATCACAATGTGTCTAGATGCACATGACACTTTTCCATGGTTTCGCACCAGAAGTGACAATCAGCGGGCTGCTAAAAACACCTTTTATGTTAACACCTTTACAAATCAGGCGGTACGAGCAAAGGGCACATAATAATACTGTACATCTCTAAGCCTAACTTGTATGTATAAGAGATCTGTTTACTTCTGGAAACCATCTTAGATCCTCTTTACAGCATTTTAATTGACAATAACAATTGATTATACCTAAAAGGCGAATGGAAATAGTTATTGGTCGTGCTCATAAAACTATGTATAAACTCAATTACGGGGAATCAGGCTTGTAATTATTAACCTGTCGACTCTCTCAACATTAGATAGAGGGTTATTCCAGCAGGGAATTCAATAGCTTCTTTGCTTTACAATAAAAGCTCATTGGCTGTCATTTCTGATTCTTCCTTGTCATCCAGCATGAACATAAAAGGCAATTATAGAGTCATTGTCTTTCTTTGAGACAATTGGGTTCCTGTCTTAGGCTCTTTTCACTAAAATTGGGACATAATTACTAGAGTAGTATTGCTTTTGACAAGAAGGAAGACATTACCACAAAAAAGGAGTCTGTTTTCCACACATTTTCTCTGTTCTTTCCTCTTACTTTTCCCTAAATCACTTTGTTTTGTGGGACAAGTACTTCACAACTATCATAAAAGAGCCTCCCTGTTGATCGACTCGTAAAGACTACGGCCCAACTGAGAATCTAATGCACACAAACACATGCCGTAATGGAGGGCCCATTAGACAGGATCATCAGAGCGACCCACTGCTGAGATTCTCCATTTTGCCATAATTCATAGTAATGATTATTTCTCAAACTTCACTTTGTTCACACTTTCATCAAAGGCACTGCCATTCAGTCATAATGACGTGCGTGCAGTCAGCCGAGACATACAAAATCACTAGAGAGAGAGAGACTACACATGAAATAGTTCAGAAACTATCAGTGGAAGGTGGAGCTTGTGTTAAACTTCTGAAATAAAGGTTTTTGTTCTCGCAAACAGCCAAGTGGGTTAGGCCATGACTCATTGCTTGCGACTCTGATGTTGGTGTGCTGGGATAAAATGTGATTCTTCTCTGTTGACTCTGAGTGTGCTGAGCTATGAAATGACTCATCATTGCTAGTGATAGAATTGAAGAATTGGCTCTCTTTGATCTGAATTGGCCACACCTCACAGGAAGTTAAACTGGAATGGCAGGAAAACAAATTGAAGTGAAACTCACAAGTTAATTAAAAGTGCCCTTACTATGCTACTTTAAAGGTTCCTCATTTTGTTTTAGAGGTCTCCTACAATAGATTTACATGCATTAAAAAAAAAATCTTTCTTTTTCTCATTATATACATTGCACATCGCCTCGTTTCTCAAAGAGTCTGTAAATGGTTTGTTCAAAGAGTCCCTCCCCTCCTTTCATTGCACCTACTCGGCTCTGATTGCTCAGACAGTCAAGTCTGTTGTGATTGGTCTACCGCTTAGAGCACATATCGGAAAGGAAATGCTCATCTGAATTTCAGCTCCAGTGGCTTCTTCAGCACTTGTATACACAGTGATATGAACAGTAACGATGGCGCCATTTTTTTCCGTATCAATTTCAGTCCTCATTCTTTTGAAGTGCATACAAACAACACTAAAAACACCATCTCAACATGTCGACAACACAAACACAACTCTTCCAGGCCTCAGCAACAACTACAGTGTTTGAGGGTGGGTCAAAGCAGACATTGTTCGTGGGCAGCCAATGAAGACCGTAGGCTGGCATTATGCAATTTTTTGTACATTGTTACGTAGGTTTGTAACAGAAAGTGAGACTGGAATTGCTGACTCATTTTGGCAGTTCAACTGATTCTTTTTTAGGAGACAATAACTTTATTTGTTGTGCCCTTTGATCTTTAAAAACTTTGCAGAAATTGTACATTCACAAACAGCTATTACAGACTGAATGCGTAACATTCGGAAAATATTCGAAAAAGCATAATAGGGGAACTTATATATATATATAGTCAAACCAAAATGTATTAAGACACCTTCAACATTTTCTCACATTATCACAGTTTATTTGCTATAGTTCAGAAATGGTAAGAAAATATGACAAGAACTTAGAGTTAAATTGTCAGGACAAATTCATCTTGATCATGTTAGATAACTTTTATAGAAAGGTATGCAATGGATTACAATCAACCAATCAGCTGTCAGCTGTTAAATTTAAGTATTAAGTAATTAGATAATACCAATTTAGGTCAAACAAAGACCAAGCAATGCTTAAATTTGTTCAGTCTGTGGTGTAAAAGGTTGCATTAGCAATTAAAGAAAAAACATTTAAGCAAAACATGGTCAGATCAAAGTGTCTGAATAATTATGGTGCTACATTTTTATCAATTTTACTGGTAGTCCACAGTATGAAGAATGTTTGGGTATAATATGTCACAGTTACTTTATTTTGCTATCCTCACTTACATAAATAAACTATAGTGTCCTGCACCCTAAAATATATTATCTGATGTCTGAATCATTTTTGGTTTGACTGTACATATAATAGCTTAATTTGAGAGATAAAGTGATCAATAATTAGACTGGGTAAACCCAGCCTGATCTGCCGGCGATTTGATTTCGCCCTGCAGCTCAGTCTGGAAACCTGTACATTCATTTCTACTGCTGCTGTTACACTTTTGCCGGAACCACTCACAGACTGGCTTGTCCACCGGGCGCGCTATTGGCGGGTTAGAGAAGCGATGGGTCATTATCACATCTCTTGTGGTCTGATTGGTAGAAGGACTATCCAATTGCATACAGTCATTTGCATTATGCTCGTTTATCACGCCTCTTGTGGTCTGATTGGTTGAAGGACTATCCAATTGCGTACAGTCATTTGAATTATGCTCGTTTATCACACCTCTTTTGCAGTGGAAAATACATAGCAGATTCCCCAGACCAATGTATTATTAATATTATTATTATTAATGTTCAATCTTAAATATGAAATATATTTACAATATAAAATAACTTTAAAAATATTTTAAAATGTTTTGTAAATGTAATTTATTTCTGTGATGGCAAAGCTGAATTCTAAACAGCAGCCATTATTCAATGTCACATGATTCTTCAGAAATCATTCTAATATACTGATTTGCTTCTCATTTATTATTATTATAAATGTTGAAAATAGTTGTGTAGCTTCATATTTATTTGAGTATTTATTTGAAATTGAAATTATTACGTACCATTACAAATGTGTTTACTGTCGTTTTTGATCAAATTTATGCATCATTGCTGAATAAAAGCATACATTTTTTGGAAACAAAAAAACTAAACTTTTAAATGGTAGGATGTAGGTAATTTATACACTTGTAAAAATATTTATTTCAATTCCAATGTAATTCCAAAATAATTCAATTTCAATTTCATGTAATTCTGTTTCTTTGCATTTATTCCAACTCTTTTCCTGATTTAGAACTGCAATTCAAGAAACACTCAATTTAATTCTGAAGGGCGCACAACCCTTACAACACGACTAATTATCGCTGGTAACTCTGGCTATGCGTGTGCTGAATTTAAGCAGTTTTGAGTTGGGCTAAAACATGACAATCTTAACCAGAGGCGCTTTCGTATTCCAGACTCAACTCTTTATCTTTGTATTTTTGTTTTATTTGCTTAAGAGGCAGACTCTTTGCTTCAGCTTCTCCAGTTTCAGCAGACCAAAATCATCTGGAATTTTAATACTCTTCTCATCTTGAGCCTTTATCTTTTAAATTTTTCAAGCCCTCCTCTCAAAGTTACAAAGCCCACTTAATAATTCATGATGAAGTCTTTATCAAAGGGATAAAAACATTGATGAGGACACACTGTGCAAAATTAATCTGACTTGAATAATACAAATGAATTCATGCGATAACACCAGACCCTTAGTGCAAACTTTATCACACTGAACAAACAGAGACTATAAGGAAGAGAAGAAGACAACTTATATAACGAACACATTATTCTTCAGTCTAATTCTAAATTTCAGTGGCCTCTTGCAAACATGTGAAATTCAAAATGGAGGTCTGCTTTATCACTTAGATGTCCAGGGTTTTGGTCTGCAATACATGTAAGACAATAGGTACAGGACAGCCAGACACTTCCTCCCTCTCTCTGTCTCTCTCTCTGTGAGTGTGGCGTCTCTGTTTTCAGGATGAGCTACATTAGTCACTGAACAGGAACTGAGCGTCAAAATGATTTGATATGTGGAGGCCTGGATTAACTTCGGCAGAGGGTATCTGTCTCTTGGTGGATTTGCTTATGAATGTGTGTGTGTGGAAGCTGCAGTTAGTTTTTTTTTTTTTCAGTTCCTTGATACCTGCATTCCTACAAAGTTTGGGGCTCTAGAACAATTTAAGTCCTACTGGCTACACGCGCACACAATAAAGTCCCTGAAAAAAAAACGCAATTTTGTAAATCGCATCAGACAAGCCTTGACAGCTTCATTGCAAACCTCGTCTCACCTCATTCTGAAACTTAAAGTTTTAAATGTGAAAGAACCTTGGAAACCAGAGTGAAATATCAACAAAAACCAAACTACTGAATCAAATATTGACCACTGGCTGAGATGAAAGTTTACTCATAACCTTGTGTGTGTGTTTATTGAGTCAGCCGTAGCACTTCCTTCACTCACTGTATGCTACCAATGCAACATCAAAGAGTTTAGGAAAGTCAGTGCAGAGGAGTTCAACTTCCACATGTGCTCACAAACTCTCGGATCCACACACAAACACAGACACAGACACAGACACAGACACAGACACACACACACACACACACACACACACACACACACACACACACACACACACACACACACACACACACACACACACACACACACACACACACACACACACACACACACACACACACACACACACACACACACACACACACAATATTCTTTAAAAGAAATGTAAGCTTACCTATACAGGAATATCCAAGCCATTAAAGGGTGAATTGTAATGCGGGGGCAGGGGTGGGGAGACAAAGAGAAAAAAAAGATTAGGAATTAGTTGTCAATAACAACAGACAAATCTTAGTTTTGAGATGGAATTTTTTCCTCCCATCTCACATTTTTTTCGACCCCCATGTCCCTTTAGAAGCTCCATAGAATTGAGCTTGTTCAATAATGAATTAACTTTACACAGTTATTGAACTGAATTGAATCAACACTGAAATGAATTGAGCTGATTAATGGCATTATTGCCTTGCTAAAGCTGCTTTACAGCAGAATTTATACTTGTCTCTCTTATTTGATTAAGTTTGCATCATAATTCTGTTGCTGTACTGTTTATTATTGTGAAGCTGCTTTGAAAAAAAAATTGTATAAAAGCACTATAAGAATAAAGGTGACTCGACTTGACTATTAAAGGGTTAGTTGACCCAAAAAGGAAAATTCTGTCATTAATTCCTCACCCTGCTGTTCCAAACCCGCAAGAGCTTTGTTCATCTTCGGAACACAAATTAAGATATGTTTGATGAAATCGAACCATGTTAATAAAACATAATTTAATTACCACTTTCAAGGCCCAGAAAGGTAGTAAAGAGATTGTTAGAATAGTGTTAATAGTGATAGAATTGTCTCTCTTTGATCTGAATTGGCCACACCTCACAGGAAGTTAAACGGGAATGGCAGGAAAACAAATTGAAGTGAAACTCAAGTTAATTAAAAGTTCCCTTATTATGCTACTTTAAAGGTTTTACAAGGATTTACCGGTACATGCCTTAAAAAACTCTTTCTTTTTCTCATTATATACATTGCACATCACCTCATTTCCCAAAGATTCTGAAAATGGTTTGTTCAAAGAGTCAGTCTCTCTAAACCCCTCCTTTCATTGCACCTACTCTGCTCTGATTGGTCAGACAGTCAAGTCTGTTGTGATTGGTCTACCGCTTACAGCGCATATATCGGAAAGGAAATAAGTGTAATAAATGTGACGACAGTGGTTCAACCTTCATTTTATGAAAAGACGAGGATACTTTTTGTGCGCAAAAGCAAACAAAAATAACAACTTTATTCAACAATTTCTTATAGTCTGTAAGTCTCCTAAGCAGTTAATGTTGTGAATACAGTGCCATTGGTCGATGCTGTTCATGTGAGCATCACGACACATGTGTGTAGAAGAAGTTGACCACTCTAGTCAAATGGACTATTTTAACAATGTCTTTACTACCTTTCTGGGCTTTGAAAGTGGTAAGTAAATTGCTGTCTATGGGGGTCAGAGAGCTCTTGATTTCATCAAAAATATCTTAATTTGTGTTCCGAAGATGAACGAAGGTCTTACAGGTTTGGAACGACATGAGGGTGACTAATTAATGACAGAATTTTCATTTTTGGGTCAACTAACCCTTTAATGTATATCTTTAATAGTTCTCACAACAAAAATCGCTCATGGAAAATGCCATTAACCAAAATATCCAGATCACTGTATTTTTAGTGCGCTGTAAATATAATTTTCATCCCCTCTCATTTTTCCTTTCCTCTGCTTTCTTTTACTCACTGTTCCCTCACTCACCACAGTGCATCTCCATTCCACACCTCCCTTTTATTTTCTCTGTTTTCAAAATCTCCTATTCCTCCTATTTTGCTTCCAGGCAGTTCCATTAGACACTGCAGGGCCCCGTTTCCCTCTCTCACCATCTTCCGTTTCTGTATTTAGCCTCCTCTCTCATTATTCAACACATTATTCTTCAGTCTAATTCTAAATTTCAGTGGCCTCTTGCAAACATGTGAAATTCAAAATGGAGGTCTGCTTTATGGCTTAGATGTCCAGGGTTTTGGTCTGCAATACATGTAAGACAATAGGTACAGGACAGCCAGACACTTCCTCCTCTCTCTCTCTCTCTCTCTCTCTCTCTCTCTCTCTCTCTCTCTCTCTCTCTCTCTCTCTCTCTCTCTCTCTCTCTCTCTCTTCTCTCTCCTCCCTTTTATTTCTCCTCTTCATTTCTGACCACTGACTACTCTCAGGATGCCAGAAAGAGACTGCCACCGTAGGCTGACAGCCACATTAAAACAATGTTAATTAACAAATGCCATTTGCCATTTGACAATTCTTCACCGTTTCTAAATTTGCAGAAACTTATAAACAAACATTTCAGAATTAATTACAGTTTCACATATGAACATATGTCGCTTGTGCATGGCCAATTAAAGAATTGTTAGACTTGGAAAACGAGGGCACTGGTAGGAGCTGACAGACGCCTCGTTGTCCAACCGTATCCCACACGCTACTGACATTAGTCACTGCAAAAGTGTGGAATGATTTGACAAGCTGCTAATACATTTATTATGAGAAAAAAGATATGTTGGAAATAGACAAGAGGCATACATAGTGCTCTGCATCTTGATGCCAATGCTTTCAGGGCAGCAGTCAATCCCTTCTTTCCATGATATCTGGATCCCTTTCAAGTCACGCTCTTTGACGGAGGTCAACTTCAACATGGATGGATCGCGTAGTATACGTTACTGAGGTGAAACTGAGCACTCGAGAAGTTATTTTGAACTGAAACAGAAGGGCCAAATCAGAGCGTGGGCACTTTAGAGGAAGCGATTGTGACACTTGGGCTGGTTGCTATTAGTGGAATGTGTTTGTAAAGTACGCACTCAGCAGGTGGCTCTGGATGAAGTTGGGTATGATGACAGAAGTGCAGGAACAGAAGTATGCACTCAGCAGGTCTCTACGAGGGCGTACATTAGCATGGGGACAGCAGTATGTACTCTGCAGATGGTTAGGAGTGTAGGATGCGAGGAAGGTGAATACCAGCAGATCCTTTTTTTTTTTACAGGTAGATGTTCGTCACGGATTGATGCTAGTGTGTGTCTCCATCTGGTTGCCACCCCAGAGCTGTCTTTTTTAATTACCCCAAAGGAGTTCAGAGATGGTCATCACATACAGTACACAATAAAAAAGCAGTAAAGTGTGTTCATGTGCGTTTGCATGTGTGTGTGTGTGTGTGTTTGTGTGTGTGTGGTGGAATCGCGAACAAAGCCAATAAACAGTTCCATTTAGCCTGCTGTGCTTTCCTTCATTGTCTATTCATAGATCTAATTAAGACTTTCTAGCTTCCTTTCTTTTATGTTAGTGCCGTGTTTTCAGGAGTGGAAATTAGGCCTTTGCTAAATTAATATCATAAGTGCTCAAGCAGCTATGATCAAGCGTCCTATTAGAGTGGGCTCAATTAGATGCATGCAAATGTTTTTTCTTACAGTCAATTCCCTTTAAATGGGTGATTTTCCATTTTGCTTTATCAGCCAGTTGACAAATAACACATCCCACCCGTTCCCTAATTCGCTATGTTAAATATGGCAATGTCCCTCTCTCTCTCTGTCTCGCTGGTGTGTGATTAGTCTATGGTGGAACTAACATAGATATGAAAAATCGTAACGGTTATAGTCCAAATAGGCTTTTAAAAAGGCTACACAAGGTTCTTTCAGTGCCAATGTCATCAATCAGCTTTAGCAGAGGCATTACAAACAAGAAGACTCGAAACACTTCAAAAACATGTAGATGAAAACAGACCGGGCCGTTTGATGACAGTTCTGTGTCTGAAAATAAACATCACTGTAAAATATAACTGCAAAAATTGACCAGTAATTCAAGCTAAAAATTTTATAATAAAACAAGTAAATAATAAACTTTTGGAAAAAAAGAAGAAAGAAAATAAGAAAAATAATTTTAAAAAATGTGAGTGTTGAAAACTTGCGTTATGATACTGGGGTAGATTTGAGCATGTTGCTATGTGGTTGCTGGGCCATTACTCAGTAGTTTCTTGCATGGTTAAGGTGGTTACTTACGACGCCCCTAAAGGGACATGGTGTAGGGAAAAATATGAGATGGGAGGAAAAAATACATTTCAAAACTTTTGCGTTTTCTCGCAAAGCTTTTGTGTTCTTTGTAAAACTTTTCCAAGGGAACGCAGAGGTTTTGTGAGGGAATGCAACATTTCTCGGGGGGAGGGGGGTTATGTGGGAGAACGTAAAGTTATTGACATAATTTATTTTCCCATCTCACATTTTTACCATATTTTGGGGCTCCGTACTTACTGGCCCAAGTTAATAAAAAAACAACAACTCAGTAACACTTTAGTTTAGGGACCAATTCTTACTATTTACTAGCTGCTTATTTGCATGCATTTTACTGGGATACTGGCTGTTTATTAGTACTTATAAAGCACATATTAATGCCGTATTCTGCATGACCATATTCAACATCCCTTAATCCTATACACTCTAAAAGGTAATTCAGGGGATCTGTTACCACAACTTAAATAAACTTTGTTATTTGCACTACCGACTGTTTATTACAGTCACAACTGTTTACTTATTCATTTTGCACTACCATACCTTAACTGTATTATGCTCATTTGCACTGCCGACTGTTATTTACAGTACCTACTGTTTACATTTGCATTTTGCACCGTACTTCTAACCGTAATATGCAATCACTTTCCACTGCACTTTTACACTTTTTTTCGGATAGCTTCTGTCCATAATTTATTGCACTACCTTAATCCACTGCCATATTCCTCATTTTAGCCTAACATATCATTGTATACCTCTCTCTGTAAAATTCTGTTTATAGTAATAGCCATCTGTATGTTATATTACATATCCACCTGTAAATTCTGTTTATAGTAATAACCATCTGTATATTATTCACTGTACATATTCACCTGTAAATTCTGTTTATAGTAATAACCATCTCTCTATTTATAGATATATTTATATATACTCAGTACATATCCATGTCCTGCACTTATGCAAACGTTGTATATCCTGCACTTGCTGCTATTGCACTTCTGGTTAGACCTAAACTGCATTTCGTTGCCTTGTACTTGTACTTGTGTAATGACAATAAAGTTGAATCTAATCTAATCTAATCTAAATGCATGGTTGTAAGTTAAAAATTCTAATTTATTGTTTTATTTAAACCGTTTAAGTTGCAAGCATAATTTTGTAGAGTTCTGTAGACATAATAGTGTTGTTCATTACATCAACTTAATATCGTCTTTAATTTAAAATCAAATTTCTGCATTAATTGGCTTTTTTTTTAATAGGTTGTAGTAACTTAGTGAAATTGTCTTGATAACTTCAGAAATTAAGCAGTGGATTTCTAGTTTCCAGTTTGCTTTGCAAAGGACTGGATTAGGAGAATAAATGTTGAAATTAAGTGTTAATTTATGGAAAAAAACTGTAAGTGTTTAAATCTTGTTATTTCAAAGAGTTTCTGTAATGTTGATGTTTTTGTGGTTACCATTGTGCTGAAAAGTCGATACATGAAGGTAAACAGTAAATTGCCTCAACAAGCAATGACTGCATGCGCTAATGCCAGTGACAAGTAAAATGTAACTTTTTCATTAAATATACATGTTAAATAAGTTAATTTAGCATGTGCTATGATAGCTTTTGATTTGAACTGAAATATATAAAATTAATTGGTTCCAGGGCTACAACTCTGGTAGTTGGAGTGAATACATTTTTTTGAGTAATCAACTTATGCTACAAATTATTAGGTTTTTCTAAGTCAGTGTAGCTTGTTTGTTTAATGTAAATTCACTCGAAGTTGTCATAACTTAAAACAATTGATGCAAATTGCTGCGTTATTTTTTATTTTCTTTTGTTGAGCCAACACATTTTTTTAGAGTGTACCCCATACCTAAATTTAAACCACCTTACTAACTATTAATAAACCTAAACCTAAACTACCTGACTAACTATTAATAAACAGCAATTAGGAGTTTATTGAGGCAAAAGTAATACTTAATATGAGAAATGGACCCAATCTAAAATTGACCAAAAAAATCTAAGGTAAATATCTAACGAAAAAGGTAAAAAGGAAAACATTAAGAGAGAAAAAAAAGGAAAAAAACCAAAGGAGCATCTCATTTAAACCAACCCTGTTTTCTCATACTGAGCGTGTGACAGCACATCCAGGAGTGAAGGATAGGGTGGAGGAGGAGAGAAGAGTTGAGCTTCTGACAGAATGAGGGTTTTTTTTTTCTGTGACTTCCTAAGGAGACTGCTGAAGGTGTGTGAAACACAACACTGTCAGTTATTACAACTCTCAGCTTCACCACTCTTCCTCGAAGCAAGAGTTTATTTCCTGTCCCAATAGGAAGTGACCTTAGTCATCCTACAAATAACCCTGGCCAAGTTGGAGGGGGTCATGCCTTAAATGAGATACCTCATTAGCAGACATGCAAGTAAAAGGAATTGTTCACCTAAAAATGACAATTCTCTCACCATAGGATATATTAAAACAAACGGGTATCAAGACATTTTAAGAGACCATAGACTTTTAAAGTAAAATAAAATCATTAAAAATAAAAAGTCTCCAGACAGTTTTTTTTTCACGAGTTCTATTGCTCATGTTTCATGTTTTTTTGTTGAAAACACAAGCGATAAAATGGGGAGGAAAAGTTTTGTGAAAATATAACTTAAGACCTTAAGCTGTGCATTTTTGTACAGCTATGTCATGCACGAAACCTTGAAAAACTTAAGTGAATGGTCAAAGTCATCTGCCTAGAATATGTTTACATCAAAATCAAAGGAAAAGTCGCTCAGTGGAGTGCAAAATTGCACTGTGTGAACAGTGTGAACATTCCAAACCCTAATGACTTTTTTTTGACAAAATATTTTTGAAGAATGACCAAAATGTAGTTGCTTTTCCTTTTTCCTGTGTCTCGTTTGTTCTTCTGCATATTCAAACTTTGCATTTCTCAATTAGTTATGAAACGCACACATGCAAACGCACGAAGCAAAGATAATAAACGAATGACAAGGAAGCACAAAAAAAATAACATACAGTACACAAGAATAAATACAAATAAGAGTGGGTTGTTAGTCGCCAGCAGCACACCAGCTCCGGACAAACAATTTTTAAAAAAAATAACAAATAAATGTTATATTTTTGACAAATGTAAAGGCCCCTTCACACCAAAAGTGAAATAAATTAGCCTTTACAGTAGTGGGCGCAGTTTAAAAACAAAAACTTTTAGCTGTTCTGCCATTCTGGATTGAAGAAGAATAGGATGCAGGAGAAGAAAGTTCAACAAGCTTACTTCAGCAATAAAAATGTAGAAAAAAATTAAACACAAATGTGATGTTTATCTTAAGTCATTTTTGCTTATTATATGGTTGAATTGGATCATCGAAGGTCAGCAGCAAAGGCATTTCGTCACTGTCCGATGAAAACCACGTATGTCCATTTTGCCGATTTTGAGATTTTTCGACGGATTGAATGTCCAGGTTCATTTCCGTATACAGTATGCTTCACATATCTAAATGGCCAATGAAAAGTTGTGAAATCATGTCATCTGATTTTCACGTATATCCATTTGGTGTCAAAGCTGTCAATCACGCCACGTATCTCCCGCCCTGTGGAAGCATCTCGCCGGTCTCGCCGGTCTCGTGAAGTTGTTTCATCGAAGCTCAGCACTGGATAGCCAAAAGTACGACATTGAAGCTCTCCACAGTTTAGTTCTAATCTAGTTCTTCACAGATTAGTTTGCTTGCTAGTATGTGAATAAACTCGGTCTCATTGATAAGATTCAGCCTTTTTTTTCTTAGTCAAACTGATCAAATTATAGCCTGTAATGCTACTGTCATGATTGTCACTAGAACATGCCTCACTCTTACTGCTATCACCGCTTGCCAGAGGCTGAGAATGTCCAGCACGTATTCCTCTGTCAATATTAAACGCGACTTGGCCATTCTAATTAATGATCGGAAGAACGCGTATCGACCACCGTTACTGTAAAATGTGCACGTATGTCCATTTAAACTCAATTTTGGTCAAATGTGGATTATATCATTACACTGGCAAGAATATGGTTACATGTAAAGATGCCGTACCAAGTATGACAACGCTACATTCAACTGCTTTTGAAATACAGTGTTTTTTTCACTTCCTGAAAAGTAAGCGTTTTGGACATACGTGAGTTTCATCGGGCAGCGACGATTTGTTAATAAAGTGAGATTAAATACATAAAGTATATTTGTGTCATTTAATATATGTAATATATATTCTGAGATTTCACGGTTTTTATTCATTTTGAGGAATATTGTATCTGTTTTTGTGCAAGTGAGATGGGTAAATGCCTGCTCACATTTATTCTAAAACTAGCGCACACAACGCCTCTGCACCTTACTCCCGATTTCTCTCAGCATGGGGACAAGAGAGCTTGTCAGTCAATAATGGGAAAACAAAGTAACTTAAGTTAATTATTTAAAAAAGTAACTCAGATATTTTGTTGTACAAATTGAAAAGTAATGCATTACTTTACTGTTTACCTGAAAAAAAGTAATCTGATTACGTAACTAAAGTTAATTGTAATGCATTACCCCCAACACTGTCTGTATGGCTAACATTACAACAACAGCATTTCTTGGTTCTGCGAAACTGAAAAAAACCCAATGTTACTCACGTATGGAGCAGAAACAATGCAACCTCGGCGTCCATTTCCAGGCCATCTCGCATAGGTCTCTCTAGCACTGGAAAGCTTTTCCAATATTAACACAGGTCCTAAAGCTCTTGCCTGATCATAACCCTTCTTTTTCCAGTGATATTCCTCAGAGATTTTCTTTTTTGTATCGTCTCTCATCTCTCTTTCTACAAATGTCTTTCTTCAAATGTCCTTCTGGCTCACTCTCTTTCCTCCACCATCATAAGCCCCCTAATCCTGATTGGCTACACATTTGTTGTGGTGCTCGGTCTGACCAACTTTTCAACAGCTTGTTTGAACAATCACTTACTGCACCTTTATGTGCTTTTTTGTAGTTTTTTGGGATTTGACAGCTCCTGAACATTCTTCAAAGAAAGCAAGTCATACAGGGTTGGATCAAAATGAGGGTGACTAACCGTTTGAAGAAATAGCCTAAGTAAGAGAAGGGAACACAACACTTCAGGAAAATGGAGGGAGCAACACGCCTGTGGCCTCGAACGCTCATATTTGTGCACCAGCTCCCCTCTACACTCCAGTGGAGAAAGGGTGTCTGTTCAGCATGACTGGCTCAGACTGACCAATCACCTCACTCTGTGTCTCAGTGTCCTCTGGGGTCCTTGCCAGGGCCCCAGCTTTGTATCAAAGATAAATTGCACCTCTGATTGACCACTGAAGGGAGGTTTTTACAAAGTCTGATTTGCTATTCATCAAAGCCAGCAACATTCGCACTCTCTCCCACGGTCGCCTCTGGTTTCCTTCTCCTTTCCAGTCAGTTTTTTTTATTTTTTATTATCATCTGACAATCTCCATTTTCTTTACGTTCTTTATTCTTTTTTGTTTCCTTCAGAATGTTTCTTAGCCTCTTGTCTGAGGTGCTTCTGTCCTATTTCTCTCTTAGCGGTTTCCTTTTAATGTTCATCTCAAGTGCCTCTCTACTACCGGCATCACAAGCACCAAAAAAAACAAACTAATGAACTGTCCCTCATCCCACACTGCAGTGAATAAGCACTGATGACGGAGAGTTTCCTCTGTTTGCCAAAGACGGGCATAAATCTCAGCTAGTCAGAAATGCCGATACGGCAAACTCTCTAATGACTGCCGTTTGGAAAAAGATTACAGGGCACCTGTCTGAAACCTCCGCAAAAAAAGCCGCTGAGGGAGCCTCGCCATAAAGCCTAATCATCACTTACACAGCCAGCTGTGCGTTCCATTAGATCATTTAATACACAAGAAAGTAAATAAATGAGAGCTCAAATAAATAAATAACAAACATTTGTTCTGCGCTGCTGGATGCCATGCTGAGCGTCAAAGTCTTAACCTGGATATTTCCATCAAGCTTTTGGGACAACAACTCTGCGGTCACAGAGCTGCCAGCATAAAGGAACAGCCCACGTAAAAAGGGATTTCCACTCATTATTTACTCACCCTCATTTCCTGGACAATATTTTCAAAATAATGAAAGTGAATGAGGATTGGGGCTGTCAAGCTTCACAACCGACACAAAAGTCATAAAAGTATCATGAAATGTGCATTACTTTCCAAGCCATATGATAGCTGTGGCCTACTTTTTTTTCTTCTTTTTTCTTTGTTTGGACATTTTTCAGAATTCATAATCTATCGATAATGATTTACGCTAGGTTATTGGCTAAGATTTGTGTATTATTATTTGTTGGTATATATTGGACATATTTAGACCGATATATGAAATTTGTGCATGCATGCATGCACATTTTTTTATGTTTAGATGACCTCTATTGTTGTATAACACTCTCTTAAAGCTCATCTTTAAAAACACTAATACTGTTTCACCCTCATCCTTCCCTCAGGTCATTTTGACCAAAACTAATTGATAATAAAAAATAAAAATTGAGTGTTTATCAGAGTGGTCCAAGACCCCAGGACATTTGTCGCACTCGCACCACGAATGCTCAATAAAAAATTGACTGGATTTGAGGAGTTTTGTGGTTGAAATGTAAAAAAGGGTCAATTTGGGTCAATTTGTCCCTCATAGGAATGAATGGAATGCGAGAAATGCTTCAGTACACAGAAAACCCCAGAAAATTCTCCAAATTCAAACTAAACATTTCCCAAAGAAATATTTTATATAACATTATTAATTTTTTTTTTACAAGAGGTCAGCAAAGAAACCCAATGTAAGATATTTTGAGCCGATTTAAAATGGTTATGCATGAAATTTTAATTAATTATTTTGAATTTAAGTTGAAAGAATGTGCTTAAATTACTATTTATTTTTTTATTGTTTGTTGATAAAATTTAGTAATTTAAAGGTAAATAAAATAAAATAAAAAATTTAAATACATTACAAAATTAGAAAAATATGATCAAAATGAAATGAAATAAGCTTTCAGGACAAAAAAATAAGTATAATTTCAGGGCTTCAGGTCATTTTGACCCGCAAGGGAAAGATTTGTTACAAAGTGTGAGGGAAGGATGAGGTTTAATGTAATCTTCAACTAATGAATAACAATTTTTTTCATACTGTTTTATAATGTTGTGATGCCTAAATTCACTTTTTAACAATTACTAAATGGGAATAAATTTAGTATTTAAAATGACTGAAATTTTCATTAAAAAAAATAATAATATTGGCCATTTAATATATATATATAAAAAAGTTATTACTAATTTCGCTAAACAACATTCACCAAATATTCACCTTTTGTTCCTCAATAAAAATAAGGTTTGGGATGAGGATAAGCAAATAATGACAGACTTTTCCTTTTTGCCTGAAATATTCCTTCGAGAATGACAGAAACCAGTGCCTAAACCTCTAATGACAGTGCACTATACCTCACAGCGAGATGAAAAAGAGCCAAATGGAGACGTTAACGAGCGCACACTGTAAACTGATGCCGATGCTCTCTTACAACAGCTGAGAATGCAGTCAAAACAGTTCTGATTTATGGATGGCTCCCAGTACCGCCGTAATGGAGCACTTTCTGTCTTTTCACGTTAAGCATGATAGTATATCAGCGGGGTCTGTTATGACCTAGTTGTCAGTTATGTAACAGACCCTGCTGATATATTATTGCTATGAGCTTCGACTTTCATATGTTCAGATCCTAGCAGTTGTCTTTGAAGCCCACAAATGTATGGGACACAGTGTCACACTGTTTTAACAATACAAGCAACCTTACTACTTCAGACATTACTCAGCCACGATTTCAAATCTCTTCTGTCGCCACATTTGCATACTCAAAAACAGCGTTCAAGAGTGGCGTAATCACCAGATTCCAGGTGCTGTGAAAAAACCCTTTTGATCTCCAGACAGAACTGCTGGAAGTAACAGGCGGATGGGAAGGGATGGGATGGGGTAGCTGCTGTCAATACATGAGACAGGATTGTGCTGGTCAGCCTGATCCCTCTTGGTCGGTTCGCCCCAGGGAGTGAAGCAGTCATGGCTGAGAAGAGCGAGCCACAGCACAACAGTGGATTATTAGACACAGAGTCAGAGTCCAAAGGCCCCAGTCCACAGAGGACAGAAATAGACACCAAACTACTGCAGCGGATCTGAGAGAGAGAGAGTGACAGGAATCATAATGATGAAGCTCTGAATGCAGATATTTTAACTATGCTGATGAGTTGGGTAAAGTGCTATAAACTCTAATGATGATGATTGAAAAATAAGATTTTTCAATAATAATGAAGATGAAGGTGATGGTGAGGAGGTAGAGGAATATAAGTGGTATGTGATCAGAGGGTTTCAACAATGACGAAGATGATGGTAGAAAACTGTGAGGATGATTATGAGAATATTATTATAATGAAGACATTTTATGATGAGGAGGAGGTGGATTTGTGATGTAAACAGAATCCAGATATGGATTGATAGTGATCAGAATGAAGATTTTTCATTGATGATGATACTTCAATGATGAAGATATTTTGATTCTGATGATTGAGAAGAAGGAGGTGGATTAAAATCAGAATATCTTAATTCTGATCCTTATTTCAACAATGATGATGATGATAATGAAGATACTGTACTTTACAGATGATGATGATGATGAAGATACGTTACAGGTGATGATGATGATGATACGTTACAGGTGATGATGATGATGATGATGATTATGATGAAGATACTTTACAGGTGATGATGATGATGATGATGATGATGATGATGATGATGATGATGAAGATACGTTACAGGTGATGATGATGATGATACTTTACAGATGATGATGATGAAGATACTTTACAGGTGATGATGATGATGATGATGATGATGATGATGATGATGATGATGATGATGATGATGATGATGACGATGAAGATACGTTATAGGTGATAAGGATGATGATGATGATGAAGATACGTTACAGGTGATGATGATGATGAAGATACGTTACAGGTGATGATGATGATGATGAAGATACTTTACCGATAATGATGATGAAGATACGTTACAGGTGAAGATGATGATGATGATGATGATGATGATGATGATGATGAAGATGATGATACTTTACAGATGATGATGATGAAGATACTTTACCGATAATGATGATGAAGATACATTACAGGTGATGATGATGATGATGATGATGATGATGATGATGATGAAGATATAGGTGATGATGATGATGATGAAGATACATTACAGGTGATGATGATGATGATGATGATGATGATGAAGATACTTTACAGGTGATGATGATGATGATGATGATGAAGATGATGATAATGATGATGATGAAGATACTTTACAGATGATGATGATGAAGATACTTTACCGATAATGATGATGAAGATACGTTACAGGTGATGATGATGATGATGATGATGATGATGATGATGATGATGATGATGATGATGAAGATACTTTACAGGTGATGATGATGATGATGATGATGATGATGATGATGATGATGATGATGATGATGATGATGATGATGATGATGATACTTTACAGATGATGATGACGAAAATACTTTACCGATAATGATGACGAAGATACTTTACAGATGATGATGATGAAGATACTTGACTGATGATGATGAAGATACTTACAGATAATGATGAAGATGCTTTACAGACGATGATGATAAGGATATTTGAACGATGATGATGAAGATACCTACAGATGATGATGACGATCATTTACAGCACCAATATCATAATCATCATCAACAATGACGATGATAATATAAAGAACGCGTCTCGGCTACATAATGTTACCCTCGTTCCCTGGGATCCCAATACATCGGTGACGTCGACGTAACGTTGAACGTGACCGACTGAAAGGGAACTAAGTTCTCATCATCATCATTATCATCAACAATTTTTCATCAACAAGATTTTTCTACAAAACTAAATTGAGAAATGCAAATCAAAAACACACCCACACCCAGAATTAAACAAGTCCGTGTGAGTGGACTTCTCAACAGTCGTAGGAGTAATTGAAGCAGCAGTCAGTTTAACACAAGCGTGAGCTCCAGAAGACATCCAGCAGTGCGTGGGAGTGAGGAAAAGCGCGCTGTTACAAACTTTCAAACGCAATCAGAGGTCGCCATTAATTGAGGCGGCAGGCTATTAGTTACAGTGGCACTGTAAGTAGTGAAATTACTTTTCAACTTCTGAAGTATACATTGACTGCGCTAATCGCTGGGGAGTCATTGGTAATTTCCACAGGAACTGTAGCCGATAACCATGAAATACTTGGTAGAGACGCGGTGTATCAAAATATTCAGTATTTCATAGCTTGATGGGAAATTGGACTGCACTCTGGGATACGGGTTACTCACAAATTCAATTTTCTGGTCGTTAAAAAGCAATTCCAAAAAAAAAAAAGAAATGAAAAAAAAGGGGCAACAGTCATCAAAAACTCTGGGATAATTGTTATTCACTGAAGCTTTGAGAATACAATTGAATGTTTAACTGATGAGTCGTTGCCATGGTGCCATTCATGTTGAGAAAGAACCAATCCTCTGGCTCAGTGTGGAGTGAAGCTTTTGCCAGTGAGTGGAGAGAGAGGAATGGCGTGGGAATTGATTCATTGCTATTTAGATTGACATTATTTACACTGGTGAATGCTGCCAATGGCCACAGTTCACATCCAAAATAGATCGATTCTATAGGACATTCAGCGCTGGATTGTGACAGCCACGGGATTGTGCCGTCTTCAGTGAGAAGCATTTTTACAGAGGTAAAGAAGCCATCACAATGTGGTACAATGCCTCTGCTGTGACTGACAGGAAGGTTTGTGGTTAAGCAGTTATGATTGATATGCAACGCTTGAGTTTTCAAACACCTCATGGGCCAAACTTTTACATGCAGTCAATACAAGCAAAAAATAACACCTGAAACAGATATAAAGCTCGTTAAAGAAATGTGAAATAGTTAAATATAAGTTTCATACAAAGAAAGTCAATGGTGTGGTTTTGGATCCCATTAACTTTCATTATGTGGACAAAAGTCGTACACGTTTGAAACTACATGAGGGTGAGGAATTGATGGCATTAAATTAAATAAATTATATTTAAAGGGTTAGTTTACGCCACCAGTTACACTCGTCAGAAGTAGCGTAAGCATTTTAAACTGTGAGAAGGCACTTTCAACACTTTTCCACGGAAGGCGAAATAATATTTTCCCATATTTTCCAAGTGGAGCACGCTATTTTACAAACTTCAAAAACAGAGCAACAATTACTGCTATTATAAACCTTGGATTAGCCAGGGCTTTTTTAATATAACTTCGGATGACTAATATACACCTAGGATTACTTAAGGGTGAGTAAATGAAAATCATGGGCTAATTTTCACTTTTGAGTGAACTATCCCTTTAAACCACGGAAACAAAAATTGTTTTTACAGTAATGCAGTTAATATGTTCTCATTTATAAAAGTATTTACACAACTCTACAGCTCAACTCTTTTTTGGCCAATTTGCCATTTCATTGGAGAAAACAGTATGTGAAGAGGCAGAAAACGAAGCTTCACTTATGATTTTCAAGTAATATCATTGCCATAGGCGGAGCACATGTAAGGCTGGGGATGGCTTGTGCTTCCTTCACATGCTATCGAAAATTTCATAATTCCCACTTCAGAAGTCGTGATTACAAGCTTGTTGCATTCAAGTGCTTTGTTATCAGAACGAACAGGAATCACGGAGGACACCAGGTTTATTCTTGCCTATTTATTGGGAAAATCTTATTAAAACCAACTTTGCACTGACAACCATGTATACATTGCCAATTCTGTAATTTTTGGAGAAAAAAATTTATAAATCATACCCCGTTACCATGTTTAAAGTTTGTCCATCTCTGGAATTTGGGTATTATTTCCGAACTTCCCGGTGGTAAACACGACATGCGATAATTCTGATAGCACGTGAAGGCAGCATTAGCCTTCCCCTGGCCAGGGGTCAAAAATGAACAGGGGCTTGGGTCAAAAATGCACCTGCACATTTAAACTAAACCTAGTAATAAAGTGAAAATAAAAAATTTATGAAAAGTGGTGATTGTGACATTAAATTTAGAGCTGCTCATGGTGCATCATACTTTTTACGCATTTTACAGCGTAGCGCACTAAAACCAATCACACACGACTCTGTTGAGTTTAGGAATGCAATGGCCAGAGGCGTTAAAGGGGTAGTTCAGCGCTGGGAAGATGAATGTGTATTTAAACTGTGTCATTTATGTAGTAGAAATGTGAACTTATTTTTTAATTTGGTGCCTTCTAGACAGAGAAAAGACAGAAAACGTAGTTTTGTCTCATGTGGATGAAAGACAACAACTCCCAGAATGCACTTGCTTCGCTGCCCCACTCCCAAAGCCACGGCTATTGGTTATCACTTGCCCGCCACGGCACCACCCCCAACGTCGTTTTGATATTCATAGTAATAAAATAATTTTGTTCAGTTAGAGAACAGACACTACAATCAAAAACTGAATGTGTCTTTTCAATAAAGTGTGAGTGAGCCGAACGAAAGTCATGTCACAGACGCAGCAGGAGTCAGATTTCATTCATCACGAGAGAAGAGCTGAGCAGAGCTGAGGTAAGCGTGCCAGTCATTCTCGGCGCGTGTCCAGTCTGGCGCGTTTTCAGATCGCATATGGAAGCTAAACTTTCATTGGAATTTATTGAAAAGTTGAAACACTCACTTTGCTCCGTACCTCTCCATTAGCTCCGAGCCAAGTGGCAGCAGTCGTACGCATTTATATTCTGTGAGTGTGATCCCTCCCCTGTGGGCGGGTTGAACACATGCGGAACTAGCTCCTGTAGTCTCTAGCCTCTGGCCAAAAATCCTCCGATGACGTCATCGGAGGATTTTTTCCAGAAATAAAATGCATAATTCTCTCGTCTCAGGGGCATATGAGGGGGGAAAGTACCACAATTCGAATATACTACCGGGTTTCTACTGATACAAAGCTTAATGCTAAATCACTGAAGTAACCCTTTAAGATGAATAATCGCTGAAACACCAGGGATTTGTTCAGTGCGTGAGCTGAACTCTGAATTCTGACTGAATTCTGCACTCTTGCGAATACTCTCTCATCATAAACTGATTAAAATAAACAGATTTGTTGATTGTGCTTTTGAAAGTGTTGAAACTAATATAAATAGGCTTTTCTATTTACAATGTATTTTTGCACCGTTGAGCAACTTAGCCAATTACAAACATATCTGATGATTTCTTGAACGCAATGGCCAATCAGACGTGTTTAAGTTAGAAAATCCCCTCACCACTCAAAATGCCCAAGCTTTTGTCCAGTGCTGAGATCATTATAATTTAACTTGTAACAAAAACGTGTAGACATTATGTAGGCTAAATAAGATACATATCAGCTTAATCGATTAGCAGAACTTTGTGAGATTGCGATGAATTAAGATGAGCGACAGCTAAAGGGAGCGCTTTTCTGCACGCTTTCTAACCGATAATTCAATAGGAATTTGAAGAAAACGCGTATGTTTTGCTGCATTAGATAAGGCAATGGTTGGGCTATTTATTATTTGAACTGGCTGCCATTCCAATTCACGCATATGCTTGCCTGTTCATATTATAGTTTGTGGAGATTATTTCATGACATTCTATTTAAATGTGTTTTTAAGGAGGAATCACAATCTAGAGTTGGTTCACCCTCCGCCTATGATCATTGCATTGACATTATTATGTTGCATTGACATTATTATCGCATGACATTATACTCTTCAGAGGCTAGTTTCACATCTTAGAGCAAATTAATTGATCTTTTTCTGATGATAAAAGTATTAATCTTTTTCTCTCCCCATGTTTCTAAATTTATTACAAAGGTTAAAGACTGATTGCAAAAGTCAACCAATCTAATGACTTAATTAGCTGTTCTAAATTCATTTCGAGATTTAAAGTGCTAAACTCGTTTTCATGTTTCACTTTTTATGCACACTGCAAATCAAGAGTAGGTCAAGTTGTTAAACATCCTACAGCTTATGCTCTGAAGAAAAAGAAACAGAATTAACGTCTTGTTATATTTATGTGCGAACTTCTAAGTTCATCATATTTGCTCCGTCGCACTCTCTAAAGTGAGCAGGGTTCAATTTTACTCATGCTCTGTGCTGTACTTTCAACACAGTACATCAATAACATTTCTTTCACTCCTCATTAATGAAACAGCAGAAAACCACAAGATGCTTTTATGGATCGACTATATTACTGATCTGAGAAGCAATGCATGATGGGACATTAATATTTGAGCCAGCATCAGGTCTAAGCCAATGTTCAGCGTCAATGATCTGTGACATCATAATCCAACAAAATCTTCTTTCAACGAAAAGCAGCGATGTACCTAGCAGGATGTTAAAAGCCAATCAGAGTTATTGATTATTCAGAGCACCGACAGTAGTATCCAGTCGCCTTTGATGAAATTAGTTTGGTGAAACACATACATCGCAAGGTCACGCATTTACGATCTTAGAATATTAACCAAGGTCTCCAGCGGAGAAAAAGCTTACATAAAGTTAATTAAACTTTCATAGCAATCATTTATATTTCACAGAGCTGGTTGTAAGATCTGCTGGTGCAATTACCGAGGGTGGATGATACTACTGAATGAGAAGAGGGTTGAGTGTTTATTTAAAGATTTTACTCGAAACATACTAGCCTTACACTGGAGGGACAGCTGGCTGCTGTGCTGGGTTTTCCATAAACATCTGTCTATATACTTGGGTGAATGACATATAAGATTGTAAAGAAGAAAAAAATCTAGTTTAAAACACATGCATTTTTTTTGCTTATGTTGGTTTTATTTGCTTTAGAAAATAATGTTTTTTTTATGTGGTGTGACAGCAAAGTAACAAGTTTTTTACATATTTAACATTTTATTTAAATTAAACAATATGCAAATATTTTATCTTAATTATTTACAAATTATTTACAAAACTTAATTACTTAATAATTTACAAAAGTTTTTAACAATATTATATTCACTTACCATACCTTGTATAAGAAGTTTAAGAGAATGTATGATAAAACATTTTTTTGCATGTTAGTTTGATGACAATATGAAATATAGATATTTATTTATTTAAAAAAAAACATTGCTTGAAGAAACAGCGCTTTTCAAATATTAAGCAGTTTTGTAAAAAAAAAAAATTATGGTTCTTTTATTATGAAAAACAAAAACAAAAAACAATAAGAAATTGTATCAAATTTAAATTGTATTCCGAAATAAAAAACAAGCTCATCATTGAAGAGATCATTACATTTACAAATTGCATTTTTGAATAAATAAAAAAAACAAAAACAATGTTTATTGCGATTTGAACATGACATGAATCTAATGAGATATAGGCAATTATGCGATTCAACTTTTCCCTCATGTATACACAAGTTTGGTCAAATTGATGTGATTAAGTTCATAATCATAACAGCCATATTCATATCAAAACGTGGCAATTTTCGTATAAACGAGCATGTAAACACTTTAATCGCATCTATTCATCATCAAACTGAGACATTTTTTAAGCACATCACCGAAAATGACTGGCCAGATACCAAGGAACAGTATGCGAGTTCATCATTTGTGCTGTGCATTTGGGCATTTGAATAACGGGAGTAAAAATAACCACAATTCTTAAAGAATAAAAAGAGTGAATCAGTCCTTACTCTGATTATTGGAAATACCTATTGGTGCACATGTAAACAAAGTCATTGACTCACCTACATCCAGTTTACAACCGTCTTGTAGCAGGAATTTGATCCCCAGATTTCTCTTAGACCCTTAAAACTCACTGTTTATTGGCCACATGCCACAGAGAGTGAGTTTTATTCACGGACCTCATTATACAGTGAGCCGTTTTTCCCGCCTGCTGCATCACCATTACTGTAATTAATGGTGTAGCAGATTCCTCCGTCACCCATCTCCCCTGCTCTAGTCTGAGGCTGGCGTCTCTTAAGAGCCCATGCTGCTGATTCATCTGCTCCACCATCAGCCGGGTTGGAGGGTGGCAGGAGAAAAAAAACGGCCTAGACCTGCAGCTAATTTCAATAGGGTTGATATATTTCTACAACTCGCAGCCTGGCACTTTAATAAGGGATGGCTATAATCAAAAGACAGGCAAGAAAAAAAGCAAAAGGAAATTTTCCCCTCGCCCTTCCTCTTTTCTGAATTGTTCCCTGTCACCACAACAGTGGAATGGCCAACAGCCATCATTTTGAGGACAATTACAAAGAATGTATGGCAAACACCGCCCGCTCGCCTGCTACAGCGACATGCTGGTGACAAAAAGGCTGTTTACCGACGCGAGTGTTATTTTCTGCTAGGTAAACATGATTTTACCGGGCCGGCCGGACTGGACGAGCATGCAATAAGAGCTTGATGTAGTGCTCGCCTTCTTGGAAAGAGGTGATGAAGTCTGGTCCCATTCCTCAAGCGCTAATATCCTCTGCTTTGCCTTGTGAAAAACAAACGATGGCGAGGGTCGTGGTCGGTACAGCCATTTTGCCACTCAATCTCGATGTTTTTATTTTACAATGTCCCTTATGCCTTCCATCGAGCCCTATTTTTTTCTATCTTTTATGGTTTATTGACACTACTCCTGCCCTGAAACAATAAACATGTCAGCTGAGGGGGAAATCGATGCAGGGACCCAACACAGAGAACAAACTATATAACCAGGAAGGATCGAATGAAGGGCAGTGCTGTGACACACGCACCCACACCTCTTAAACATGGATGACTGGTTTTAAAGGTTGGGAAATCTGTGTGAGACGTCAAAGCCGTAGTTTATTTATTTCTCCCTCTCTCCTCTTTTCCTCCCTCACCATTATTTCCTTTTCAGTCCTCTACCTCACCTTTTTAGTATTGACAAATTCCTCCTTTTGTGACAATCACATGCATCTGACACCTTAAAAGACATTTCCAACTGATCATGCAGCCTATTGAATCTGACATCACGCATGGCAGCCACTATGGGACTTGTGAAGTTGCCAGGCTTTGTCACGAATGGCCGACAGCATTGACAAATTCTGTTTATCTGAGGTCATGCGATTACAAGGTTACCCGTCGGAGTTGATTCCACTCACGGCTTCAAGCTGAACAAATGCAAGACCTATGATGGCAGGAAACACAATGCGATACAAAGAATAAGAGTTATATTTACAGCTTCACCAGTAGCACTAAAGGGACATAGAACAGGAAGTTCCTCCCTCAAAATGCCCTCACAAACCTTTCTTAACCACTAAAATGTTGCGCACGGATATCCTTGACTAAAACAGGCATTGTGGGTGGAGGCCAGCAGTGTTATTATAACCGTAAACAAACAGGTATCGATCTCCTCTCGAGGATAGGCAGAAGTCAGCAACTTTATCAACACCACAGAGAACAGCAGAGATGCAGGGAGTATCAGTGCACAAGAAAAATTAAATTGCATTTTGATGATGGATGCACCTGCCTTTGAATAACAAACACCAACAACAGCAGGCCAGGGAGGGAGCGGCAAAACAACAAAAATGCAAAAACTGAAAAGAAAATGGAGCGGTGGTAATGCTAATATCACAGGCATAGATTTTTATTCTTGCAAACATAAAAGCGGCATAAATGTATCTATTTGTAATTACTACTACTGAATATGATTATGTACAAGTAACTTTACTGTGCTATACTGTAAATAAACAACTTTACTGTACAGTATTTTAGATCGAATAAATGCAGCCTTGGTGAGAAGTCCAATCAAACATACAGTAAAAATGTATACAATTTACAACCTTTATAATATTCTGTGCCGAATGATCCTCCAAAAATCTGTCCAATATGCTGATATTTTTCTTGTTATTAATGTTGAAAACTTTTCTAATATTTTTGTGGTAACTGGGATACATTGACTTTCAGGATTCCTTGATGAATAGAACATTCAAAAGAACCGCATTCATTTTAATAGAAATACTTTGAAACATTATGCATGTCTTTACTGTCACTTTTGATTAATTTTATGTGTCCTTGTTGAACAAAATACAAAAACGTACGGACCTCAAACTTTGAATGGTAGTGTATATTCACTATTAACATTATTTGTTATTTGAAGCACTTCATTTTCTGTCAACAAGGTCAAACATTTTCTTATTTTCTTTGCCACAATCATGAGAACTGAATAAATCATTATAATCCAAAGATGCAGGGCCTAAATCCTTTTGGTGAGATTTTCCACCTCATGAGAAATGATACTTCTATAACCTTTCTACTTCGTTTTATTTATCCATCCTGTGACTTCAGGTACGTGTGGTTCAAGACTCTTATTAAAAACCGCATGCTCGGGTCTGATTGAGATAGCTCCTAGTAGGAACGGGCCTGACTGGCGGTGCCCAAACGCAGGGCTCTAATGAGCTCCCAGAGAGCTGATTCATAATGGAATATCTGGGAGGCCAATAGTCCATCACTAATAATCATATGGTAATGACCAGCTCGCAATCAGGGAGCCCAACAGAGAAGAGCAGCTCATTTCTATCCTTCAAAGCTCTCTCTCTCCTTTTCTTAATCTCACAGGGATAGAAGGGTGAGGGGCAAAAAAGGGCAAGGGGTGGAAGAGAACGAATACGAATACCTTCGACAAAATCCTAACATTTCCATTCAATAAAAACCTGGTTTCAAAATATGGTGCAGAACAAATAAGTGATGAAGGCAGGGAGTTAGCTTCTGCTGCGTGCAGGGGGTTTGGGCGGAATGCTAGTTAATGCTGCTTTAATGTAGCTGCCATCAGAGAGATCATTCATCATAATGTTCTCACTTCATTTGCACAGGCCTCTGAGTACAGCAAGAGTGAATTAGCACCAGCTCTGGGCCCCCCTGCTCTCTGGGACCAAGGGACAGCCAAATTGGATCTAAATTGATCTAATCCTAAACAGAAAGGCAAAATTAATGACTTTGCATGGAGAGAGACCCATTCGCTGCGTATTATATAAAGCGTCTTTCCAGTGTTGGTAAGGTTACTTTGGAAATGTAATAGGTTACAGATTACAAGTTACCCTATTTAAAATGTATCAAGTAGTCTAACTACTTCAATTACTTTATTAAAGTAATGTAACTGATTACTTTTCTAAATTTCTAACAGATGTTTTCAACTGTTAACCATTTTCAAACATTTAAACCAGGCAGTGTTAACCAGTAGTACTCAACACTGATTACTGTCAGACTTTCAAAATCCTTCATCACTTGAAGTTTAAAGCACAGTCACCGCAAAATCAGACTTTAGCACCTCTTTTTTTTACTTTGAAATCATTCTCAGGTTAAATACAGATTTAAAATCATAACAAGAAATAGTTTAATAGCTATGGTACTGTTTTTATGACAGGGAACGCTAGCAGACTAGCTAATTTGTTATGAATGGAGATTAACATTGTTAAATAAACTACTAGACATAACCAAGCAATAGAGAGCTAAAACATGGCTTTGAACACACATTAGTAGCATGGTGTGGTGGGTGGGAGTAGGCAAGGCCTTTCCTACTTTATTTAATGACTGCCTACAGTTAATAGTAGGCTATGTTACATACCTGCAGATGCTTCCTCAGGTTCGATATTAAAACATTCAATGTCGATAGCATTTTAAAGGGGTGATGAATTGAGAACTCAACTTTCCCTTGAGCCTTTGATATATAAAAGTTCATTGTGATATAAGAATATCCTGTAAGTCTCGGAGCTGAAAACTTCCTTGTTAGTCAAAGAAAAGCTTTTATTGACACCAGGCCCAGAAAACGAGAGATCTCAGAATATGTCGACCATTGACGTCATAGAATGCAGAAGCGCCGCCTCAAGCCCACCCACCGACTTGTGGAGCTAAACGGGTCGCCGAGCAATAAACATGCCGGTTCCAGCTCACGTGCATAAGACTTTGCTCATTTGTTCACTTAATTTCTCCGCGGAATCGATTGTAAACAAGATACAGGTCAAGACTGGATTTGCAGACATATTGAGATTAAAACACAATGCTGTGCCTTCAATATTGGATCTGACAGGGACGCTGCAACACACTTATGTGAGTAAAAAATTTTTTTTAAATGTGTTAGTATTGCATTGTTACAGATCGTTTGATATCTATTGATTACATACCTTAGCACGCTGTCAAAGGCTCCTTTATTTGATGTGTTATTTATTGGTTCATTCGTGATCGGACTCAGACTTGTAACGTCAGGGCTCGCAAAGCCCAACATCCCGGGGCTATGTGTTTTTCATACGGCTACCAAAACGTATCACCGGCTATCTTAAAAAGTGAAATAACATTCCTTTATTGCACACGCGTGTTTGTACAGTTCACGGTTATATTCACCAATCGGGCTGGCCAAGTAATACAAAAATAACATTCCAATCAATCGAGGGGTGGATGAGAGATTAATCGTGTTTTTATAAAGATATTTTGCGAGCCCTGTGAGCTTTTCCCCAGATGCTTTCAAAACAATTCCCACATGTACTGAGGGGAGCTGAAGCTCATTAAATACGCAAATCTTATCCAATCCTAGCCGTGGGCATTTACTTCCAAGTCTTCAGTGCGGCACGCCCATAGAAACCCAAAAATTTTTTTCAGAGAGCCTCGAAGCACGCAGAGGCAGAAAATAGCCTATTACTTATTCATTATGATGTTTTTGAATGTAAAAACCACAATAACGTCATAAGTTGACCTCAGACAACAGTATAATATTTTTTTTAAAATCCAGTTCATGACCCTTTTAATAGTTGGCAAACTGAACTGAACTGTTACATTTGTGCCCTTTTCTGATTTCTGGATGAAATTATATTTTAATTTCCAGCACTGGAACACATTTTATAGTTCGCCAACTTTCAGACAATGTTGTAGCCTAAAGCTTTAAGCGGCAATGTGGATTGACGTAATTGGCAGACGTGGTGCGCTGCAAATTCAAACAAGAGACCCAATCAAAAGGATTAGAATAGCATCGCTTTACTAAACTGCCTTTAAATATTAGGAGGCATCGTGCACATCAAAAACAGGCAAAGCAACAAATGAATTTTATTCAACATATCCTAGCTTTTTACAGAAAATATTCAGATGTAACCCCCTTTGTAATCATAAATGGTAAATGGACTGCATTTATATAGCGCTTTTAACAGACCTACGGCCATCCAAAGTGCTTTACATTTTGCCTCACATTCACCCATTCACACACTCATTCATACACCGACGGCGTCATTCACATTATCATTAACATTTTCATAAGTAACTGTAATTTAATTACACATTTTTTCCTAGTAACTGTAATGGATTACAGTTACATATAACTAGTTAACACTGCGTCTTTCTGGGGGAGAATATCAAGGCAATTTTCTACTAACTGAAGAAACGTTAGAGGGGAATGAGGAACGAGTGGACAGATCTTGAAATATTTATACGTCTGATAACAATGTTGTATCAAAATCAATATTTGAGGTATTTTAAAAGTTGATTGAAGATAATTGTTATAGTAAACATAAATAAAAAGATCTTGATCCTTTGCAGTTTAAGCCAATATAAATGTTAATACCTTTTTAATGTTATATAATAACAACATCACGACTAAACTACATTTGGAACATATCTTGATAAGAGTGTCAGCGGTTTACCCATTATTCATTAGATACTGCTATTTAACAACACTAGGCCTTGGTATAAAATAGGGAAAAAGAAGAATAGAGAGGGGGGGGAGGGGGTAAAAACAGGCTGTTGGTAAGATTATGTGCTATGCTTGAGGATATTTTTGACCAGAAGGAGTTGCATGGTCTCTTAGCGCAATAGAGCGGAATAGAACTGCGTCAATTTCTCAGTGAGGTCATAAAAAGCGGAAATGAGGACAGATTCAGAAAACATGGACACATTTGAATCCCATCCAAATGGGGTTTGAGGCGGATCATTGAGCTAAAGGAAAAGAGCCACACTAATAAACACGCTGACCTCTGAGGAACAGAGCCAACCACATACACCAACAGGAACACACTTATGCACAAACAGAGACACAATATGTGCAGTCAAGCGTGACTGAGCAGCATTCAGGCAGGTAATGACCGCAAATAAGAGATCAACTTACAGTCTGTCATGCGGCAAGTCCAGAAGTTAACACACACACATTGTGAAGACAGGCATTGAAATGCATCCCTTCAGACGCTCAATAAGCAAAATACATTTGGCAATGACGCTGCTCTTATCAGGACAACTTTTTTTTTTCCTTGCAAACACCTCCACACTGACATCTTACGCCCCATCACACACACAAGCCTGTGGTCTCCATTAATGCAATTTCACCTCTGTCGCTCAGTATACACACGTGGGCCTCTTTAATGCCGACTCTGAAATGAACACAAACAAGCATACACAATTTAGCAGCTCGTTACTTTATGAGCTTATTAGGCATGGCCCATCACCCTCAGGAGTGTTAACGAGGTGGTATTTGGCAGACTCGTTAGACCAGGAACCTATCAGAGCCCAGGGAGATATCAGGAGATGATGTTCTGGATATTGCTCACAAGAGTGACACACAATGTGAGTGGCACCACAGGGAACAGCAACACAAGAAGTGATTTTAAAAGACAATGTCATCCAGGCAAGTATGAATGCAGAATTTATTACATAAAAAAGAGCATAAAACAGAAAAAAAAAATGAATGGTACAATTCTGTTAAAATTATTAACGCACCCGCCCCACCCCAGGCCTACGTAGGTCACCTGACATTTCATACAGTTGATGGTGATGAACATGATGCAGGGCAACAACTCAACTGTGTGATGGAGCCTATAGAATGCAGTTATATGCCCCTAAAATTCAAGATATTGGGGCAAAACATTTCCCTGTATGAGATTATGTCTCATATTTATTGCATGATATAGTTAAGCAATATCACACAAGTAACAAGCACGATATCACAAGTGCTGTTTTTGTTCCGAATAGCATGAGCGAAAATGTGATACTATTTATACAACAGTTCAATAATATGTTATATTATATCATGTTATACGTTACATTTTATATACAATATTATCTGTTTTTGTTACATGTAAAGAAAAAAAATCATATTCCATATTAATAAAAAAAACAAAAACATTAAGGGCCAGATGTACTAACAGCTTGCACCAGCGCAAACCCTCTTTTGGCATAAAAAATGACTTCAGGATTTACTAAACACAAACAATACCAGACCAAGACACATTGCATACATGAGGACTAAAGACTGGACCAGACACACCTGTGCACAATGATTAACCCAATGAACCAATGAAAACATGACACAAGAACACATGAGGGCATGGGAATCACATGACAACCAGGCAATCTGTCAGAGAACATGAAAAAGGCCCTGTCCCAAATGGCACCCTAAACCCTCACGGTCTTCTTCTGAGTCCGCACTTTCATGGCGTAATGTTGCTTTGACTGCCGGGAAGAAGTCCGCTGCGTAACCCGCACCAGTGCGGACTCGGCAGAAGTGTGCATCGAGGGCGCATATCGACCTCAAAGGGGGAGCACACTTCTGACACCTAAAATGACAAATGGGACACCCTGCGGTCTCGTGGAATTAACGGACACGCGCACGCAGCGGCCATTGTCCACAAGACCGAAAGTGCACATGAAGTGTGCCATTTGGGACAGGGCCCCAGAACATGAAACAAAACCCAAAACACACTGTGACATTAGTAAATCTGACCCAAAAATTCTGTCCTCATTTACTCACCCTCATGGCCATTGTAGCCTAAAAGTGTATGTGTAATAAATTCTATGTTGAATTAAATATAATATTTCTTTCTAAAGCTACTTTTTGTTATTTTTATTTGATGCTTTTCTCATTTACCACAATAATGACTTTAAAGTATTTTTTGTGGGTAACTTCTCAGCCAAATTTTATGCGTGATTAATTAGATTAATCGCCGCATTATGTCATTAATTCGATTATATATATATATATATATATATATATATATATATATATATATATATATATATATATATATATATATATATATATTATATATATTAGTGGTGGGCATAGATAATTTTTTTTAATCTAAATTAATCTCACTGTATTATTGGAATTAATCTAGATTAATCTAGATTAAAAGGGCTCATTTGAATTCTGCCGAAGGCATTCAGAATATGTGTACTTGTAAGTTATCGTTTGTCTTTTTGTAGTTTGAATAATAAATAACTTCTGTCCTTTTAAGACCTGACGCACGCATGGATCCCAAACACTGTTCCTGTGAGTTGGTTACGACTGTGTTTACGTTAAAACTCACCTAGATGGGCAATGAGACATTTTTGAGTGTATTTGACCATTAATAAGTTGGAAAAAGGAGCTAATTTTTGCTCTTGAATGTCAGAGGCGGCTTTATTACGGTATGTGTGTGTGCGCTTCAGATGCGAGCGCGAAATCTGCAGGAATTAGTAGAATTAACGTTATGTGCAACCCCGCGAGAAATTCAGACCGGTCACACCAATACTAACATGCTGTCATGTGGAAAAGTCCAGCAGAACACCCGTTCGCAATGTTCAGAGGGTTAAACGGACTGAATGAGAGGAGGCGGGTGCGTGTCAACTCGCTGTCGGTCGGAGAGGAGAGCGCAGCTGATATCAATACTGTAGAAAATGAGTATCGTATCGTTTCAGATATTTCAGTATCGGTACATATCGCAATATGGATATTTTTGACAACACTAGTAGGCATACATACAGGTTCGAAGACTGGTTCTCTCGCCCCTACAGTGCAAGTTCGGCTAGGTATACATCCGCGTTAAACTATCAAGGTGAAAGTCATCATAGGTTTCGTAGTATAGACCCAGCTCCCAACCCAACTTTGAGAATAGATTAACGGCGATATTTTTTTTATTGCCCGATAAGAGTCTCACGTTAACGCAGCACGTTAATGCAGATAATGGCCCACCACTAATATATATATATATATATATAAAATACACATTATTATTCCTTATTCCGAAAACTAGCCTCTGACCTGTAATACTGCTTGAGTCACAAAATCTTTCTGTGTGAAAAGCCTAGCTTCACTCAAGAGCTGAAGTTCAATAGTTAGCCAATAGAATAGTTAGTTCAATAGATTCAGCACAGCTAGTGAACACCCTGGAGAACCTCTCACAATTCTAAAATGAGACCGTAACATGGATAGCTATCTAGTCATGGGGTTACGCTAACATTAAACCTAGAGACATGAAATGGTTGGGGGTGATGCGGGCCTGAAATTCCATCATTTATCAGCAGACAACATTTATCAGTTATCAGAGGGAGAAAAATAAAGAGATTTGGTTCGAAAACGAACCCCTGACAGAATTGCCGTTTCTGCACTACTGTTAGTAGCATGTTGCAGAGGTGCGAACATTTCCTGTGAATACATGTGTTCAGGCATATGCTCGGAAAGAGAGTTTAGCCTGCAGACAGGCCTGGAATCCCAATGAGGCGCACAGTCACGCCCACAACATGCGCACACACAGCCATGCCTAAAGGCTGCGAGACACCTGACATGTTTCATCTAGCGCCCTGTCACCTTCCTCTTGTACCAACTTACAGCTGGAGAATAAAAATCACACTGGGTGAGAAGAATAGAACAGCAGGATTTTGTCTGCGTGCTTAAGAAAGACCAGAAGAAAAAAATATGGGAAATGGGGAAAAAAAATCTGCAAGATGATTACTGGCAGGGTGCAAATTATGCAAGAATTGTCTGATGAAAACTGTCATGCCATTCCAAACCTGCATGTAGATTTTAATTTATCTATAACAAACAGGTAATTTTTCCATTTAATTAAAGGTGTCATGAACTGTTTTTTTTTTTTTTTTTTTTATACTGTTGTCTGAGGTCAACTTATGACGTTTGCGTGGTTTTTACATTAAAAAACATCATAATGAATATGTAATAGGCTATTTTCTGCCTTGGTTTTAAGGCTCTCTAAAAAAACGGTCGGTTTTGGTGGGCGTGCCGCACTGAAGACTTGGAAGTAAACGCCCACGGCTAGGACTGGAAAAGATTTGCATATTTAATGAGCTTCAGCTCCCCTGTCAGTACACGTGAGGAATCCTATTACGTCAGTGGTCGACATATTATGAGATCTCTCGTTTTCTGTGCCTGGTGTCTATAAAAGCTTTTCTTTGACTAACAAGGAAGTTTTCAGCTCTCAAACTTACAGGATATTCTTATATCACGATGAACTTTTAAATACCAAAGGCTCAAAGGAAAGTTGATTTCTCAGTTCATCGCCCCTTTAAAATGAAAAGATCCAAATCAAACATGGCTACTTTTCAGGGCCAGAATATTTTCAGTTAATAATTATATACATTTCGGTTTGTTCCTCACACACACAACCAATCTTTCAATAAACAATCAAACAAAGTCAAAGAGGTTTGGAGCAACATGAAGGTAAGTAAATACTGACAGCATTTCCATTTTTGGGTGAACTATCCCTTTAAGACTTGTACCCCTTATTACTGAATAATTCTATTTTTGTTTTGTTTTTTTTAGACGCAAACAGTGTAAAACTAAACAGAGGTCTACGAGAGGATATTTTTGTTCCATGGATCTGACCAAATTGAGGATGCGACAGTGCTAGGAAATCCATTACAACCCAATTATATGAGCCAGTTTTGGGCCGGGTCTAGGCTGCTCTCTCTGAAAGGGCTCTGTTTAATCCACAAAGAGAGGCTAATGGGAAATGTGGAAATAGAATCCACACTTCAGTAAGTTTGAGGGGGATTTGGCAGGATTAATGAACTGCCAGGTTTACTGTCAACATGCGAGAGAGAGCAATCCTTTACAAGGCACAGGAATACTGCATCAGTCCGTCAGCCCACACACAGACTCACACATCTAGTGCACAGGCTCTCCTTGTGGTCTAAGTAGAGGCATCGTAACAATGAAGCCAACCCTCCCTACTTCATCCAATACACGCTACATTTATCCAGAGATAGCATTTTACATTCAGCTAAAGGGATACACACATTTCTCTCCATCTTTGTGTCTATGTGTGTCTCTCTCGCTCAAAAGACTCAAAAGAGATCCCAGTGCCACAGCCAGCCAATGCAACCGCACAAAACACTGAATACATGTGCTTGATCTGAATGCAGGCAGCGTGTCTGAAACCTGTGCAGCTGTGATACGCTAACTTTCACATTTATTAAGTATCGCAATTTCACACCTCCGCTATCAGATGAGCAAAGAAAATTCTCTTTATACACTAACTTAATTTGTTTTAAATGCTAAAACTTGCTGAAGTCTAAAAATGAAATGCATGCATTATCTAAATATTCCCTGTTGGAAAATCCAGCTCAAACCAGCTTAGGATGGGAAGCTTACAGCATCACTATTATTATTTCTCATACTTAGATTTGGGGGTTTGCTCTAAATCCCTTATGTGCTGCGGGCATAAATGATACCTCAAATTGCGTGGCTTGTTGAGGAGAGGTTTGCTTTTACTTTCTGAAGCAATCAGACTCTCAAATTTTGCCTGCTGGGGCGATAAATTGTACAAAAATTCCCACAGACTTGAAGGATGGACCGGAGCCATATCTAGAGACCAGAGTCTCACTGAGACTTGGATGTGAGCTCTTTTGTCTTGGCCCAGTAAGCAACCTAAAACACCATAGAAACCACAGAGAACACTAACACCCTAGTAATCACAGAGACATTCTAACAGCTGCATTGCAATATCCTAGAAACCACTTTGATCACACTATTATCTGCATAGCAACACCTTAGTTACTACCCAGACACCCTAGCAGTCACATAGCAATGTCCTAGTAACCACTTAGATCACACTATTATATGCATAGCGACGCCTTAGTTACTACCCAGACACCCTAGCAGCCGCATAGCAATGTCCTTGTAACCCCCCCAGACAACCTAGTAACTGTATAGCAATGCCTAGTAACCACCCAGACACCCTAGCAGCCACATAGCAACGGCCAAGGTACCACCCAGAACAACCTAGTAACCATAGCTTAGATAATCTATATTGGTTGATCAGCTGAACCTGGTTTAGACCAGAGAGACAAGCTTGATTCAAGCTGATTAGAGCTGGTAGACCACAGTGGATCAACAACAAACCAGCCACAATGCTCAAAAACAATCTTGACCACTTTAAACTCATCTGACTTTTTTTTTTCTTTTCTTTTTTTAGCAGGATTGATACTTGGTTTAGCCAATGCTTTGATAAAAGCATACCAAAATTAGATTGTACTAGATAATTTTCCCCTCAAATTTTGTTGTTTACATTATGACTGGTAAGGTCAGAATGGATGTTTCGTCTCCGCCTCCATACTGATACCAACACCCCAGCACTCTGGGGATGGATGGATGGATGGATGGAGTCTAGTGGGTGGATACAATGGATAAATGAGCTGGGAGAGATTGAAAGTTCATTTTTCCTGCAACTCTTAAATTAGAATCCTTTCCACCTGACTTTCTCTGACCTTCTCTCTCTGTAATCATCTTAGAAATCTCTAATATAAGCTCACAGGCAAATACAAAAAAGAACACAAATCACAGATAATAATTGTATGTGTGTGTGTGTGTGTGTGTGTGTGTGTGTGTGTGTGTGTGTGTGTGTGTGTGTGTGTGTGTGTGTGTGTGTGTGTGTGTGTGTGTGTGTGTGTGTGTGTGTGTGTGTGTGTGTGTGTGTGTGTGTGTGTGTGTGTGTGTGTGTGTGTGTGTGTGTGTGTGTGTTTGTGTTTGTGTTTGTTTTTGTGATTTATCTGACACAGGTATCACACTGGTATTACGACGTAAACATGAAATATGAGGACATTTCAGATGTCCACATATTTAAAATAGCTTTAAAAACATACGAAACAATAGTTTATTAAAAATGTAAAAATGCAGAATGTTTCTTGTGATGGGTAGGTTTAGGGGTATTGTCCCTTTGTGTCATCAAGACCAGGTCTAACACGGTCTTATATAATAATAAAATAATAAAAGGCAGTTGTGTAAAAAGCCAATAAGGGAGCTGGGAAAAATAACAAAAACAAACAGGAGTTCTGAGCTGATCAAACAAGGCATCAATTGTGCAAAGTGTTGGAATAATCACTACTTCAACTGGTTAAAAGGCCATAAACTGTGATATGTCTGAGAAGGTATTACACTGCTATTTCTGTCCAAGGTGCCAAAGGAGCCAGAGACGGAACAATAGCGGAAGACGGATGGGTTTTTTCTATAGCACTACAGTGATCTAAAACACGAGGAGATTGTTGGTTTTCTAACTCCCCGAAATGATCTCTTTATACATATATATTAGCGAGGATATGAGAGAAAATGATCTCTGCCCCGAGCTCAGAAAACAGAGCTCATAGAAGTCTCGCTTATTGATTTTCCCACAATCCCGACTGTCATATTTCTCTCTTATTGTCAGATTTTATGTTCGAGACCCCAACAGTGGTCTAATAGCACAGCGACTAAGGACTAGCGCTGTGTCGTGCACAAGAAAGGTGATGTGTGTGCGTGTGTGTGTATACGTGTGGCACATTAGACTTCCCATTCTTCGCTTTTTCAGCAGGTAGAAAGCAGCCCTTGGGGGTGGCTGAGAAAGAATGGACTCTCTCTCTCTCTTTCAGTCTTTCTCTTCGGTCTTGGCAGGGTCAGCCCTGTCTCAGCTTGCCCAGGAAAATTGAGTTTGATGCTGATTGGGCCTTGCTGAGAGGATCTTTCTGTTCCCTTGCTACAAGGCAAGAAGGACGAGGTGAGAACTCGGCTGCTCAAGCCCAGAGCACTGAACTAAATCAAAGAACGCAGCAGTCAATAACGCTGATTAAAGCATAACCAATGACAGGGTGTGAGAAGCAGATAGAGTTGAAACGACAAAAGTCGAAAAAGACAAAAGAAAATGAGAAGGCAGATTCATACAGGCCATGTGTGACTCTAAAATTACATTATGCACTTTACAAATGCTTCTATCCAATGGAACTTTAAAGATATTCTAAAAGTCAGAGTGTGTTCCTTGGAAATCAAGATGGTGACAGCAGAAATAACACCTGTCACAACTTTATTTAATAAATGTCCAATATCAGTTTAACGCAAAAGTTAACATGAAATAACTTATAAAGCATGTATTAATCTATTTCTAATTTCTACATATATACTCAAAGTTAAAACTTAAAAAAAGTATAGTTCAAATTGACATGCATTTCATGACATGTAACCATGTATCATGAAAAACATAAACTGACGGTTTTTTTTTACAAAAACCAACCTACCAAAATGAAAATAATTCTTGTTATTATTAAATATTGAATGTAACTTTATTTAATGTTTATTTTTATCTTTACATAACTTATAATAACAACAAAGATTATACAAAGAATAATATTATTATATACTATATATATAAATTTATATAGCATAATATTATTATTATTATTTGTAAAGTTTTAAAATGCAGATTTGCAAGAAAATTATTATTATTATTATTATTAGTAGTAGTAGTAGTAGTAGTAGTAGTAGTAGTAGTAGTAACATATATATTTAAATATGTATAGTATAAAATAATATTATTTGTATATTATTTTGTTGCTATTACAAGTTATGTAAAAATAAACATTAACCCATTTTATATTTACATTCAATATTTAGTAATGGTGTGATTTTTGCTAATGTGATTGCAAAAGGAGCATCAGTGAAGGATTTCACCTTTTGTAATAGTTGCGTTTGAGTCCTTCAGTTGTACTCAGTGTGAAAAGATGGATCTCAAAATCATACAGTCGCTACTGGAAAGGGTTCGAATTTTCAAAAGATGCTGAAAAACTGAAGAATGTGCAGGGACTGGAGGATTTTTGGTTGATTATCTAGGTAACAAAATATTAATAATCAAGGGCATGTCAACTTTTGAACAGGGTCATTTTTATAAAGTTTTGTGGACTTTATGCAAACATCTTTTACATAAAATGTCTTATTCAGCACAGTACTAATTAAACATGCATTTTGTATGATCCACATTTTGCAGATTCTGCAAGGTGTATGTCAATTTTTGGCCATGACTGTGTGTATGTATATAAAGTAATATTGCTTTAATATTAGCAAACATCACCCTTTTACTACAGTGCAATTATTATAACACATTATCTTGAGTGGCTTATTGTTTTGCTTAACTGTAATAATCATATTTATAAATTAACATTACCCTAGATCAATACAATTTCTGTTCATTTACCGTTATGAATTAACTAATGTTACCAAATTGAACCTTATTGTAAACTATTACAAATGGTTTTTTTTTTTAAAAACATTTAATGCGAGTGCAGAAAGCAATGTCTTTTGTTAATCGAATGCTCACATACTTGGGTAAAATATATTTCTAGCATTTTTGGCATCACATCCCAAACCAGCTCGTGCTCAAAACTCAGTCCTGAAAATCAAAGTGTGACAGTAACCATATTTAGACCACATTTTGTGTACATACCCATTTAGAAATGACTGACAAACCCCAAATGCGCATAGTGCTAATGCCTGTGCATTATTGGCATAGGCTGCAAACTCAGATTGATGCAGTCATTACACGAGTGAACAGAGTCCTCTTTTCGATGCAAACGGGAGTGTGTGGGGGGAGCGATGAAAAGATAAAGAGCGGAGGCCTTTAATCTTGATAAAAGATAATGAACTCAGCCCAAAGATAAAGAGAAAACGAGAGCTCTCAATCTGTAGGAGGATGCTGCGAGTGAATGTGTGGGGTACATAGAGAGGAAGGCAGATCACAGAGATAGAATGCTGCAACGTGAGACGGGATGCAGATATCCAGAGCAACGGATTCCATGGTCACAGGACGTGATGTCACAGACATCTCGATGCCTTTACCTCCCGGCCGCAGGGTCCCTTACCGCTCTTATCGGCTCATATCGCCAACTGACACTTCACCCACCTCCCAAAAAAACCAAGAAAGAACGGACAAGATGAAATATGAGTGCTTTCAGCATCGCTTAGGCCTGCGGAATAAGTCAATTAGTCATGGCAGCCAACAGTCAAGAAGAGATTCTACATGACAGCCTTAACGAGGACCTCAAAGAAACAGCATTCGACAGCTCGTTTAATGAATCCACTGGGTGTAAAAGAGAGAGAGGGAGGGAACAAGAAAGATGGATGCGAAAGAACACAAAATGATTTCACTTTTGACATATTTGGTGCTGTCGCAAATATTTTGGTACACATTGCTACATAGCGGGTGATGCCGACAGGAAGTGTGAGCGACAAGCCTGCAGTTAGATGGATTAATTATTAATGATGCGTCAATGATATGAACCTTGGCGTCAGGGTATCTGGCTTTAGAGCGGTGATGTGCTTCCCCTCCCCGAGCGAAATCTCAGAGGAAGCGCACATGCATAGAAGAATGACCTTAGAGAGGATGATGCTGGACAGCTTTGTTTTGACAGGCGGATTTGAGCTGCCCTGCTTTAGGCTGCGGGCCGAGCGAACACACACACACACCTCCATACGGCTGTGTGTGTGTGTGTGTGGGCACACGTATGAGCAAGCATGCATCTCCAGCACAGATGTGCCGGACCCTTGGTATATGCCTGACCTTCACACAGCTGAAGCTCAATGCTGATGCCCTTTGGGGCTGTTTGATGAGAAGATGAGGGAAAAAAAACAAGGGATGAAATGGACGACAGAAGGCCTTTCCATCAATCTCCCTCCAGAGCGCTGCTCTTCAACTGGACCCGGACTATCTTTCCTGGCCCAGACAGCCCTGCCTGACGACCCTTAAATCCCTCCCTACGCCTCAGACCATTCATGTTTCATCATGCCCACAGGCACAGAAATGCCTCTCTCTTGCATCCTCTCATCCACCCTTTCATTTTCATCTTCTCCTGCCAGCCCTGCGTTCGGCTACAGGCCAAAATTACATCTCCTGGTGCCGCAAAGACCCGCCTGCGACACACACTGGGACAAATTCTAGACCACACACACACACCAGAGGTGGTCCTACTTTTTTCAATAGTCCATCTTTTCCAGTATCAAGCTACTTTCTGTTACTGAAAAAGATGCACAAGTTTGAATAAGGGAATATTCAAAAACCCTGTATGGTAACACTTTATAATAACTACACGCTATGAAGCATTAGTTAAGCATTAGTAAATAGTTAATTCATCATTTATAAAGCATTAATAGACATTAATAGGCAGTTTATAAATACAGCTATACATGCTTTATTCTTGCATATCTATAATGTGTTTAATAATTGTATTTTCATACTTTATAAATGATCAATTAATAATTTCGAAATTAAGTTTTACATTATTTACGAACCAGTTATTTAGGAGTTGTCAGTGGTTCATATGATCATTTAGAAAGTGTAAGTAAAGGATTAATAAACTATTTAAATGTACATTTATAGTACACTTAACATATAGTAATAGTTACTCTCTGTGTTAATAAATGCTTTATTAACATTCATGATTAATTCAGGTAGTTATAAAACATTTACTAGTTGTCAGTTAACTATTTTTGTGAGCTTATCTAAAGTGGGGACCATTTATGCCTCGTAAAGCTTTTACAAAGGAGATTTAAAGGCTCAGTTCTCTTCTACACTGCTGTTCTCTAACGTTTTAAAGTTAGTACTGTTTTGACACTGCAAAATATTTTATTATATTATTATTGTTTTATCTAAATTTTATTTGTTGTATTTTGGGCACTCCTGTAATCCAGTGTAATCCACTGGTACATTTTTATTCAGAAATGTTTACACTTTACATAAATGTATTTTTATATCCGATTGCAGAGGCTTAGTTTCATTTGACTGCAGTTATGGTTTCTGGCGGTCTACAGGAATATTATTTTCTATGACATTATAGAGGTTTAATTTTAATTTGATATTAAGTTACTATAGTTGTACAGTCTCCATTTTTGCATTTTGAAATAAATATTTATGTGCTATATTCCTCCTGTGTTGTATGTTTCCTTTTTCTGTTCAGAAGAGAACTGAGCCTTTAAATCTCCTTTGTAAAAGCTTTACGAGGCATAAATAGTCCCCACTTTAGATGAGCTCACAGATATAGTTAACTGACAACTACTAAATGTTTTATAACTACCTGAATTAATCATGAATTACAGTAGAAATACATGTTAATAAAGCAGTTATTAACACAGTGAGTAACTTACTATATGTCTAAATGATAAGATGTATAAATGTACATTTAAATAGTTTATTAATCCCTTACTTACACTTTCTAAATGTTCATATGAACCACTGACAACTCCTAAATAACTGGTTTGTAAATAATGTAATACTTAATTAGAAATTATTAATTGATCATTTATAAAGTATGAAAATACAATTATTAAACACATTATAGATATTCTTATAAATCAAGAATAAAGCATAGCTGTATTTATAAACTGCCTATTGATTTCTATTAATGCTTTATAAATGATGAATTAACTATTTACTAATGCTTAACTAATGCTTCATAGCGTGTAGTTATTATAAAGTGTTACCAAGTAGGCTACATAATAGCTTGTCTCCCAATATCAAAACTATCTTAGGCTGGGCTGTGTAGTTGCTCTGTCTCTGTTTTGGTCTCTGTTTGCACTTTGAATATTGAGAGAGTACTGTGATTAGGGTTGCACTTAATAAGACTAAGAAAAAAAAACTGTTATTTATTTTTGTTATGTATACTGTTTTTGTTTCTATGTTCAATTTGTGGAAAGGAGTTCAATCACACACAGCCTCAGTCAGAAGTTCTGGAAGCTCGCAATTCATGTAAGGTCTGAAGAGACCCACAATGCACTCAATTTGACCAGAATAAACCAGAAATAATTATAATCACGATTATCTGACCATGATTTCACTGGACCGGCAAAAATTATTTTAGTAACCTTATTTCAGCATTTAGACTTTGGTTAAATTGGATTGTGGGTGGTTAGTGAATAAGACAGTTCTAAAATACCACATGCAAAAGCGGTGTAACGGTTTCGTGAATTCACCCCAGAGAGGCAGGAAACAGGGTTTGGCCTATCTTAAGATAGAAAACCAAAATTGAGTGACCCATTTTGTGATCACCTTCACATTCAATTACTGTTCTTGCGTCAACAAAACAAATGGATCCTAAAATGCAGTACACTTAATGGATCTGAGTATTAAGTACATTGTGTCTTCAAAATGAACTTAGGTCAAGAGAAAGATCACTCTCATTTAATCATTCACACATATACAGTACATATCCGACATATACTGCAAGACATCTGAGGAAATAGAGGTTGTGCAAGTTCGCAAACCTGAGATTTTCACTGTATTTTCAACCTCTGAACGTTTTATATTTACACAAAAACTACAGCGATATGTGTGTGACAGCAAATATCTTGAGAGTCTTTCATAATGCAGCTCTCTGAAGAAAAATGAATCTTCCATACAGCACTACTAAAGTGCATCAGATTACATAAAGAAAAACTCACATCAAAACCTTATGTATAGTCAGAATACATTGTGTAAAATCAGCCAGCGTGAGCATAAAAGGTAAAATATATACTTTAAAAAAGGAAGTACATTCATAACATTTGAGACATTTTGCCAGACACTATTACGCATAGTAGCTTCACATATGCGAGTGTTATGAGGTTAAATATGCATCCTAAAGTATATTCTATATAAATGCAACAGCACTGAAACATATCACAACAACTGTGGCTTGATATTTCATCAGAGAAGCATTGCAAACCAATCTTCTTATATAAGGACAGCAAAGAATTGTATATCAAACCAAAACACACGCACAGATGCCTATTTTGAAAATCCACAGTAAGTAATATACCATCAGAGCAACTTTGACATACGATTTGCAAGGCACTATGGTTTGGGACAAACTAATCCTAATCTCGCAAACAATTTAGGGAGGATTGTATGCAATTTGGGATTCAGCCTTCTACTGCCATCTAGTCCTGTGAGGTTCCCAATTACGTGTTTAGATTACGAGCCATTATAATGATGTGACAAAAATGGGAACCGTTTTCAGCACATGTACAACAATTTGAATTGATGGATGCACATGTGGTGTGCAATTCACGTGTTATCTACTGCTGTCTTCAGGTAAACAAATGACAGCAAGTGCTCTTTTTCCATTGTACCAGTGGATGCATACATGAATACTCTTGCATCAATTTTACACTACCTGTATGAGTTATGCATGATAGCTAACAAATAATTAATTTGCCTAAAGCAAACCACAAAGAGTGAGTCATCATTAGTTTAACCTAGTTGAGTATAAGTTAAAACCATATGACCATCTTTCATAAGCCATGCCTATAATTCTCAATTTATTAAAGTGCATGGAACTCATAACAGGGTGTTGTTGTTGTTTTCCAAACTCAGGCATTTTTATTTTCAAAGGTTTGACTTGTAAAATGCATTTCATGTTTAGATTTTATTTGACCCATGTTTTAGAGCCAGACTTTCAATCTTAAAATATGAAAATCCATCATAAAAGTAGTATGCATAACACTATGATAATCCAAAGAAATAATGAAATTAACTTTCACAGTTGAATATTTTCCCCCAAAAAAATACACCTTACCATTTAAAAAAAAACAAAAAAAAAACAAATAGAAAAATAAACTATCAAAATTGAGAAAGATGTAATGTACACAGGGCCATTTATGAACCCATTTATTATTTTTGGGGGGGGCTAAAAAAAGCCACATACTGTATTTATTTTATTATTCATATTTTGCCACACATTGGGCCTCATTCATGAAACTTTCATAGATATATGAGCAAATTCTGAGTAACTGACCTTCCCGAAAACTCTCTTTCGGATTCACAAATGCTTCGTAAACATCCGTTTTGATCCTTTGAAAACGGACAGCTGGTGGTGTTTGAGAGCGCTCCTGTTTTTGTTTTCAGCTGAGTCACTTTGGTTGCTACGATGATACGGAATATGAAAGGCAGTCATTTTTTACTAGTATCTAATTTTTAAAGAGAAGTAATTACTATAAACATGCAGTAACCAGCAATATTAACTTCTCCATTGTTGTTCAGTCGTTGTATAAGAAGGATGTCTGTGGTTCCTTGAGCATTCTCCCAAGATATCTTGCGCTGCAGCTGCTGCCACACATCACAGGGGTGGACATCGACTGATGATTGAGAATATTGATATATTGATTGTCTACCTAAAAGTTAGATTCTAGCAGTTGGTCAGTATAGTTTTTGTCCGGCCCCTTCTCCACTGTGATTGGATGGCTGGGTAAAAAGTGATAGTGGCGAGAAATAAAAAAGGGCAAATTAACTTATATAAGAACTTCAATATTATTATGGTACATAGTACATCCAAATTCAGTTCCATCAGTTTGCCTAAAAGAACAGAAAACGGATACGCACCATTTTGTGGTAGGGAGCAGGTGTAAATTTTGCACCATAAACCGGATCAGTGGGCAATATTTATTGGTCAGTTTTACACACAAAAAACAAACAAATCAATATACAGTCAAATCACACACAAAAAAATGTAAATAATGATGGCCAATAGCAATTTGCTATCAGAGTATTTCTTTAACTGACATGACCCCAACTCTAAAGTTCAAAGTAAATCCAGAGTTTCCTACCGGTAATTACAACAGTGCTGTGACATTCATGTGTGCTCATCTCGTAAATACGATCCTTCTGACGTCCCTTGAAGGCAGCATTAGAGCAGCGGAGCTCAGACCTGTTTCCTGCAGAGATTAGCTCCAGCTCTAATCAAATACACCTGAACCGGCTAATCAAGCTCTGTGAGTGCAGTTGGAAATTAAAGTCAGGTGTGATGGAGCGGATTTGGAACTCTACCCACCTTTTTCCTGACGAGCTTACTGCGTTTTGAATTATGGGAAGCTCTTCTGGTTTGAGGAACTTCCAAAAAGACTCAAACAAATCATTTCAAATGATATAGATTATGGAAGTATAATTTATGCATTTGCATCTGAAACCACACTCAAAAAGATTGAAGAATATGTTGTGGTGCGTTCAGAACATCTCCCATTGCAGCCATGCAGGTAGAAGTTGGGGAAGCCCCTTTATACCTGCGTAGGTATAAACTTAAAATACATGATTGGTTTAATATAAATAGTCAAAGAGAATCATCCAGTAAAGGGAGTGATAGAAGAATGCTGGGAACACGGGAACAAAAACATTAAAAGCTTTGGAAAGATTGCTAACAGGGAAGCAGAAGTAGTTGATATTGCAGACTGTGATGTTAGTCCAACTGTGATATTATCCAGTATACCTCCATGGATTTTTCCTATGCCAATAGTAGACTTTCAAATACAAATAGAAATTAACAATGCGAAAGATACCCCTATAAGAACGATATTGCACAGCAGTATTTAGATCAGATGTATGCATCATGGTTACATATCATATATACTGATGGTTCTAAAGACCCCATCTCTGGAAGAACAGCTGCTGCAGTATATAGCCTATTCCTAAATTTCAGACCAGGATTAAGAAAAGAATAACTGATCATGTATCTGTGTATGCAGCAGAATTAATTGTCATGATGGTAGTACTCCATTGGGTAGAGGATGTAAAACCAAGGCTAGTAGTAATATGTTCTGGGTCTTATGCAGCAATATCAAGCCTTGCAAGTGGACTAAAATCATCAAGGCAAGACATTGTATATGAGATTCTTACAAGTTTGCTAAGAATAAGTAATGTAAGCTTAATAAGGTTTGTGTGGGTTCCAGCTCATGTGGGAGTGGAGGCTAATGAAGTGGTTGATAATAGCTAAGCAAGCTCTAAAACACTCAGAGATCGATATACAAGTGACTCTAAGCAAAAAAGAGGTTAAAGGGAAAATTAAAGAATTTATAAACAACGAATGGCAAGAAATATGGAACTGTGATAGTAAGGGCGGACATATGTATAATATTCAGCAGCAAGTAGGAAATGGAAAAAGTGTTTTTAGGAATAGGAAATACAATTATTTCTCGCATCCGAATAGGGCACACTAGACTAAATCACTCGTTGTGTAAAATAGGAAAACATGAATCAGGTCAATGTAAGTATTGTGATCAGGCAGAAAAATATAGAGCATGTTTTACCAAAATGTAAAAAAAAAAAAAAAAAAAAACTCATTAAGGAAGTAAGAATGGACATGGAAACATTTAATATGCAAAGCCTTTTTAAAGATCAAGCAGAACAAGGAAAAATATATGTTGCTATTATTAAATATATTAAAGGAATAGGATATTTATTTTAATATTTATATAATTATTTTTTTGCTGATTATTACCGCTGATTATTAGTGCTCCACACTCCAGTCCAATTGGTGGCGGTAACCAGAAGTTTGCCAACCGCCATAAAACACCATTAGAAGAAGATTGAAAAAAGGTGTGCTACAAATAGACCTAATCCTTATCCATCAGTTTGACTGGATGAGCTGTAATTTTTCCTTCATGTTTTATTTTCAGACATCAGAAGAATAACGTAACGCTTGGTAAAGTGCCCCTATTATGTTTTTTGAATATTCCCTTTCACGCAGTGTGTATACTCTAAAAAATGCTATTGGGTTGTTTTAACCCAGTGAATGGGTTGTTTTAACCCAGTGAATGGGTCATTTTAAACCAGCGGTTGGGTTAAATATTTGCTTAAAACAACCCAATCGCTGGGTTTAAACAACCCAATTGCTGGGTTAGTCCATTTTCAACCCAACTTGGGTTATTTTTAACCCAGCATTTTTTTAGGGTGTAATATAGCTGTTTGTGAATGTAAACATTGAAGTCGAAAGTGCACAGTAAATAAAGGTATTGTCTTCCAAAAGAAAGAATCGACTCTGAACCACCTAAACGAGTCGTCTGTAATTCAAATACCACAGCTTTACGGATCTACTGTACGTCACTACATCTATGTTGTACGTTGTACGCCCCCGAGCAACCTGACCTGCCCTTCAACGTGTGATTTTACTGACGACTGCTTCTCGAATCTCGGAGTTCAACACAGGATTGCAAAGTGCTTGATCTTGAAAGATGGGTCAGTACCCAGTTTATTTAGACCAACATTCTCCTTAGAATCACAACCTGTAAGTATGATTAATTATTGATGTATATATTTTCTACAGATTGTTAAAAATACATCGTTTTGTGTTTTATATTGTGCAACTAACTGGCTAACTCATGTTATTACTGTCTTATTGAAATAGCTAATGCTAATCAGCTGTGAGCCACTATTACCTAAAACTGTGTCTATTAATACAGATTGTCTGTTGTTCTTACTACTAAAGATAAAGGATGGAGCAAGATTTGTTTTACCAACTTTAATGTTACATCAGTCATTCACATTAGTGCTTGGCTAACGTATGCACTGTTATTGAGACAGTTCCTGCATGTGCACCGCAATAAATTAGAAATAAACACATTGGTTTGTTGATGGACATACACTTGCTAATGATGATGGAGAGGAATTACAGTTGCAACATCTCATGATGTACCTCAAACTGAGCAGCCTATCTCTGAGAAATGTCCTGTTAAAGTCGTCCTTGCGATGAAGGTTTGGGTTGAATAACTAGTTCTTCCAACGTTTCATCATCGGACTCATGCTCGGATTGATATGGTAAAATCAATGGCACGTCTTTACAGTGTGTACAATCCCTTATTTCGGGAAAAAAGCTAGCCTTTTACTAATTGTTTACAGTTTAATGGAAGTTAATCCCATAATTTGCACAAAGTGTCATGGGGCGTAAAAAAAACGTGGACAGGAAAGATCCCAAAGAGTTGGACTTAGCAAGCTGGAGAAAGAAAGACAAAGAATGAGAAGGAAAGAGAGAATCATATTTTCTTCCTCCATCCTCCTGCTCAAACCACTGCTATATATGTCTTGAACTGACGAACACACACACATTTCAAAATCTGTGTGATGAAGATGGTACAGGAGCACTGTTGGAGATAAGTCTAATTTATTTATGTGTCTGTTATTGTCTTGGGATTTCGCCTTTAAGACAGAAAGTGCAGAAGTCAGGAAGGGCAGGTATGGGCTACGGATAATGGAACATTTCAAAAGAAAAGGCTGAGTGAGAGACAAAGAGAGAGGGAGAGAAACACAGCCAAGGACCAAAAAGAAGAAAAAAAACATCTGCTTATGAATACCACACAAAACGTAGTACACAGAAAAAACAAGGGGTGGGCGATATATAGGTAGACACGATTAACAGGTAGAAATTTGTCAACCGGTAGAGATTTTGGAGTAGCGTCTCTATCGCGGTTACGCTCACGTGACATTGCTGTGCTGCGCGGTGAAAAGTGAAAAACTTGATTTTAAAGCGCAGTTGAAGCGCAGGCGAAAGAGAACTAATTTTGCTATATGCGCGAGCTCTCTGAGACACCGTTTCTCAGCGCTGTCTGAGAGACGCGCGACATGAAGCCACTGCTCGTAGAGCGCATGAGTCCTTTTTGCTATACCTAATTGGGCTTGAACGGTTGAATACACATACCTATGTGTCAAAGTGACCATGTATTTGCATGTAAACAGTCATGTATGTCTTAAGTGAAGAGATAATGCATGATTATGGATTCGTGCAGTCGGTCTTAAAGTGGGGTGAAGAAATAAATCAAATTGAGAGGCGCCCAATATTCAAATTATTAGTTGATTTATGTTTTTCAATGATCAATTCTTACAAGATTTAATTCCCCCTATTTCTGCATAAGTGGTTACGGACTTCGAAGGCCAAATTACCAAAGTTATGGCACCCACATTAACAGTATAGCTCTACACTCTTACAGTATCACTATAATTGTCTCATTTTTTTTTTTACCAAGGAATATCTGAGATAATACAGACAGAGACATACCATGAAACATACCTGAAAATGTAATTTAGTCTCTTAAACTATTAAAGGGCAGCTTCAGAGAAATAAAAATGCTCCTCAGTGCCAAGCAGAATATAAAGAACAATAGCCACTTCTCCAGAGTGAGTTCACATCAGAATAGCTTCTGCTTTGCAAAATCAAGGCCTAGAGGGCAGGCCGGCTAAAACATAACCCTGGGTTTTATGAGTACACACTCAATAGCGGGACCTCATAAACGTTCCCGTTTCCTCACAAAGAGTGTGGAGGAGAGAAAAGAGAGAGAAGGCAATAAGGAGGAGCAAATAGACGGGATGCCACACATCAGAGAAAGGGGGTTCTCCAAAAAGGCTAAAGGCTCTTAATCACCAAGACTGGTGAAGTAATAACATTGTGAAATATTATTTACAATTTAAAATAACGGTTTTCTATTTTACAGTTTTTCTCAATTGCTAAAACACTAAACCCTATTGTCTGAACCAAATGCTCAGTTGCCTGAACCCACTGATTGAATCAATCACTCTTTTGTCAAAACCATAAGCACTTTTCACCTGTTTAGACACAACTTGCCAACACATTTTCATTGTGATGCACCCGTGCTGCAAAATGGTGAGCACAGGTGACAAAAGTCAAACACAATTAAAGCACAGATGTCACCACTTGAACACAACAACTCAAAATTGATCACACTTGTGGCTAATGATGTGAGGGAACATATACATATAAGCCAGTTCAGAGAGCACTGGTTTGTGAGGTCTTACAATGGATAGAAATCTGAGAGGAAGAGTCCGTGTGAGAGGAGGTCAAGGTGGTCGAGGTGATCAGCGAAGACAAAGAACAGTAATTCCTGATGAAATCAGAGCTACTGTAATTGACCATGTTCTTGTCCATGGTATGAGCATGAGGGAGGCTGGACAAAGGGTACAACCAAACATCAGTAGATTCACTGTGTCCACCATAATCCGAAGATTTAGAGAAGAGAACAGGTAATTACCTTTTTTTGACATTATAGTACAGTATGTAAATGTTGACAGCAATTATTGTATGACATACTATATACTGTACCACAGTATACTGTAAGTAAATATATGTTTCAGTACATCACTGTACCATATACTGTAGTATTGTATTGGAGGGTTGGTCTAACTGTTCGTAGGCCAAGTATTCCATGTATATTTTTGTACTTTATTTTCACATGGGCTTACTGTACACAAGTGGCAAATGCATAAGATTTCTGTTTTGTCTTTTTGTTCAAGTGCTAAATGAACAGGTTTTTTTTGTTTTGCAACATGCATTTAGCCTACAGTGAACAATAAACATTTATTTCTCCAGCTTCATGTCCTGAGCATTGTGTTTTCTATTTTTCTACGTAGTGTTTAGTGACTGTTCAGTAGTGTTTTTAATTTTGATTGACGCGGGGCACGATTTGACAACATAGTTCAGTTTTGAGCACAGATTGAACTGTTTTGAGGTGAAAGTTTGGTTTTGAAAGAAGAGTCTGAGGTTTTGTGAATGTAGCTTGAAAATTGGGTTTTGTGTTCACAGTTTAGAGAAAAGGAGAGCAGCTTTCAAGAAATGTGTCTTAGCAATCGAGAAAAACTGTAATATATTTTAAAGTGTCATTTATTCCTGTGGTGGCAAAGTTGAATTTTCAGTCTTCAGAAATCACTAATATGCTGATTTGGTGCTCAAGAAACATTTTTTATTATTATTATCTTGATCACACACACACACACAGAGAATTCCCTGTGTTGTGCTCATGAAAAGCCACCATTTTATAAGAGAAGCAATATTTTGTGGATGCTTTGGCCGCCAAAATAATATCATTCTCTCAACTGGAGTGGTCCACACGGGAGGTTTTCTAAGGTCTGTGGAGCAGGCAACACATCCTGGCCCAGACCCACGTATTTCACACCCCAATTTTGTGAATCGAAAAGGGAGCAGGCAAAAGCTGAATAAATAAGGGGCTATAGTGTGAGCCCAGCGACGCAGTGTTTATCTGCAAAAACCAGACGTGGCACCAGCCATTCACGCTTTTGTGCCACTATGCTCATGAATATGGCATTCTAAATACACTCATAAATAGAGGGAGAAGAGAAGAGAAGAGAAGAGAAGAGAAGAGAAGAGAAGAGAAGAGAAGAGAAGAGAAGAGAAGAGAAGAGAAGAGAAGAGAAGAGAAGAGAAGTTGTGCAATAAATTGGTAAAGCCAAAGTAAAAAAAAAGATAGTTTTTTGTCACAAAGTGAAAAAATGTATGGCTTTCAGAGCGAGCACGGTCTTGTTTTGGAATACATCTCATTAAGGATTGCCTAGGGAGAGCATCATTCATAAAACATTGAGAAACAGCTTTTATTTCATTCATTATTAAAGCACAATCTCCGCAAACCACAACCACAGGAACGTTCAATTTACAGGCACTATGGAGGGACAGGACTGAGACAAGGACAGTTAGGCACTGAAGAAGAGCAGAGAACATAGTAAGGCTCCCATGGGGATGAGATCGAGGTCCATCAAGATTTTCTGAGCTGCTTGAAGAAATTGCCTTGGCCAATTCATCTACCTATCAATTTATCTATCCATCCATCCTACTTCTGTAACTTTATGTCAGCGAAATATTAAGAGCATATGGTTGCACCATCCCTGGTGCATCGTACATCAGTGAAGAACCCACATAGGGCGAGTTTGATTTAAGAGATTAGCCATGGCATGTGTGTGTGCATGTGTGTGTGTTCTTCCTGGGCCTGGCCAGCTCGCAGTGACCCATTTTATCTACATGATAGAGAGTCAAAAATAGTCTCTGATTATTGCTGGCACACTTTCAGACAGACCACAGGGGCCTGGACTGAAGGTCACTCCTCCGTCCTCGATCGCTCTCGTACTTTCTCCTGCTGGACACAAATTATGATCTAGTTCTCCATTACATGCAAAGGCCACGGCACAAAGTGATCCTTAAGAGAATTACCCTTGACCTTGACAGGAAAACAAAAGGATCCTCCAGTGTAAAGCTGGGTAAACAGATATATCAGTCACCATGTCGGCATCTTAACAGCGTGTAACTGAACTGTAAACGATCCCTTATGTCAGATCTTTGGCTGATGTGATAATTTGACTCACACAGATGAGGTTGTCTTCACTTATTGGCTTTTAACTTAATGTTTTTCAACGCTGAAATTGCTTGAACAAAATGAAACATTTATAAATAATTGATATGCAGTTGTTTGGAGGAATCTAATTATTTTGTCAACATCATGTGTGTCATCACCAACATCACTTTCATACGCACAACCACACAGATGCATACACAAAGATTTATGATAGGGAGGTAGGTAGGTAGGAAGGTGTTGGTTGGTTGGTTGGGTGGGTGGATGGATGGATGGATGGATGGATGGATGGATGGATGGATGGATGGATGGATGGATGGATGGATGGATGGATGGATGGATGGATGGATGGATGGATGGATAGACAGACAGACAGACAGAGATAGATAGATAGATAGATAGATAGATAGATAGATAGATAGATAGATAGATAGATAGATAGATAGATAGATAGATAGATAGATAGATAGATAGATAGATAGATAGATAGATAGATAGATAGATAGATAGATAGATAGATAGATAGATAGATAGATAGATAGATAGATAGATAGATAGATAGATAGATAGATAGGTTGGCACTTCAGAATATGAGGAAGCCGGGGCCCAAAAAACACACACACACACACACACACACAAACACACACACACACACACACACATGTTTGGTTTTCATCTTTTATGGGGACTTTCCATAGGCGTAATGGTTTTTATACCGTACATACCCTATATTCTATCCCCCTACACTGCCCCTGCCCCTAAACCTAACCCTCACAGGAGACATTCTGCAATTTTACATTTTCAAAAAACATCACTTAGTCTGATTTATAAGATGTTTTCCTCATGGGGACCTAAAAATGTCCCCACAAGGATGAGGATTTCGGATATTGCTATCTTTGTGGGGACATTTTGTCCCCATAACGTGATGATTACCAGTCCACACATACACACACACACACACACACACACACACACACATGTAGTAAAGGTGAAATGTAATTACCCTTTGAAGCTCTGTGTCTGCTCTGCTCAGACAGACGTGAAGTCACTCAGTAAGTTGGAACGTTTGATGAACTTGACTTCAGAGCTGACAATTTTACAAATACAGACACACACACACACACACACACACACACACACACACACACACACACACACACACACACACACACACACACACACACACACACACACACACACACACACACACACACACAGATGTTAACGTAACACACAGACGTTTTGCTGCAAGGGGCATTTGATGTGCTCGACTTCAGAGCTGACACTTCAATTTCAGAGGGCCTTTAAAGGAGAACGGGAGATTCACACTAATAAATTCCCCTATTAGGGAAGAGAGACATTTTCTTCTCTTCACTCTCTCACACCTCCAGTGTACAGCCATCTCCAGTCCTCATGTACACGTATACCGCACTCCTAAAGAAATTGGGTACTAGGAGCACCGGGAATGAGAGTTTGGACACATTTCGGTAGGAAAACACTTTCAATGCTAATAAAGTCCAGGTAGCATATATCCAGCTCAGCACACTGCAGGATGTGCCTCTCTACATCTAGTTATTTGAAAACACAAGCCTAGTGCCAAGAATAAAATATCATTTTAAAGGAATGGGAAGCCAGTTCATGTTTTGACTAACTGTTTGGCTCATATTGGAATATAAAGAAAACCTGACAGCACAAAAATACACTCAACGTTTTACCTGAGCTGGTAGCTGAAATGTTAGGAGAATATGAACTGCTAGGAGAAAATACAAATTCTGCACTATACAATCTGATTGTGTTGTATTTATTCAGAATCAGAAGTTGATCTCCTTGATGAGTCTAATTTGATTTACTTGAGTATTCTGTAATCAGAACAAGTTAATTGATTTTGAGCCTTGAGACTTCAGTTTCCATACACTATTTGAGTGCCCTGTTTAATTGGCACCCGCTCCATAATGCCAACAATTATATAATTGTTGCTTTCGGCAACAATTCGAGCCATTAAAACACTCTGGTAATGAGTTAACATTGTGCAGTTATTTTATTTATTTTTTTACAGGTTATTTTCTGGGTTCATTCTTAGTCACACAACCAAAAATGTATTAAAGGGGTCATAGAATGGTACATGCACTTTTACAAGTTGATTATACGGAAATGTGTGTTGGCAGTGCCTGTACACAACCATCCTATAATGATAAAAATACATCTAGTGTTTTTTTTTAATCTCCTTATATATTTTCCCCTGTCTCAAATCGAGCCGTCTGACCGTGTGACGTTACACGGTGTACGCCCCTCCTAAGATTGTTGATTGACAGCAGCGTTTCAACACAGACCCGCCCTGAGCGAGCTGTCATCCGTCCGCCATTGTTGATACGCTGCAGCAGAATGGCGTCTAAGCGATTGTGGTGTTGTGTTGTTGGGTGTAATAACGAACACAGCAGTCATTTTGATGTTCCTAAATCCGAACTGCTGAAGACCCAGTGGCTGCTGAGTTTTGTTTTAGAAGGGAATATTCCCCCCGATCAACGTCAATGTTTGCGCGAATCATTTCTCAGCAGACTGCTTTATAAACGAGCGTCAGTATAAAGCAGGTTTTGAAAATAAGCTGCTCTTGAAAAAAGGATCGTGTTCCTGCTGCACCTCAGGAAGATGTGAGTGTAACGTTTTATTAACCTTTATATTAATCTTTGCAAATCGCTTGCACGCTTCACGATGAATGAGGCTAAAGTTTACAGGGTAAGTTACATTACGGCATGCTTTCTGTGTATGATGTTCTCAATATAATTCATAATCCCACGTTTATAATGAACAACGCGTTATGTTTGTTATTACAAACTGTGTACTCGGGTGATAAAGTTAACGTGGTAACACTACACTAAGCTTACTTTTGTACATGGTTTATAACGGTGTCTGTTACTGATTAAGAAGTAATGTTAAAAAAAAAATCTTATAACATAACATCAATCTGTCAATGAACTAACACATCAGGAAACACATAGCAACTACGCTACTCTGCCAGTACAAAGATAGATCAAAGTGACATGACGTTAACCAACCATTCAGAAACGTTCGTCATCTGTTCCTGGTCCGACTCCGGTTCAAAATGATAATGTTGCTCAGATGTGTCCTCAGAGACTCCCGTTGCCATTATTTCTCGAAAATATACCCTCAAATGTTGTCAAGGCAACCCTCCACATGTGTTGTGGTGTTGTGTCTGGTCGAACCGAACGCCCCACAGAGCAGAGGGGGCGGGGTCAGCAAAGCTCATTATCATTTAAAGTCACATACACTGAAATGAGTTGCTGAAAACTGAGCTGGTTTTGACCAGGTAAAATGAGTGTTTTCTTACAATACTAATGAGAATTTTTAATTAAAGTATATTACAAACTTTTCATTTAGACACTAAAGAATCATATTAACTTGTACAAAAATGTCATTCTATGACCCCTTTAAATTAGCCATTTGAGCTAATGTTAAAAAGTTTGGGGTCACCCAGGTCAGTACGATTTTTTTATATATTGTTGAAAGAAGTCTCTGCTCACCAATGCTACTGTAAAAATTAGTAATATTCTTAAATACAGTTCAAAATCACTTTTTTTTATTTTAATATATTTTAAAGCTGTTGTCCGTAACTTGTTCAAGATTTACAAAAATTATATAATGAGAATGTACAACATGAATCCATTTTCCATTTTCCAAACCTGAATCATTATGGTACACTTATAATAAGTGTTTATATTGGGACTATTTCAGACCGGTCTGGTAGGAACCGCTATGGAGAAGCACAGTCCCTGCGAGACTCGCCATAGACATAAACAGAGAAAAGTAGCTCCGGCTGCAATGTTCTTCCGCAAGACGCATGCAGTTCTGTTTATTAACCGCTAGAGCGCAAAAAGTTATGGACTGCAGCTTTAAAATGTACTTTATTCCTGTGATGGCAAAGCTGAATTTCCAGCATCATTACTCCAGTCGTCAGTGTCACATGATCCTTCAGAAATCATTCTAAAAGTATTTACTGCTCAAGAAACATTTGATGGCATTTATTTGAAATAGAAATCTTTTGTAACATTACAAAGGACTTTACTGTCACTTTTGATCAATTTAATGTGTTCCTGCCTAATTAAAGCATTAAAAAAATCGTATTAACACTTAAATTTTGAACTGTAGTGTATTTACAGCTGTAATAAAAGTCATATACAGTTTTGTTAATGTACCACTAACGTTGCTATGGTTATCACCTAACAATAATTAATAGATTCTTTCATCGATTTAAAAAAAAAAAATTACTATAGAAATGAGCAAGCAACGTTAAAAGACAAATTTTCAATAGTTCCCATCATTGCTGATAACTTGCCATTCACAAAATAATGAACCAGCTCAACATCTTTTTATCCATTTAAGGCTGATGAATCAAACGAGAGAAAAAAAACCATCATTCAAGCCCAATTAATCCATCAAAATCTTACAATAGATTACAATAATGCTTCACTACCATAATTATGGCTGTTCCTTTCAATAAGCATCCTACCAACTAACTCAATGGGATTTATTCATGAAACATGAGCAGAATGAATTTGTCTAAGACGTTTATAAATCAAAATTATTCTTATTTAAATTCTCCCACTGAACCAAATGCAACCATTTCCGTTAGGATACGTACGTCCAATTTACTGAAATCCGTTCCACTTGTGTTTCATGAATACGTCACACTGTCTTAATTGCAGTTCTTGTATTATTTTGTGTTTCACTGTAATAATGTGAAGTGGGCTGCAACATTTCACAAAAAAAAACAACAACATTGTTTTTTATCCAGTATAATCCAAACCACTCACACAGAAAAGCAAATAAATTGCCTTAAACCATTAAAACGCATGGCCTTGTGTCTCATACATAACAAGCAGAATATTTCTCCCATATGCTGCCGGAGGGCAAAACGCAGAGTTAGAAAGTTTAAAAAACCAAAGTTTGTCGTGACATGCTCTCTACAGTGTCATAGAAAAACAGGTGGGTGTATGTTCTCGTCTTTAACCTCAGCTCCTTCTGGAGTTATTACTATTGCTTCTTCACGATCACCAGATCGCTGTTGGTGTCTATGACAACCAGGAGCATAACCAGTCTACAGGGGTCATACTTATATCAAGCCAATAAACTGTGAAAAGCCAGCAGAGACAAGACACGGCTAAATATAAACATAATTGCATTGTATTGCATAAGGCTACTCCCAATACTGCACTAACTACCGACAAACTTAAAGTAAAGTGAGAGAGAGGAAAAAAGAGAGTTTATCTAATGAAGAAGCAATGATTAGTTTGAGCTTCGCTGGAGTAAAAGACTGAAGAAACAATGAGAACTGCTGACAGGATGCTGAAAAAAAGATGTGGTAAACATCACCTACTGTCAAAATGGTGTCAATTTGAAATGTCTATTAAAGGCTTGAAAAGCACATGTAATATGTAATTTGGCAAGTTCACAGGAAAACTTTATTCTGGTGGGAATTTTATATTTCTATAAAGCCTTAAAATGTCTTCACGAGGTGAAGCTTTAAAATGTTAAGTGATTGTCTGTCACTCTGCAACACAGTCTAAAGACAAACACATTTACTGAGGTGTGAAAGAAAGGATGACATGTCACTGTGTGTGTTGTGCCTAATTATATACTTGCTTTAATTATAAGCCGTACTCTATCACACTTCCTGATTTTGTTGAGTTAGATGCGTTCCTGGGACAAAATATTTTGTTGATCATGGTACAACATTACTGTCCGAAGATTTACTATCCCTACCCCTAAATCTAAGCCATAAGTTAACCCTAAAATCAGAGGGAAATGAGTACCTAACCCTGATTGTAAGACTAAACTTGACCTAAACTGTAAACTTGTCCCTCAAATCTGATTGGTTGATTGGAATGTTGGAATGAGGAACATGTTGCACTTGGTGAAATTAGATTAGATTAGATTAGATTCAACTTTATTGTCATTACACAAGTACAAGTACAAGGCAACGAAATGCAGTTTAGGTCTAACCAGAAGTGCAATAGCAGCAAGTGCAGGATATACAATGGATGCGTAAGTGCAGGACATGGATATGTACTGAATATGTATAAATATGTATAAATAGAGAGACGTTATTACTATAAACAGAACTGAATTTACAGGTGAATATGTACAGTGAATAAATATACAGATGGCTATTACTATAAACAGAATTTACAGGTGAATATGTACTATGAATACAATATACAGATGGCTATTACTATAAACAGAATTTTACAGATAGAGGTATACAATAATATGTTAGGCTAATATGAGGAATAGCAGTGGATTAGGGTAGTGCAATAAATTATGGACAGAGCTATCCGGAAAAAAAAGTGTAAAGTGCAGTGGAAAGTGGTTGCATATTACATTTAGAAGTACAGTGCAAAAATGCAAATGTAAACATTGGTACTATAAATACAGTCGGCAGTGCAAATGAGCATAATCCAGTTAAGATATGGCAGTGTAAGATGCATATGTAAACAGTTGTTACTGTGATAAACAGTCGGTAGTGCAAATAACAAAGTGAAGGAAGATGTGAGGTAGGAGAGTTATCAGTTTATGAGGGAAGTGGATCAACGGGGGTTTGAGTTCAATAAAGAGACAGCTCTGGGGAAAAAACTGTTCTTTAGTCTGCTGGTCCTGGTCCGGTGGATCCTGAAACGCCTGCCGGAGGGCAGGAGAGAAAACAGTCTGTGGGCTGGGTGAGAGGAGTCCTTGAGGATGCTGCGAGCTCGATGCAGGCAGCGTTTCCTCTGGATGAGCTTGATGGCAGGCAGTGGAGTCCCTGTGATGCGCTGTGCAGTTTTCACCACCCGCTGCAGTGCCTTGCGCTCCGCAACAGAGCAGCTCCCATACCACACTGCCACACAGTTGGTCAGGATGCTTTCTATTGCGCAGCGGTAGAAGTTCACCAGGATAGCCGAGGAGAGCTGATTCTTCCTCAGTGTCCTCAGGAAGAAGAGGCGCTGGTGAGCCTTCTTGACCAGGCTGGAGGTGTTGGTCGTCCACGACATGTCCGCCGAGATGTGGATCCCCAGGAACTTGAAACTGGAGACACGTTCAACAGCCATTCCATTGATGTGGATGGTGTCGTGTGTGCCTCTTGACTCTTTCCTGAAGTCCACGATGAGCTCCTTCGTTTTGGTGGTGTTGAGGAGCAGGTTATTATCAGCGCACCATGTGGCCAGGTGCTGGATCTCTTCCCTGTAGGCAGTCTCATCGTTGTTGCTGATGAGCCCGATCACCGTAGTGTCGTCCGCAAACTTGACGATGGAATTAGATCCATACACAGGTTCTGCGTACACCAAGTATTAAGAATTGTTTCTTAAACACCAAATCAGCATATTAGAATGATTGGTGAAGGATCATGTGACACTGAAGACTGGAGTAATGGATGTTGAAGACATCACAGGAATTAATAACAACAAAAACTAAAAAAAATATTTTGAACTGTATGTCAAGTTGGTTGTTGCCTACTTTATATGGAATTTACATATGGTCAAGGGTCGATATTAATTTATCATTGTTGTAAAGAATTAATCACATTAACATTGTTCAATTGCCTTAATTTTAACACTGAAAAATGAATCAAGTTTAATCCTAATGGAAAACTTTCACTAGAGAATTCTTTTCAGTTAGCCTTTCTCTGTGTAGATCTACATAGGAAGTCACGATTCAAAGCATGTTCCTTTGAGATAGAACTTGGGTCCTCACAAGTGAGAAGAAATGAGGACCACGAACATCAGTGCGGATATTAGAAAACGTACAAACAGGAGATGAAAAGCAATGTTTCACTAAAGACTAAGAATGAGTTCAGCGTTTTTTAATCAGTGCTGACAGTAAATTCTATAAAGGATGGGTGGGATGTTTTGCAGAACAGAAGAGCCGAGCCTTGATGAAATTCAGAATTAAATTTCACCCAGCAATTCAGCATGGCAAAATGTTAAAACCAAGATCTAATCTCAAGGATGAAACTCAAAAAGGGGACATATAACATACTGTACTAAAATGATTGTGATTTGATCTGCTTGGCCGAAAACAAGCATTTGATTACATCTGAAATTGTTCTAAAGAGAGAAAACCTTTTTCCCTTTATAACAGTAATGAAAATATTACAATAAGTATATTGTATAATTGTACATTATTTAACAAGAATTATTTTGCTCTGAAAAAAAAATAATAATAATAATATATATATATATATATATATATATATATATATATATATATATATATATATATATATATATATATATATATATATATATATATATATATATATATATATACAAATCATCACTCTCCAGGAAAACTTAAGGACACACAGTAACTGAGATTCTTTGAGGAATTTGTTTTGTACTTTGAGCCAACTCTAAGAATATCAATATGTATTTAGAGCAAAAATGCACCTGCTTTCTATAATACAGGTGGCTGAATACTAAAATAGAAGAGGAAAAATAGGTGAGTAAGCAAGTTTTATGCATGCTTACAAGCTGCTTGTGATTTGATACACTTCTAAATTCTCCAAATCTCTCTCGTTCTGTTGAGAAATAAGGCATGAGGCGAGATGGTTAAAGTAGCCAATCAAATCTCTTGATAGCACACAATTAAATTCAAACATGATCGTGAAATCTTGGAACATCCATTGAAATTAGCCTCATGTTTTCCGCACACCTTTCACTGAAGCCACGGTTTTGGTACTGCAAATGCACATATATGGGCTGTTTTTTATTTATTTCCTTTTTCCCCAGGTGGCATCACTTGTGTCAAGATATGCAGATGATTATATCCAAAAACACACACATGCTTTGTGCCTATGAATGACTGACAGTGGAACAACAAAAACACCAGTCTGAATAAAGCATGAGCCTTTTTAAAAGCCGAGTTTGTCCCTTGTCAGTTGCCATAGTAAAAACCCTGTTTGGTGGCTTCTCCCAAAATAGCAAACAAAAACTCAAATATTCCATCTCTTACATCCTTGTAAATCTCCCTCTCTTTCTCTTCCTCCAGTTCCTCTCTCTTGAGACATGAGCCCCTGGGAGAGGGATAAAACCAGAAATAACAACAAAAGAGAAGAAAATGACACAGTGAAAAGTGACTTGCGCTTTCAGATCACAGGTCAAAGAAACGGCAGTGGACAGGATTGTAGAATTTGGTAAGCGCAACAGTAAAAAAAATAAAAAAATAAAAAAATAATACCGCCATTATATTATATTGTGTGGAAACGGTAGGGGGTGGGCTGGGGGGGGGGGGGGGGGGGGGGGGCAACAACCAGCTTTGTAACAAATCTGTTACAGCACATCATTTTACTGACACATCATCATTACAAACAAATAATTTTAATCTACAATACAAAAAACAAAATCCTAGGACGTCACATTAGTACGACTTTTCGTAGTAATTGTGATAATCACACTGTTTCATGTAATACTGTGATTTCCCCCACTCGAAAAAATTGTTTATTCATGCAATATAGCCTACTTACTAATATTACGGCTTCAGTCTCGTATTGCTACGACTTTAATCTCGTATTGCTACAATTTTATTCTCGTAATTTTGACATTATTCTCAAAATATTACAACTTTAATCTCATATTGCAACAACTTTGTTCTCGTAATACTATGACTTTATTCTCGTAATACCACAAATGTATTCTCAAAATATTACAACTTTAATCTCGTATTGCTATGACTTTATTCTCGTAATACTATGACTTTATTCTCGTAATACCACAACTTTATTCTCAAAATATTACAACTTTAATCTCGTATTGCTATGACTTTATTCTCGTAATACTATGACTTTATTCTCATAATGCTATGACTTTATTCTCGTAATTTTGACTTTATTCTCAAAATTTTAAAACTTTAATCTCGTATTGCTACGACTTTATTCTCCTATGACTTTATTCTCATAATACTATGACTTTATTCTCATAATTTTGACATTATTCTCAAAATATTACAACTTTAATCTCGTATTGCAACGACTTTATTCTCATAATACTACGACTTTATTCTCACAATACTATGACTTTATTCTCATAACACTACAATTTTAATCTCGTATTGCTATGACTTTATTCTAAAAAAAAAAAATTTAATCATTTTAATATGTTTAATATGGTGCTCAAGAAACATTTCTTGTTATTATCAATGTTGAAAACTATTCTTTTATGAATAGAAAGTTCAAAAGATTATTTGAAATAGAAATGTTTTGAAACATTAATCGTTGATGTATGGACATGGAACAGAAAAGTTCTATGGTTGAAAAGATTATATAATATAAAAATATATTATAACATTTTAATTACTCTGGTACATTTATGAAATAAATAAAACAAAACAGAGTGATGTTGATTCAACTGATTCAATTTTTGCACGGATAAAAGTTGCTACAGTGAAAGCATTGCTGTTTGTCATAACAAATAACACAAACACTTACAGTTTTTCTCAGTCGCTTTGGTACATTTCTCGAATCATCCTCGAAAACCTCGACATTTATAAAACAGTAAGTGCATTTCTCAAAACAATTCGTACAAATAGCAAAACACCATCGATTACCTGCAAAAGCCAGTCTCTTGCTCAAAATCCTTAGTTCATCTCTCAAAAGTAAATATATGTGTCAATGAAGTCCTTGTGTCATTGTGTACGGATAAGACAGTCAAATTGCTTAGTCATGTTGTCAATATAACAGTGTACTCTGGAGGGATGTTCTGATGTAAACTAGGCTTAAGTTTAGTCATAAAGTTTTGATGACAATTATTGTAAATTGCAGGTTACACCTTAGTGTATGTGGGAGTTTGATTGCAAGAGACTGGACAAGATTCACATTTACGCTTTTACTGTTTGTACTGTAATTTGTTGACAGACCATGTCATTGCGATACAGAAAGGAAAAGACAGCACTGCATAGCACAAAGAAAAACAATAGTAGAAATGTGAACATAGGACAATCTCCTTAGGGAAAACTGTACATGCAGTGCTGTAGGAATTACAGTACAGTCGTCCTATACCTCATGACGTTCCTGTCTGTTGGGCCACAAATTCTCATCCACACCACAATGAATATCTTTAGAAAAAAAGTCTAATGGAAATGTATAGAAATATGCTTGACATATTATGTCAACTTGTTCAGCCATTTTGCATGTAAAGACTTATGCTACGAACTAATGCCTAAATGTTGTGGCGGTGAGACTATTCAACAGAGACCCATTATAATACATTTTGATCAACATGACATAAGCAATTGATAATGTAGGAAACAGCAGAGAATTGTACATAAACATTTTCATGGATGTACCAAAGCATTTGCAACTTGTTCAAGTTTTGAGAATTTCAATTCTGATCTGAGAAATGTACCAAAGTGACTGAGAAAAACTGTAAACACTGTTGTAATGTTAAGTTAATTTTATTATTTTGCTGTTAAATTCATTTTTTCAGGTAAACTTGGAAATAATTTGCCTGGTAAACAAACGCAATTTATGCACTGATAAAATGTAGGCAGCTACTGTGCCACACAGTGGGCTGAAGGCCGCGTGAACAGTTTACGACCTTCACAGCACTTTTGTCAGGGAGAAAGGATAAATCACACATAGCCTCACTTATTTTCTCTGACTGCCCCCTTCCCTTTTACTTTTCGAGATTGTCCCTCTATTTCCTCTCGTCCTCTCTCCTCTTTCCCAACTCACATTTTGCCACTCACTCCTGCAGAAGTTTTAAGACAGGTATGATCAATTTTCAGGCGTCTCCTTTTCTGAGTCGGCCTCTCTCGTTCTCTCTCTCTCTCCCCTTGCCCTGATCTATGGCTGTGTCAGCGCAGTCTGAAGGTGTAAAAGGCAACAGAGCAGCACTAATGAATTGAACTAGAGCGTGGCTGCTTTTAAGCAGACAGAGGAGCTCTTCTGATTTACACACAGGGCCAGGAAGAGAGGGACATAAAGACCAGCACTCCTCCATAGATTTGGTGGCTTTTACGGCAGTGAATGGAACTTCCAGCACAGAGAGGAAACTGATGTTTCTGGGGATGAAGTGACTGATCTGACTACTAAAGAAATAGTTTGCAACTCTTTTTATGATGGCAGACTCGCTCCAAATTTGAGGTTTTGCCACAAAAACACATGAGAAAAGCATGAAAATATATTAACTTCATATGCATGTAAGATCTGCAATGATTATTTTTTTATATTTTTTTTGTCTATGTTTTAAAATCCCATTCCGCACTGATGAAAAAAATGTATGCTTTATGTTAAAGTGAAACTGAAGTGAAAGTGACGGCAAATTATGGTAACCCATACTCAGAATTTGTCCTCTGCATTTAACCCATCCAAGTTAGTGTACACACATTTGGAGTAGTGAGTATTGAACACACACACACACCTGGACCAGTGGGCAGCCATTTTTGCTGTGGTGCCCAGTGAGCGATTGGAGGTTAGGTGCCTTGCTCAAGGGAACCTCAGTCATTTCCTGCCACTATTGAGAATCGAACCTACAACCTTTGGGTTACCAATCTGACTCTCTAACCATTAGGCCATGACTAAATTAAACTAAATTCAAGACCCATTGTTGATTTAAATCAATGTCAAAAGTCATCGGCTCTCACGTGTGATTGATTGAGACTCTCCAAGTTTGACTACACACTAAGATATGATTTCAGAAATCACCCGAGTCACACTGACTACACTTATACTCTTTTTTGACATTTTTGGATGACACTGACCCACCTGACCACTAAAGCAATTGTACAACGGTTAGCAATTGTGTTATGATGGCCGTTTTTTTGCCATGAAAACCATGCAAACAAAAAATAATAATTATCAAATTGCGATAATCATTTTGTTTTATAAGTGCAATTATATTTATTTAAAAACAAAAATCCTGAGTAAATAGTTCCTTGACAGTCAAGTTACCTTTATTTGAATAGCGCTTTATACAATGCAGATTGTTTCAAAGCAGCTTTACACTGATAAACAGGAAAATATTGATTCAATGATGCAAATATAATTCAACTCGGCTGTAAAGCACCTCAAAAAAGACATCAGTCATTATTCAGTTGAAATCAGTTTAGTGTTGGTTCAGTTTGGTTCAACAACTGTGTAAAGTTCATCTATAAAACAGCTCTGGAGAAAACAGTGATGTCATCATCCATCTCAGTTTTGCTCTCATCCAATATAGTGTCAGTGCAGTCAAAAAAATTGACGAATACTATGTGTCTTCAACTATGCAAGCCAAAGGAGACAGTGACAAGGAAACTCCATTGGTGACAGAAAATAAAATACAAAACCCTTGGGAGAAATCAGGCTCAGTCAGTGGGCCAGTTTTCCTCTGGTCAGATTAATAAACATGGTGTGGTTTAATTCTATCACAAATCAGAATTGTTAAATATTTCATCCATTATTCTGCTTGAAGATCAGGCCTTTAGTACAGTAACACAATGAAAATAACTGATAAACTTGTTCTCAGGCCATAAATAAGGTATGGTATGAGAAAACACGCTATACTGCGTGTATAAAAATTCTAGTTGTTCAAACCATCACACCTACTGCTTAGAAACCCACAGTGCCATCGTTGCGACCGCACGATACCCAACAGGCTTTGCAGTGAGTGCTTCCAGCAATACTAATAACATTAAGACTATCAGTCGCTCCTCTTATCTTAAAACCATCTTTAATTTCCTCTTTGCTTGTATTCAGAGCAGGCACCCAGCCACAATCGCCCGGGCCTGCAGAGAGAGAAAATGACAAGTTGCGTTTTTTCCATATTTTTTGCGGCGCAAGTTGTTTTGTGAGCAGAGTGGTCTTTACTCTTGGAATAAGCCTTTGTGGCCGTGGCTCCTTTCATGTGGCGTCTTCAAAGCCCAGCGAGGGGAGTGTTTATTTAAATCTTTTACACTTTCAAAAAGCGCTAGCATCTCTATGAAGGTGGTGATACAAGATTAACAACTTATTTCCAAGTCACGCAGCAATTATTTTTCTTTTTACTAATCCTCAAAACGATTCGCATTGTTCGGTGGCAATCCCTGAAGCAAGTCATATTGATATATTTGTGCAACACTTTGCAGACTCTATTAATCACGTGTGAATAATTGATAAACCATGTTGAGGAAACAACGACACTTCCTCTTTAGAGCAAAATAATGATCCTCATTGCAGGGACTCCTGATTTCATAGAGAGAGAGAGAGAATAAGAGGGAGTGAGACGGATGAAAATGAAAAACCAGATTCAGTATTATGGGATATTGAGAATAGTGTTCAATTGAATTTGAGAGAGAAATGAAGAGAGTATGGCATATAAAGCAGAGGGTTTTCAAACTTGTATAACTCCCAAATTTGTATATCTGTCTACATTCTATATTCTATTAAAGTTGGCGCTATATTTTAAGTTGTAAAAACCTGAAGATAAATATAAAAGTATGGCTGTCAATAAAACAAAATGTAGGTTAGGTAGGTAGGTAGGAAGGTTAGGTAGGTAGTTAGGTAAAGATAGATAGATAGATAGATAGATAGATAGATAGATAGATAGATAGATAGATAGATAGATAGATAGATAGATAGATAGATAGATAGATAGATAGATAGATAGATAGATAGATAGATAGATAGATAGATAGATAGATAGATAGATAGATAGATAGATAGATAGATAGATAGATAGATAGATAGATAGATAGATAGATAGATAGATAGATAGATAGATAGATAGATAGATAGATAGATAGATAGATAGATAGATAGATAGATAGATAGATAGATAGATAGATAATTGTTACATATTATGACAGTAAGTTCCAAAAACCATCTCTTCCACTTCATAATACTGCACAATAAGAGAAAAGGACAAAACAATGTATGTTTGCACAAGACAAGTGAAACAGAAAAGAAGTGCAACGTCAGCTTAAATGTGAGGTGAACTAAAGATGGTTGCTGTATTTGACAATTTTCTCCAAAGAAGAGTAGAAAATTAAAGAAACCAAATGTATGAGGACATAAAGACAAAGACAAGAGGGGGAAAAAAGCGAGAGAAAATAATGGCTGCCTTGCTTAAAAAGGACAAAATAGTTCAGTCCTTGTATTATATTTTCCCCCTTGTTAGCTAAAAAGACAAGAACACAGAAAAGACAGAACAAGTGGAAGTGGAAGAAAAAGGACAAACTATTCATCAATAATTGAACAGTGAAGTCCCTTGAGTTTTGCGCTGTCATGTGTAGACGTGTCAACTCAGACAGACTAAACCCAGGAGAGACAGCGAGAGAGAGACATGCACAGGCACACATGCCCGCTCGCACCTCATTTAGATACTACTAACAATTCGATGGCTCAATCAATAAAAAATACTGTCCTGTTCTGATGCATTAACAGATGGCAAACATGGAATCAAGCCTCTGGAAAGTCCTCTAAAGTTAAATGCACTTTTAAAAGTTTGGTTTCCCTCAGGGCCTGAAGCTATCCTCTCGAAACTGTGATTCATAGACCCACCTTAAGTCGACTTTCTGTGCGATATGATTTATGTGTGAGAGACCCCCAAAGGCACCTTGAAGTTCAAAAGACTTGACATACAATTAAACGCACGCAATGCCTGGAAGATATTTTGGGGGGTTTTTTTTGGAGGTGAACATCCATTCCAGAGCGATAATGATGTAATAATGATCCAAGGAGAGTGGGTTATTGACTTTGCTTTACAAACAAAGATGAAAAGCGCTGATCGATAGATAAAAATCTTTCATCTGCGTAAGTAAATGTATCGCCTTAAGTTACTTTAGATCTGGAAAATTGGAAAGGCTGCAGTGCAGAGCTTAGATGAGCATGTGAGCCCTATTTACTATAAAATAAGCCATTAAATCATGGTGAAGGTTTCCAAACATAGCTCTTTTTATAGAGATTACAGGTAAACCTGGATCAACACCAGCTGGAAACTGTATACTGCTGCAACACGGCTCATTGTTTAATTCTCCAGATCTCTGAGCACTTATTTAATGCCAGTGACTTAATTAAACATCAGTGCAGTGAATAAAACTCTATTTTGTTTCAACAAAACTTCTCGTTTATATGAAACAAATCTCCAATCTACTACAAATCTAAGCTCTCGTGTAAATCTAGGGAGAGGTAATCAAAATATTGATAACTCCAAGGTAATAAGATCAACACTGAACATACTTAACATGATAAATCTATTTATTTGGATACTTGAGTATGCAGGGGTGATAATGGAAAAAGTTTGTTTGGATATTTATTGAACATCAACCAGTGTGAAAAGTTTTGAAGCGTAATCAAGTCAAACAGTTATTGTATTCTCAAGATTGATCACACTTTCTAAGTATTTATTCCAAAGCACATGCACATTTGTAAAGACTACAATAGCAATCACAACCTTATCTATTGAAGCCTTACACCACCTGTGGTTAGAGACTAGCATGGCTACTACGAACAGCCTCCATCCATCAAAGCTGATCCATCAGGATCAATGAGGTTCAATACTGTCTTCCACACAAAGATCACTGAGGCGGGGTGGAAGGACACATACGTAGATAACAACGGAGTCTAACTGAGGCTGAAAACAGAAAGATATAATGATGTGAGTTCATTCCAATGGTATTTAACCCATCCAAGTTAGTGTTCACACATTTGGAGTAGTGAGTATTAATAGTTTCATTCCCTAAACAGCTTTTTCCATTTCATATTGTGAGTAATGCACTCGTCTTGATAAAGCTCATTTGAAACTATTTTCATTGTGAAACGTGCACTCTAAAAAAAAAAGATTCTATATGGCACCAAAAATGTTCTTCGCTCGTAATCATAGGGGAACCTTTTTAAGTGCTATATGCTTCAGTGGTTCTTCACCGGTTCTTTGACTAAGGTGCTATATAGCACCGCTAACTATGGTGCTATATAGCACCGCTACCATATACAGAACATTTTAAGATATGGTGCTATATAGCACCAAAAGTGGTTCCTCTATGATTACGACGAAGAACCATTTTTGGTGCCATATAGAACCTTTTTAGAGTGTGCCATACTTACAGTAAGCAATATCACACTCACAACAAGTTATCTTACATTTACACTATATTTAGCCAGTTTCTATATTTTTTATTGGCCAAAAGAAGTACCGTGGCTTTTTTTGGTCACCAAGCAACAGAAATTAACTGGTCAATACATTCTGTAATCGCATTGTTCCTGCTCCACTCCAGGTTTTAGATCCTGCCTCGTCTCACTTCCCTTCACACACACACACACACACACAAAAACCCACACACCTCTGCTAAAAGTCGGTATGAAATGGAAGCTGCGATAGTCTTTTCTTCCCTATAGTGATGAGTGAAACGGCGCAAGGAAAAAACACGTTGGGCGGAACTTGATTTTGGCTATCCAAAATTGACTGGATCATCGTGGTTTGTTATTGCTGTGATCGCCCCCCCCCCCCCCCCCCCCCATTCTTCAGAGAAGAGAAGTTGTTGCAAGAGGGATGGGAAGTTATTTTGATAAAAGAAAAAATAATGATGTGCACAGATAAATCATTTATAATGAATACGGCAATATTCCATTAAAAAAAATAAGAATTGTACTTTTTTATTTCATTGTGACTATAATTTCCACTCTGTACTGCTCACATAATTGTTCAACACTCTCAGCCAATCAAATTTTCAAATCACAGACTGGAACTAAATGTACGTTCATGCCATCACGTAATTACAGTAAATTACAAGAAAACAAACTCAGAGCTGTCTGACTCAAAATTATGCATTTCTATGGCAACGCTATTAACGGCAAAATTAATCTGTGTAATTAAAAGCACTATATAATGGTCATTTTGCAAATGCTTTATAAATGCTTTATTTATCTTATTTAGCTTTAGACATAATATCCAGTTAAACACGTAATATCCTTGCTTGGTTATTTTCAGATTCATCTATAATTATATAAATTCAGGAATTTCAGGAATTGTTAAACAGAAATATTACAAGAGTACTATTTTGCCATTTTGAGTGTTTCCACATGCCATTGCAGCAAAGAGGTGGTACAAGTCAGAGCTTTACACATTTGTGAACACTTTTTACAAGTCGGAATCTCATAAAGTAATTTGAACAAGGAGTGAAGTAACTTAACTGCTATATAAAAATAAATCATATAGAAAAGCGTAGAACAGAATAGAATATTTATTTCCACTTTTAAACTACTCTTATTTGTAATGGTCCAAGTAAGTGTGTAAAGACTAAGAATGTGTGTAAATAAATGAATAAATGCATGAATAAATAAATGCATTAATGCTTTACTCAGCAAAGGACTTAAGGACACGCTCGCTGCTGGTGAAGACTCAGGCGCACATATGTCTCTCCATGTTTTCTGCCTGATGGTGTCCTCGGAGAATAGCCTGCCCTATAACATGTGCAAACATTACTTCACAAATAACTTATCACTTTCTCTTTGACTCAGAACAGGTTTGTGCCAAAGGGACAGTTGCAAAAAATATTTTCATATTTCTCAGACAGGACAGAGAAGGACCATTCAGATCCTTAGACCACACAGGACCTCAGCACATACGTTATGCATTGAAATGACAAACAGAATGACAAAGCAAATAGTACATATATGCCAAATAGGTAGACAGTGATAAAAAAGACAGAACTGTGATTAATCTAAGAGAAGAAACAAGAAAGCCCAACGTGTCATCAAAAGAGAAGTTGGGGATGTATGTGTACAAAAAAAAAAATTTAGTTAGAGAGAGAGAGAGAGAGAGAGAGAGAGAGAGAGAGGGAAGTGTGTTTAAGAAGGTGTGAGAAAGAGCAAATGAGGAAAATTGTCAGTTTAAAGTTCATTTTTACATGGTGTTTGAACAAAAAAGTGTCAAAACCACCCTATAATGGTAAAAATCCACCCACTCCTCTTTTTTTAATCCCCATAAATCATAAGCAGTGTCTCAGAACAAGACGTTTGCAGAATATAGCTTTTGTGACGTCACAAATGCTTAGGCCCCGCCCACGATGAAAGACGGACTCGGCATAGACACTGAGTGAGCTGTACATAGTCCGCCATGTTTATCTCCTCACCAGAGCATTTAACAGCAGCATTCAAGTAAGAAATGTATTCTTATTAAAGCTACTACATTTTTCAATCAGGAGCAGTGAGTGATTTTTTAGCTTTTCTTTTGTTTTGTTTTTTATTCATATTATCAGCATATTTAGCAGTAGGTACTATAATACACAGATCTAATATACACATGCGATTTTTTTACTTGCTGTTGACGTTCACAGACATAACTGACTGTGTTTAAATGAACTTTGTGTGTTTTTGACATAACCTTGTGTGTATTTGACAGTTTACGCAAACGTGAAAGAGAAATTAGTTTAAAACTCACGGGATGCGCCGTCTGACATCCAGCTTTCTATGCACATGCTTCGAGTGGGTGCGATCAGAAAACCACATATCAGAAGTTTAAACTGATATGTCTTTAAAACGCTTGCATATAATAAATTTTCATGATGATGAAGACCTGCAATGTCACGTGAGCGTGACTGCGATAGAGATGATAATCAAAAACAGATGTTTTAGTTTTTGATAGAGTATCCGAGGCACGAGCTGTACAGGCTCCGCCCCCTTCTGGAAAGTGGGGTGGGGAGCAGCAGCTCATTTGCATTTAAAGATACATGCAAAGAAAAACCTGGTAACACTTTATTTTGATAGTCCACTTTAGACATTCTACTAACTATAAGTAACTTTGCATCTACATGTCAACTTACTGTCATTAGAGTATTTGTAGACTGTCTGATTAATATTTACTAAAACTTTATTTTGTTGGTCCCCCAACAGTCATTCTACTGACTATAAGTAACTTGGCAACTACAATTCAACTTATTCTACTAACCCGAACCCTACCTAACCATAACCTACCAGTCTACTGACAGTCAACTAATACTCTAATGACAGTTAGTTGACATGTAGTTGCAAAGTTACTTATAGTTAGTAGAATGTTTAAAGTGGACTATCGAAATAAAGTGTAACCACAAAAAAAACTACGTATTTTTCCTTCCATTAAAAAATGGGTTCTTACAACATTGTATTATAAATTACCTGTGGGGTATTTTGAGCTGAAACTTCACAGACACATTTTGGGGACCCCTGATACTTATATTACATCTTGACCTTGCCTTTCCATGCCATATTAAATCTTGTAAAAAGGGGCATAATAGGTCCCCTTTAAGGTATAAATGTGACCCCGTCTGTGAAACCCTGGCTAAAGTTGCATAATCTAATTAGGAGATATAGAGCGTCAAAGTAGTCATAGCCATAAAAATGACCAAAACAGGCAATTTGTGTTTATTGCTGTAAATGATAGATTATCAAGGGCTTTGAGATGCAGTTGTCAATTTTTCATTTATAATATTATAAATACTGAAATTAATTATTTTATTGACGCTACGTTTTATTATTTTGCACCAAAAAATACAGGACGTGGGCTTCTTAAATATTGATTTGAATCGTCTCTTTGTTTACTTTGGACGCAGAAACAACTCCTGATTCTTATATCATTCGGTTCAGAAACTTATTTTTTACAATTACAAAGTGCAAACAGACCATAATATCAATCCGCACGACCAAGGATCAGATCAGTGTCGGGAAAGGCAAGAAAACGGCGACTTAAGCCGGGTTCCGATTTCTGTGTGGATTTCTTTGTGTCATCACCGACATTTCAGGAACAGTTTCCTAACTCCACCTTCTGCCAATACATCCATCTTATTTTAAAGACATTTAATGGCTGCTAAGTGTCTAAATAGTTTGGTCTTTGGATGCTGATGCGCTGGGTTAATGAATTCGCTCTCTGACAGGGCGGCCGCGGCAAGTGAAGTGCAAGGAACAGAACAGCTGATAGTTTAATTAATAATGATTAATATAGGCCTACTGTTTTTTGTAGGCTAAATAAAGAACCCGTATTATATATTAATATAAAAAAGTTGCGTGTGTCCTTCGGAAGCAAAGCTCTTGCGTCTGATGTTTTGGTTTCGGTTTGTAAACCTATACGAATAGAACATGCATGAATGTGAACATAAAGTGCAGGACGTGCTTTATGTGGGCTAAACAGTTATTAAGCACAATGAGCCATGAAAAAATCCTAATGAATCATAATCTAATCGAATTGTGAGACAAGTGAAGATTCACAGTTATGACTAACTATCTGCACAAAGTTTGAGACTGACATGTTAACTTGTTAGGGCATTAGGCCTAGTCCTGGATTTACTCCAAATGTTACACAGTGAGATTTTCTATGGATGTTTTATATATTAATGGATATATATATATAGGCCTATTAATGACATTTTCTACTGAGATTTCATTTTACTAATAAAGTTATAGCCTACAAATCATTAGAGTGAACTGACTTGGTAAATCAAGCTCTTGTGGTGCCCCCATTCGTTTCAATGTTTCACGCTTTTTGGACATGCACATCATAATAAATAGACTTGTTTTACAAAACTAAGAATTTTCCCATAGATGTGTCCTATATCACTGAAAATGGGAGAATCTTAGCTTTAATGTGGTATATGGCACATTATCAGAATAATAATGGTTAAAATGTTTTACAATTTCAAAAATAAGCTTGATTTTAAAATTGGAATTTCTCAAAATCATGATTTTCTGAGGCCGAAATTCAATATTAAAGATATCAAGGTTATATTTCCACAGAATGTTCTTTACATTATGTAGGATGATTTTATGTATAAAGCAGCGAATGACAAAAAAATGACTTTAGCTGGGTTTTCACAGACAGGGTCACAAATGAGAGAGGTTTACCTATACTATAAGGGTACTGCTTTTGAAAATACAGTGGGGTCTAGTCTCAGAGTACTGAAAATGCTCTTATTTGCATTTTTCTAATTATGGATGTAAATTAAACACATTCAATTAGTGCAATTAATTAAGAAAAAAAAAATACGACAATTAATCAAACCCCCTCACCCACGTATAAAATCCGTAATAAGGAATTTGCATTCCACCGAATTAATCCAAGCTTAAATTATCATCTTTACCAATGCAACTAAACAAGCTACGCTTATCATTTACTGCCTGTTCCTGCCATCTCAGACTGACTGGATGTCATTATTGGATCGTATGAAGGCTGTATATATGTATTCCCTTTGAAAACACTTCACACAATTCAATAATGACATCCAGTCAGTCTGAGAACAGGCCATAACATAGATTGCGCAACACTAGCACTCAGTGTGTGTGTGTGTGTGTGTGTGTGTGGGGGGGGGGGGGGGGGTAATATCTCTTGCAATTGTTGCTTTGATGTGGTTTGATTGCATAAAATGTATGTCCAATTCCTTGGTAAACCTCATCATCATGCACCCGGATCACAATCACCATATAAACATCATGGCCGTTCTACTATAATCACAACCCTCATTGTGGTAATCTGCAGTTTCTCTAATGCAGTTAGATAGCTCAGTTATGGGACAGATGATGCTATACGGCATCAGTTTTAACCTCTGCGCCGGCAGCAGCCCTTGTTGCTGTTCTTCTTTCAATAATTGTTTTCGATTCCTCTGCTTCTTGTCATTATAAGCTGAAATGCCTCCAGCAGACAGTGATTGGAAAACTGCGCAGACAGGGAATTTCAGTCGCATCTGAGCTAGACATAAAGTAGAGAGTAAAGTTGCTGAGCATCAGCCCAAAAATTTAGCTGTGGAGTTATGTACAGTATGTAACAAAAAAGTGCAGAGTTTTCATGTTAGGAAAACCCTTAAAAAGACCCAAAGACAGAAGCAGATTTTCATGATCTCCTGAGCCCTAACAAACTTGGTTCAGTAAAATCAGGGAATGTTTTGAGGTGATGTGTATGTCACTTTTTTGACGTTAAAATACTTTTTATTACCTATTGTGCAGAGACAGCTGCAAATAAGTCATTCGTAGGCTGAATTTCTAAAAAAACTGTAAACACTGTGCGGCCCTATGGAGCTGCCAATATTCCAAAACTGGCAGATGAGGGAAAACCTGTCTAGAAATATTATTTTTGCAATTCTTTTTTATAAGGCGTAAATTCTACACAGTACTTTCAATGTTAAATGATGCATTATGCCATGGCTGTCCAATATCTGTCCATAAAAGTGAATTTGAAATAAAAGCTAAATAAAAAAAAACCTTTTTCTATTATTTTTTCTTTTCAGACTCTTTGGCTCTGTGATGGAAAACATAATTGATCAATTTTTCAACCAACACCATTTAAAATGTCAGGAGAGCATACGTACATGCAGAATTTTAATGAACGAAAATTTTAATTAGTATTCACAGACTTGGTAGACTTAAAATGAAAGCATAAAAAAGTATGAATCAAGCTTTGTGAGCCAGTTGAGTCTCAGCGTTTAATTTCCTTTGGGTGTCAGATAAAATGCTTGGAAATACACAGCAATTCTTATAGCTTAACTTTTATCATGTACCTTCCCATACAGACACACATATGGACATACAACTGTGGCATTTCCTCTGAGGAGGCAAGGAAGTCAGAGCCTCCTCAAATAACTGGATGAGAAAAAAATCCACAGTACAAAAACTAAACAACACACAAATGATGAAATATGTCATTAAAAAGGTGTATAAATCACTTAATTTTCTAAAGTGACACTGTCCAACCGTGACACCTGCGGTTAGATTTATGGAGGAAAGCAGTGGGGTATGCGAATGAATGGGGAAAAGTCACATGAGAGAAAGTCCCATTCAAGTCCAAAATCCCATTCAAGTTCCCCTCTCATTTCTTGTGCAAGTTTCCACATCCGGAAAATTGTCTAAATGAATAATTGTGTTGCTTAAAAGGCTAATTAAAAAGTATGTTAACAACTCACCTACTTGCTATCTCCCATTGCCTTATGTCACATCACATTCAAACTTGACACATCACATTCAAACTTGTATGTGTGTGTGTGTGTGTGTGTGTGTGTGTGTGTGTGTGTGTGTGTGTGTGTGTGTGTGTGTGTGTGTGTGTGTGTGTTAGGTGACATTAAAGCTACATCTCCGTCTCCATGAAGACATCTACAGTGTTTACAGAGCTTTGATGACTGATGATCTGAACAGTAGTCAACAAATAAAATATGCATGAAATATGGAATGTGTTACTGCATACATATAGTTATTATTTTGGGGGAAATTTTAAAAATGTTGAGAAAAGAATAGGTCATTTTTGTTTATATAACCTAAAATATGTGTCATAATTAAGTGTAAGGAACATGAACTTACATTTACACAGACAAAAACAAAAAATACAACAATACAAAAATTGCTTTATTTCAGAACACCACTGAAACATACACATGCATACACACATATACGTTTTCCATTTGTATGTCTAAACTGAATGAGAAACTGCTGTCCCATATGATGCAAAAACGGCCAATTAGAACATATTTGATCAGTACTACACTGTAAAAAAAAATCCGGTCTCCAATTGAAAATTTTCTAGTGATCGATCACATCTAAATTTTTTAGTTGGCTAAATTGAATTTCTGTGAATTAAATTGCATCAATTCACAGAAATTCAATTTGGCCAACTGAAAATGTTTAAATTGGAGACCTGATTTTTTTTTTTACAGTGTATCCACCTTATTTTGCAATGCGAAAGTAATTTTCTTTGAATCAGTAAATTTGTTTAAAAATACTTCATCAAATGATAAACTGATTAATTTATTTATAAACAATATTTGCAAGAAAAAGGTGATTATTCTTTCCCTTCGGCCTTTATTTTCTTTCATATCTACCTTCTTTCCTTAGTTCCTTCTTTTCATCCCACCTTCTCTGATCTTGGTGACTTCAAAACAGAAAGAATTGGCTGCTGGGTGGTGGACGTGGGTAAGAGAAATAAACAAAGCTGCTCTCTGGCCCATGTGCAGGCGGAGAAGAATAAAGGAGAGGAAGAGAGACCTGCAGGGAAACAAAAGAGAAAGCACATGTGCACGAGAGGGAGAGAGACGAATGGAGGGGTACCAAACCAAGGAAGTGAAAGTCAGAAAGAGACGCAGGCCTCCAGGCAATGCTTGTTCCTTATCCACAAGAAAAGATGAAGAGTAAAATGGAAGGATGATGTGAGGAAGAAAGCTGGTGGGTGTGCTGAGGGTGGAGGTCTGGTGAGGCACGTGGTAGGACGTCCTCAGGAGAGATGTGTGGTAAACACCAAGAGTAGATCACGCACTGACATTTCGGCTTTAACCTTCATAACCTCCACCCAACACTCATATGTGATGCTGTTTTCCTATCTCTCCTCCTCATCCTCCTCCAGTCTTGGCATAGAAATTGTCTTTAGATAAACTCATGCACAAGAAATTACCACATACAACCCATTAAAAATACAAATCAAGTCAAATATCACTATATTTGTTTGCAAACAAGGGTTTCACTTTATTTTGATGGTCCCTTTAACACATTCTGTTGACTATAAGTAACGTTGCACCTACGTGTCTACTAACTCTCATTAGAGTGTTAGTAGAGTATTAGTAAACTGGTAGGGTTAGGTACAGAATAAACTGATATTTCTGTCAGGACCACTATCGTCAAAGATGATTGACTATTAGCATACAGTTTGGATTGGCGGTATGGTTCTGTTCTGGGCATCTAGGCAGCCTAGGATGGATGAGAGCAGGGAGAGCAGCAAAAAAAAACCTTAGGGAAAACAGAACAGAACCAACGCAATGTATTGCAGATATCATTAATGTTGAATTGTAAAATAATTTGGTAATTTAGTCTGATTCAAGGGGAATCAGAATAGCAAATACTGACTGGACAAGAGGAGGAGCTGGGGATGGAGGAGGGTAAATGAGCTCTGGAGAATGCGATAGCTGCTGATAGTACTGAAGGAGCTTATATATGTATGCTGTGATAGACGTCGTATTCCTATCGGTAGACGTGATCAGCTGACAGTCAGCTGATGCGAGCTTGACTAACGTGACGCTACGCTTGATGTACTTGCATAGTTACTTATAGTCAGTAGAATGTCTGTTGGAGGACCATCACAAAAAAGAGTTAGAGGATATTAAGCAGACAGTCTATACTAATACTCTAATGAGAGGGAGTTGACAAGAAGTTGCCAAGTTACTTATAGTCAACAGAAAGTTTAAAAGGGACCATCAAAATAAAGTGTTACCCAAACAATAGATAATCACAAAGAAAATCAACATGACCAAGACCAAGAACATAGATTAAGTAAGAAAGCAAATCAAGAAAGTAAAAGTCTCCTCAAACCAGAGGACAGTAAGATAACCCTTTTCCCATGTCTGCACTAATGGACAGTTAAACATCAGGCCAATTTCATTACTATTCATGCCAATCTTGGCACATATGAGTGGACCTGTAATGAGAGGGAGCAGAGAAGGGAATACAAGGAAAAAATAAAATAAAAAAACAAAATCCATTCCATATTCAGTAGCCAAGACCATGTCTGTATATGAGGCCAAATAGACAGATTAGAGTAGCAAAATAAATAGAGGCTTGTGTATGATGAGAGACCATCGATCTCCACATAAAAATAACATCTCAGCTCCGTACCTGACACTGGAGGGCCAAACAGCTGATGAAAATCAATATGGTGGTTCAAGGATTGACCACAAGAACGACAGAGTGTGTTCGACACAGACATAGTGATGCAGCACATTTGATAATCTATCAGCAGTGAAACACACACCCACTTTCAAGTGTGGGAATGGTTTTAAAGGGGTCTTATTATGCCCTTTTACAAAGTCTTGATTTTTTTTTACTAGAATATGCTTTCATGCTTGATTGTTCAAAAAAAAATATTTTTCAGATATTTAACATTAAGTGCATTTACATGGAGCACTGCAATCGGTTTAAAAATCCAATCTGAATGAAAATGCTCCATATAAACACCTCAGTCGGAATAAAAATGCCCAAACGAATGAAATTGTAATCGGTTTGAGAGGGGTGGGATAAACCTTTTCATGAACCGATCAGACGAAACATTCCACCATGTAAACGACCTGATCCGATAACTTTGAGTGTACGTCCTACTGTGACGTGATATACAGCGCCTCCACAACTGAAGAGTGCGCGCCGTGCTCACACCAGGCTATAATTTTGACAAGAGAGGAAAGTTAATTTTTCTGAGGTGTTAAACTTTTTATTTCGTAACAAGTTATGAAGATAATGTTGGAATAATGACACAGACATAGCCTGGCTACATCTCATCTTGACAGGGTTTGTCCCAGGCACTTTTTACTTCAACTGCGCCTGACAATCTTTACAACAAATAAATAACTTTTATAAAACTGTATAAGTCCTGGTGACTGTTGAGAGTTGCTATGGCAACCGGGAACACATTCCAGCTTCTGGAGAGGACAGCATTAACATTTCTGATGCGGCAGACAAACTATGTGCGCATGTCACAAAATGATTCCGATTGAAAGTGTCAGCACATCTAAACACCAGATTTAGATAACGTCTCATGTAAACAGTCCACTGAATCTTTCAATCGGAATGACTAAAAAGTGTGCATGTAAATGTGGCTACTGTTACACCTCTCCCCCCAGTCTGACTCAAAATAGCTGTTTATTTCCTGTTTTGATGAATCCCCTCCTTCCGAAATACAAAATGTGCTGTGATTGGTTAGCTGGCCCAGTGTGTTGTGATTGGCATCGCTTAGCGCACGTTCTGGAAAAATCACGCCCCATAACATAACCGAGAGCTCTAGTACTCAGATGTAAATATTAAGGATGGTGTCAATTTCATACCAATTCAAGCCTGATTCGGACTTAAGATTGTTAACAAACAAGAGGATCTTTCAGAACGGATTTCATGCACAAATTTAGCAAGCACTGATTACACAGGACGTTTCAGAGTGGGAAGGTTTTTTTGTAATTTTCTTATTTAGATACAAGTTATACACCACTTAATCATGATACTTGTTGGAAAATGTATAATTGGAACTGTTAATCGAAAAAGCAACTACAAATAATAAGACATACTTGTTGTGAAAGTTGTTATCCACAAACAACAGATTGTCCCGACAAAGTGGGAACTGCTCCATTTCAGGAGAAGCTTTTGTGTGTAGCCTGCATCGTACTCTATTAGGTTCTGGAAGCTGTTCTCCGTAAAATGTGCAGCACACAGATAAAAGTTGGGGTTATAATGTTCATGAACAGTGTTTAAAATACATTTTAACCATGCTAAGTTTGTCACCCTTAGGAAGGTCAAACAAATGAGTTTTGGAAACGGGGTGTAGAAAGTGTCTCTTTGATATAGCAACAACACTGTCTTCTCTAATGCAGCTCAAAAGGTCTCGTCCTCCTTTTTGTGTATTCTGTAAGCGGAGAAGAAGCTTACTTGTATATTAGCGGTTAGTGATTAGCACATAAGCAAATCCATAGGAACCCAGTAGAACACGGGAACTCATGTCACTGTGGGGACCCGAATCAAAGTCCCCATGAGCAAATAAGCTTATAAATCATACAGAATATTTAAAAATGTAAAAATACTGAAAGTTTTGCGTGATGGTTAGGTTTAGGGGTAGGGTTAGTGTAAGGGGATAGAATATACAGTTTGTACAGTATGAAAACCATTATGTCTATGGAGAGTCCCCACAAAGATAGTGAACCAGACATTGTTGACAAGTCTTTGGAGGGCAGAATTGTGGCGACGGGGAGCACTGCAAGTCTGGCAGAAGTTAGTGAAATGGCTAATAATTGAATATAGCACCTTTAGGGCACATTCACGTGCTGTGTTCAAACAAGCTAAACACAAAGACAACATGTTAGACCCAACACATAGCATAAAACAGTCAGATCCTCTGGTCTTGAAGAGTTCAACGAGACAGAGTCCCCTGTCTGCCAATGAGCTGGGTAATTAGCGCCACATGGAAGGATGCTGACCTTTCTATGCTGCAGGGCTGTCTGGATTTCAAGGTAAAACAAGCAGTAAGCCATCACAAAGTGTTTATCAGGACATTTATTCTTAGACCGTTCTTAAAGGTTACAAAACTGAGCCGTCAAACAGCATGTTCGTCACTTTCTTCCCTAAAACCAAACTGTGAGCAAGGAGAACTGACGCAAATAAAGACTCTACATTCGGGATAGGTTTAGAGGAAGAGTACCCAGACATCATACTCAACCAAGTTTACCTGAAGGTTCGAGTTGTGGTGAGGTTAGCACACATGCTAGTATAGACATACTGATGCATACAAACACAGAACATTCCCCTTATGTTATTGCATGTTTCTCATCTGTCTTTAGCTGTCTTTTAGCTTGAGTTTACAAAGCATATTTTAACAGAAGCTGAATTTTTATGAAACGGACGTGCTAGTAAACTCTCCACAAAAAACACTGCATTACCACAGAGAAGGTTATTCCAATCATTAATAAATGAAAAAGCAGAGGATGTATTTGGAGATGGAAAATGTGCTAAATAGGCCTTATACAGATGTGAGCTAAAATCCTCCTAAGAACTTCAAGTTCTTCCAAAGATGCTTGAGGCAAGCTTTTGAGAAATACTGCCTGAGGTACAACATGGTGTTAAACTAACCTTTGGATAAAGGTCTTGGAAAAACAATGTAGAAACAAATCTCTCATGTCTTGTCCAGATGTATCAAAGGTGAACATAGTCAAAGTCAACAAAGTCAATTTTCAAGCAAGTCAGTGCCCTGTACCTTCTTGGCTCTGTTAAGGATAGCCTGCGGACCAAAAATTCAAGTGGGATTTGAAACTTCTACCTGTATCTACATTCTTGACACTGCATTCATTTCATTCCCTGCCACTTTTTCTCTTAAAATATTTATAACCCAAAGCTAGTGAGCTAAAGGCTTCAAACCAATAACCTAATGGTCCTGTTGCTGTGGCATGTTCCTCACCCAGGGGCTGTGGATATAATCACTCTGACATGTAAGAAATATGAATGATGCACAGCTTGTGAGATCCATTTCAGCGGCAGTCGGCAGCCTGTGAGATCTGTGAGCACTAACAGGCTAAAACACACCCTGATGAGAGCGAGAAACAAGCTGACACAGATTAAAGTATTACACTACAAAGACAGCATCAATTACCAAAGGCCTCACCCAAAGACCTTAAAGCCCTCAACACAAGAGCTGCTCACCACCCTTTCGGCACTAATCAGGCTTTAATCAGACCCTGATTAATTACTGTTTCATCAGTGTATAACGTGAGAAACAGTTAACAGCCTCTTCCTCTGTTCCATTTAAATAGGTCTGTTTTGGGCTACTAAAAATCCAAACAATTTTGGGGCTGAACAAACCGCCCTAAAACCCCTTGCAGAACAAAAGAGGTTAATTAAGGATGAAGGCAAGGGGATAGCAAATCGAACAAAGTAATTGATGGCACAGGGCACTAGAGTTTGTTATTACTCAGTGTTATTCTGAAGGCAAGAGGCTCACTTTCAATTCATAAGTGTGAATTTGAAATGAATTGGCCACACAGGAAATTCAATTTGAATTGGAATGACAGGAAGAGGAATCGATATTGAATACTGAACCACAGTACCCTAGTTAGTCACTAGATCCTCAGCCCAATATGTTAGGAGGAACCTTGAGAGGACAGGGATTGAACAAGTTTGAGCAAAGTCTTAAACTGGGAAGCATTCTGGTCCCATCTCATATTTGGCTTTTTTCTCATAATAACCCCCTCCAAAACTTCAAGAGGTCTGACACAGCAAGCAATCTACCTGGCTTTGAGGGGGGAGGGGGGGTAGAAGATCAAAGGTCTCTTCAACACATGAAGGCTTCATCTCTGAGTGAAGGAGCTGAGTATTCAGCACAGAATACCACATAAACTTTGGGAGCTATGACACTTCCCCAGCTCCCATCCCTCATTCCAGAATCACTATAGAGAGGTTAATGCAGAGCTACCAGTAGAGGAGGTGTAAGCATGGAGGGAAAAAGACAGAGACCGTCAGAGGGAAGAGATGAAAAGAGATAGTGAGAAGTAGCAGAGTAAATCAAGGTATGTTGGGGCGCATCAAAGCTAGCTTTTAGATGCTCCCGAAAGTTCTCAAAAAGAAACAAAAACTCTGTACACTTTTTGTAGATTCAATACTCTCATGTTCTAGTAATGCGAATCATTGTTTAAATTCATGGGGGCTGGAATAGACCAAAACATTTAATTGAGAATGCCTTTTAAATTCCTGAATTAGAATTGAATTTGGTTTGAGATAGCAATCAGGATTCTGAATTTTACTTTGAATTTGAATGTACAATTAGATTCAATTAGAATCCAAATTCAAAGAAATTCATATAACAAAAACAAAGTTTTAAGTGTAAAAAGTTTTAACCCTTAAAGCTTATATGCCAAAAAGGCCAACAAAGGAATGACAGAGAACTATAGAACGATAGATAGAACAACATATAGAATGATAGACAGAACAAGAGATCAACATACAGTGGGGAGAACAAGTATTTGATACACTGCCGATTTTGCAGGTTTTCCTACTTACAAAGCATGTAGAGGTCTGTAATTGTTATCATACGCTTCAACTGAGAGAGACAGAATCTAAAACAAAATCCAGAAAATCACATTATATAATTTTTAAATAATTAATTTGCATTTTATTGCATGACATAAGTTTTTGATCACCTACCAACCAGTAAGAATTCCGGCTCTCACAGACCTGTTCGTTTTTCTTTAAGAAGCCCTCCTGTTCTCCACTCATTACCTGTATTAACCGCACCTGTTTGAACTCGTTACCTGTATAAAAGACACCTGTCCACACACTCAATCAAACAGACTCCAACCTCTCCACAATGGCCAAGACCAGAGAGCTGTGTAAGGACATCAGATATAAAATTGAATTGTAGACCTGCACAAGGCTTGGATGGGCTACAGGACAATAGGCAAGCAGCTTGGCAAGAGGGCAACAACTGTTGGCGCAATTATTAGAAAATGGAAGAAGTTCAAGATGATGGTCAATCTCCCTCGGTCTGGGGCACCATGCAAGATCTCACCTTCGTGGGGCATCAATGATCATTAGGAAGGTGAGGGATCAGCCCAGAAGTACACGGCAGGACCTTGTCAATGACCTGAAGAGAGCAGGGACCACAATCTCAATGAAAACCATTAGTAACACACTACGCCGTCATGGATTAAAATCCTGCAGCACAAGCAAGGTCCCCCTGCTCAAGCCAGCGCATGTCCAGGCCCATCTGAAGTTTGCCAATGACCATCTGGATAATTCAGAGGAAGAATGGAGGAAGGTCATGTGGTCTGATGAGACAAAATAGAGCTTTTTGGTCTAAACTCCACTCGCTGTGTTTGGAGGAAGAAGAAGGATGAGTACAACCCCAAGAACAACATCCCAACCGTGAAGCATGGAGGTGGAAACATCATTCTTTGGGGAAGCTTTTCTGCAAAGGGGACAGGACGACTGCACCGTATTGAGGGGAGGATGGATGGGGCCATGTATCGTGAGATCTTGGCCGACAACCTCCTTCTCTCAATAAGAGCATTGAAGATGGGTCGTGGCTGGGTCTTCCAGCATGACAACAACCCGAAACACAGGGCAGGGCAACTAAGGAGTGGCTCCGTAAGAAGCATCTCAAGGTCCTGGAGTGGCCTGGTCTCTAGGCCTGAAACCAATAGAAAATCTTTGGAGGGAGCTGAAAGTCTGTATTGCCCAGCGACAGCCCCGAAACCTGAAGGATCTGGAGAAGGTCTGTATGGAGGAGTGGGCCAAAATCCCTGCTGCAGTGTGTGCAAACCTGGTCAAGAACTACAGGAAACGTATGATCTCTGTTATTGCAAACAAAGGTTTCTGTACCAAATATTAAGTTCTGCTTTTCTGATGTATCAAATACTTATGTCATGCAATAAAATGCAAATGAATTACTTAAAAATCATACAATGTGATTTTCTGGATTTTTGTTTTAGATTCTGTCTCTCACAGTTGAAGAGTACCTATGATAAAAATCACAGACTTCTACATGCTTTGTAAGCAGGAAAACCTGCAAAATCGTCAGTGTATCAAATACTTGTTCTCCCCACTTTATATAATGCTAGACAGTTAAACTTCCTGTGCTTTGTGGCCAATTTAATTCTAATGCCATGACGACAACCCTGCCATTAATGATCCAACCATTACAGCTGTCAGGGTTTCTCAACAAGCAATTACAGGACCTTGTCCAGTTTACAATTTTCCACATTATGTCAGAGGCCATCTAACCAATCTAACTTGTGCCTGGGCAAACTTTTCTCAGGCAACTTCCTAACCTCTCCTCCCAAGCTAAAAAAAAATCACAGCCGGCCGAAAGGAAAACGAAGCAATGCAGACACCTGGAGCGGAGGTCACGTCCCTCACCTTCCATACTACAGAGATGCACTGCAGTAACTCACTCGATCCTAATGACATTACCAGAGCGGTTTTGGCCATGCGGTGTGCCTCTGACATTTAAATTGACTCTGTAAATTGCATCGGCGTGACGCGGAATGAGACGAGCTATGGGCAGTATTGACTTCTCTGCAGCTTAGGAAGCTTCATTTAAAATCTCACAGACCGCATGGTCAGGATAGATTCATATGTGCTTTTCCTGTCACACAAGGGGATCACAGACACTACGGTCTCCACTCTGTAATCAACCTGATTAATTATTATTATTATTATGCCTAGAGGCATCACATTGTGTAAAGTAATCAAACATGGGCGAAATTGCAAGTGCTTAATATTTACAAAGGCCAATGATTATTCTTCTCTTCTCTTTCTCTAAGTTTTTTTCCCCCAGATTGTCCGCCACAGGCATGAAATGTCACAGTAAGCGCTGATTTATAGATGCTATTATTTTACCCATCCAAAGGATACTTGTAATGGCCACTATTAGTCAGTTATAGGTGTGTTTTAATGGCCTGATGTGGTTAAGCTGAATTCTCAGCTGTGCGCTGAGGTCTATGAAGGTGCGACGGCAGCCACCGCAGTGTAATAACAGAGCAGCAGCCGGAGGGCTAGGTTTGACTGCGCCTGCACCGAGAGCAAAACGCCATAAAAACAGCAGTTTACCAGCAGGGCCGTGTGTAAACATTCATTCTCTTTAACTCGCACACACACACGTACGTATATATTCAAGGAGACACACGCAGTGTGATTGAGAGCAGCAATCTTTATCTGCTCTCTGTTTTTCACTTCTCAGAATCTAAATTTATGAGCAGCTATGCGCAAACCTGGAGGCGTTGTAAGTGCGGTGTGTTTGGGAAAATGCTAATATTTACTTGTGTGTATATCTTCAGGATAAGCTATTACCAGGGTTTGTGTAGCGCCCAATGGGAGACAATAACAAAGTATTTTTACTCTGTTACTGTTTTTAAGTATATTTATAAATATATACATTTATGTCCTCTTATACTTAAGTCCTCTGAAGTAATTTTCAAAAATATAATTTAGATAATATAATATAATATAATTAGTGCTGTCAAAATTAGTGCTTTAACGCATGCAATTCATTTTTTTCAGTTTAATGCGTTAAAAATATTTATTGCAGTTAATGCAGCATCCATTTTTTTCTGTCATCCTTTGGCTAGCATTACATTATATGATAACGCTCTTATTAATGGAAATGCTTTTAAACCATTCAAGCGCGACAAGACAAAAGAGAACGCACTGTCTGTGTTAGACAGGTAGACAGGTAGGAAAAGGTAGGAAAGCCACTGGGAAATATGAATATTATAAGAAATATGACATTTCTTATAATGGGTTTATGTGAAGATTGTTTTAAGTTTGCTTAAATTAAAAGGTGTTATTTTTTTAAAGCCTAATAAATGTTGAAATTGATATAGCTTTCAATTATACTGTAATGTTGAATGTCTATCTTTAATGTTTAAAAAATAAATTTCATTGAGACTTTAGTAGCAGTATTAGCATCAGTTATACTTGCCTTCATTCTTAAAAAGATGCCATTACAACAAATATTTAAAATATACTGTCTTTAAGTTGTTTCTATGGTAATTTGGAGAGTAACTGTGAAATTATTACAAAAACTGTAAAAACTTAAAAAATATAATATAATATAATATGACCACTGCCTACATAGAAAATAATAAATGTATGTATTATTATTAAATTAAATTACGTTTTTTAAATACATTTAAGGTAAATAAATGTAAATAAAACTAGCATTAAAATACACAATATTTAAAAATTGAATGATAACTGAGACACAAGCTGTTGCCATTTGTACAAAAGAGAGCACGAGTCAGTGGATACCTGGACAGTTACCTGGAAAAACAGTCTGAAATACAGTGCAACGTTCCCATGGTTGATGCCGAATATTAGTAATTATGACAGCTGAATTCTGTGGTTAGCCAATCAGAATCAAGTATTCCAGTATTCCCTGTAATAAGCTAATTTTAATGTCCTCTAAAAATTTCTTGATTGACAGTCACTGGCTGATTGACGACTCATAATAAATGTCAGACTGAGCTCAAACCCATCTTATGTTCAAATGAGACTTTGGTACTTTACATCAAGTGCAATCCGTGTACCTCATCCACCACTTGTAACTCATCCTAAAGCAGGTACACAAGCGCGCACATTCATTCATACACCACTCCAAAGATCTTGCTATGACAATACTGGACAAAAACACTTGAATGATGAGCAAAATGAGAAAAAGAGGGACGTTAAGTGCTCATTAAAGTATCTACAGGGTGAGACAGACAGTGGGAACTCACCACTCTATGTGTTGCCGGAATCGGAGAGGGAGATAATTGGCCATTATGACAGTGGACGGCATGTCATTACCTTTTCATTAGCTGGCCTCCTCTCTTCCCAGGATTGCCCTGCACTACTGAGCAAGAAAAAGACGCCATTAACGTAATGTGGAATTAAGAGAGGCGAAGAAGAGCAGGACGGATAGGGCACGCACATACAGACACACTCTACTCGCATACCCATCATTCTCTCCTTAAATGGAGCTGAGAGCGCGAGAGCAGAGTGACACCAATTTAAAGTCTGCAGCGATCAAATGAGGAGAGAGATGGAGAAGACACGTGTGTGGGTGTATTTATGTATTCATATCAGTGTATATGTGTGTGCGTGTTTTCACACAGACACTCTTACAAGCGCATGTCTCTTTGAAAATGCTGTATGATGGAGTATAATGCAGAAGAACCCAAGGGAAATAGATAAAGAGGTGCACAAACAGGTAAAGTTATGAGTTTTATGTGAAGGTTCAAAGTCAGGCTGCTACAGCGTTGTCAAAACTCGTCTACGCAGACTTGGATCATGTATGTCAAGTCAATTTCTAAAACATTACTCACCAAAAGCATTTCTACACCTCCTGCAACCGATGTTCCAGAGGACGCAGTGAAATATGGAGCTGTGTTACAGAATGAACATCCGTTTACAATATCAGAGGTACTTGTCATTTAGCAAACACACTTTATCTAAACTGACTTACCGTACACTAATTGCAAGTAACATTCTACTATAGCAATCTAGGGTTGAAGACCTTGTTGAAAAGCACAACAGTACAAGGAATTCAACTCTCATTTCAACTTAATTCATGCCTCACTGCTTCCTGAGAGCAAATCATAATATTGTGTAATAGACTGTGTGTGCATATATATATATATATATATATGGGTTTTTGGTTAAATGCTTGAAATAAGGTCTGTGGTCAACACAAGTTCAAAACACTTTCACACTTTATTCTATGACATAAAAATACATCAGTATTACCCCAGTCTTGAAAAAGGCGGTTGCTAACAAGTGGCTAAATGGGAGTAGGCATTAAATGGCATCACTCCAAAAAGGTAAGCTCAGTCCGCTTTTACAGCCTAGCATGGATGAGAGCAGGGAGAGCAGCGATAAACCCCCTTAGGGTAAACAGAACAAAACCAATAATGTATTGCAGATATCATTAATGTCAATATTTAAATTACAACATCATTCGGGAATTTAGTCTGATTCAAGGGGAATCAGAATGCCATAGAGAAGGAGCTGTTAAAGATAGCCTGCGGACCAAAAGGTCAAGTGGGATTTGAAACTTTCTGCACAGTCAATAGCTACAGACCTTCAAATGTGTGGCCTTCAGATTAGCTCAGGAACAGTGTGTGGAGAGCATCATGGAATGGGTTTCCATGGTCGAGCAGCTGCATCCAAGCCTTACATCACCAAGTGCAATGCAAAGTGTCAGATGCAGTGGTGTAAAGCACGCCGCCACCGGACTCTAGAGCAGTCGAGATGTGTTCTCTGAAGTGACATATCACGCTTCTCTGTCTGGCAATCCGATGGACGAGTCTGGGTTTTGCGGTTGCTAGGAGAACAGTGCTTGCCTGACTGCATTGTGCCAAGTGTAAAGTTTGGTGGAGGGGGGATTATGGTGTGGGGTTGTTTTTATCAGTGGTTGGGGTTGGCCCCTCAGTTCCAGTGAAAGTAACTCTTAATGCTTCAGCATACCAAGATATTTTGGACAATTTCATGCTCCCAACTTTGTGGGAACAGTTTGGGGATGGCACAAAGCAAGGTCCATAAAGACATGGATGAGCAAGTTTGGTGTGGAGGAACTTGACTGGCCTGCACAGACACCTTTGGGATGAATTAGAGTGGAGACTGCGAGCCAGGCCTTCTCATCCAACATCAGCGCCTGACCTCACAAATGCGCTTCTAGAAGAATGGTCAAAAATTCCCATAAACACACTCCTAAACTTGAAGAGTTGAAGCTGTTGGTAGCTGCAAATGGTGGGCCAACTCTATATTAATGTAGAACTGACACTGAAACTCTGTAAACTTGAATTTTTTCTCACACAGTAATTTTCATTTTGGGTGAACTATACACAATACAGATTGTCACTATCCACATATTGTTGCGTTTTTGTATTGCGCTATATTGTGTCAAACGTTATATTGTATATGTATGTACACTTGTGTGTGTGTGTGTGTGTGTGTGTGTGTGTGTGTGTGTGTGTGTGTGTGTGTGTGTGTGTGTGTGTGTGTGTGTGTGTGTGTGTGTGTGTGTGTGTGTGTGTGTGTGTGTGTGTGTGTGTGTGTGTGTGTGTGTGTGTGTGTCTGTGTGTTTGTGTGAATGTATCTAACATAAGATTTCTATAAAAACTCTCAATTCTCTAGCATGTGTTTATAAGCAGGTCTTGATCTTTCCAATATGGCAGATGCGCTGATATATCATAGTAATTAGCAACAGTTGCTAATGTAGCATCTAGGTTTTCCATCTCTAGTCAAATCTCTACCCACATCCTGTTCACACATTCCTTGGAACATCTCCCTAAACATCTCTATAAATAAACCTTTTAATAGATGCAATTGATTGCTTTTTGTCATGACAAGGAGAAACATGGTATGCTGGTGGAATAAACAATCAGTAGAGCTCATTGTGTTCAGTAAATTGTATGACTGCGAGGAGCATCATTAGGTTGTTTTGAATTAATGGGTGCTGGTGAAGATGCTTATTGGGGGACTAGATTAGACTGGAGTCCACACAGTCAAATTATAGCCCGATTATAGATTCAGTTTGGACAGGAAGTGTGCAGCAGAGGCTCAGAGCTGAGAGACGTACGGCTGAATTTAATTGGTCCCTGATGCAAACCGACTTTAGGAAACGAAGAAAGGGAAGGATGTGCGAAAGAGACAAGGGAAAAGAGAAGGAGAAAGAAAAGAGAGAGGTCTCCAAACTAGAAGAAAACAACAAAAAGAAGCCAGGGGGAAGAGTGCTGGTGAGCATGATTCTTCTCTAATGTCTTCTGCTGTAGTTCCCCGCAATCGATTCTTCCAGTCTATTACTTTCAACTCACTCTCACTTGCTCTATCCCTTTTTCTCTTTCTCTTCATTTTTAGGTCTCTTGATTTTTTTCTATAAAGATCACAATCAGTGTGGTTGTTTTGGTTGAAGTGTCTGAGAGAAAAAGCGAGAAGAGCGAGACAAAGGGATGACACAGAGAACAGCAAATGCACTGCAAGACATTACAGATTCAATTACATGTTTTGTGGAGATTCTCAAAACATCTAAAGTGTCATTCTGGGTAACAAGTGCAATATAATTTGGACTGTGCAGGTCAAAGGTCATGCCAGATAAATCACTTTGGAACCTCACTGTGGGTCTATGCTTGGATGTATATTATTAAAGCTACAATGTCATTTTCGTGTTAAAGGTGTAGCTTTATGACGCCTTGATTTCGCTGAGCTTTTAGTAAGCTGCAGACGGCCGCTTCCGCTTCTTCCGCTCATGCGTATGTTGGGTAACGCAGCGCTGTTTTATCATGTTAGTTACATTATTTGAGTGTGTTGAAAGTCATGTTATAATGCTACTCTGTGCATTCACTCGACGGCTACTATGAAACACTTGTTGTACACTGCAGTAAGCTAGATCGATATTAGTCATGGTAAAACTTGGTACTGCGGTAAATCATAAAAACGAGATTTAAACAATAAGAATGTGTTGACCAATATAACAATGATTCGTTTTCTGTCGATGAATGTATCCAAACAGTTGCTCATTTGTCTGATTAAACGCATAATATATTAAAGTGTCTTTGGTGTTTCCATGGTTTCTACAAAATAAAACCGGAAAATCGGAAATTGACGGTAACGTGGGTATGATGTTATGATAGGGTCCGTGCCCTGGTTAAAATTGCTTGTTTCTCTGGATTTAAACTTTCTTGGAAATATTTGAGATAATGTAAGCACACAAGTCAACACAATATGTAACATTGTACTAGGGGTTTTTGGATATTTTAATCCAAAAATCTTACATATTGTGCCTTTAAGGCAGTGATGGGTTTCTTAAGAATTGTGAATATTTCCCTTGAATCGATTCTTTGAATCGTTAATCTAAAAAAAAAAAACTGTATATACATGCATGGAAGAAAATGTTCTCATTAAAGGTTAAAACAAATGCAATCTCTGTCCGCATACAGACAGATTGTGAGCATGACAGGTTTCAAACACATTTCAAACTTGAACAGACCATCCAAGGTCAAAGTGGCCTCGGGTGATGCAGGTGTGCTGTTTAGAAATTTAAAGAGTAATTTAAACACGAAGGTCTCTTCCTGCATTCGGCATGCTTTGAAGCATGCTACCGATGAAACCCCCCTCTCCCTCTTGCGTTCACACTGACTCAGACCTCTTACCAATCTGACAGCTGCACAGAACAGAGTTAGCTTCTACCGATGGTTATTTGACATGGAAGGCAACCTCATCACTCAGTAGTAAAAACTCTAATAAAATATGCATGATGAGCATTGCGGTGATACAGCCTGGTAGCCTCGGTACACCACTCAAAGAACAGAAAGCTGGCATAGAGAGGGGGATTTATCTTATCTTATCTAAAAAAAAATATTATATTATCAAAAAATAAGTATTTATTAAAAATATTTTTTGTTTCATATATTTTCCCTTTTGTTCCTTTTATTTTCTCTTTCTTTTCTTTCAATTGAGGTGGATACATTTTTGATCCAATATTTTTATCCGACATTTACCGAACACATTTCATAATGCTCAACAAAAAAACTCACATGACTTTGCCTCGACAGAGGATGTTATTGGATAACTGGACTAACCAATTTTATGTTGGCTTGGTCATTCAGAAATGCCTTAGCCTGTCATCAAAATAGTCAACATGATCTCATGAGAATGCATGTGTATTTTTATGTAAAGTGTTCTACCACATGTACATTTATTTACGTTTTCATACACACTGAAATGTATAATATTGACATATTGATAGCACTAAAACGTAAATTATTTACGTATGAATAACCTTACCAACGTGCAAATTTGTAATTCCTATTCATGAATATTAAAATCGCGGCATTAATGTCAAATCCCGCGCTCGTTATAATGAATTTGGCAGTGATATCACTCGCTCATTGGCTCTCGCCTGCTTCGTCTTAGATTGCGACATGTGTTTCAGTCTATGTACATTTGAAAATGCACGCCTTCACAGAGTGAACATTTTCATGGATTAATAACTTAAATTCTGCTCTGTACCTCATACAAAACCTTTATATACCGCCAGAGAGTATTGTGATTGCAACACATCGTCATTCGAACGACTTTTGGTACTGCTTTTTTCGCAATAAATAAATTATTGTTACTACACTTGTCTATCTGTTATGGTTTTGTTCATAACTTTATGTAGTTTTAAGAAATGGTTATGGATAGGTTTAGGGGTACAGTAGTAGGATTAGCGGCTCAAAATGCCTTTTTAAAGCTAAATTGTTACAAAAATTGTAATTTTCCTACACATCTCTGTCCATTACTTTTTATTCTTTTTATATTCTGTATATGAATATATTTGGAATGTTTAGGTTTGAGAGTAGGGTTGAGGGATCTTACATTTATCTATAAAATGGTAAAAAAATCCCTTTCCAGAACATTTTCATTCAACGTTCCCAGCTGGTGGAACAATCTTCCCACGGCCATCCGAAATGCTGATTCGTTGACAACATTCAAAAGTCAACTAAAAACTCATCTCTTCCATGAGCACTTAACCTCTTAAAAAAAAAAAAAAAAAAATCTTTCCTTTCCTCTTTCTCCTCCTCTTTCCCTCCCTACTCTAGCCTGTGCTACACTTAGAAATGTACACGGACTAAGTATTTTAGGCACTTGTTGCGCTCACTCGACTCTTCACGACCAATCGCTTATTGTACCCCCAAGTTGTAAGTCGCTTTGGATAAAAGCGTCTACTAAATGCATAAATGTAAATGTAAAATAAATGTAAAAAGGAAATTATGCAGATATCTTTTTTTTTAGCTGTAAAAACTTAATAATGCTAAGTTCAATATTGTACGTTTTAGCATCTATCCAAACTTACAAAAAGCAAGTTTTGTGTCTTTGAAAGTTACATATTAATACCTATGTATTAACAATGAGACCAGGCTGAAATTGTAAGGTATGATTACTTCTACTGTCTCACGTTTACTGCATTTTGTTGCTTTTTTCCTTCTCCTGGCTGGCTTAATAATATACACCCAAGCATGCATCCACAGTGAGACTCTAAAGCTCACTGCATAAACATTGGCTAATGTGGCATGACCTTTGACCTGCACTGTCCAAACGATGCTATGGAAATGCACTTGTGGCGAGGTTGACGAGCGAGAAACGCTGGAGGAGCGAGCGAGACCGGTGCGTGATTGAGAATGAGCGTCTCTTTCATGAGGGAGCCCGGACCGGTGTGCCTCGCAGGTGACGCTCATTCTCAATCACGCACCGTTCCCGCTCGCTCCTCTCACGTCTCTCGCTCATCAACCTCGCCACAGCACTCAACACAATGATCATTGCCAAATTTCTTAGAGCATTTATATGAATAGATACAATAAATCTGAAGCACACATATAACACACTTACTATACATATAAAGCATGATTAGGCAACATTCATGTTGATGCATGGATGGTGAGATTGCAATCACTTGTGTCATTCTCGAGCTGAATTACCCAGTGTGTTGCAGAATGGAAGTGAGAAAGAGATGAGGAATTGTGGGTAATGATTAGCAAAGTGCTGGATTTTTTGCTTTCAATGTCATCCTGTACCTGTCATCTCTTTCATTGTTTGTTATTGTGCTTTTTATGAGTTAAAGTGGCATTTAAAAAGTTTTCAATTTTTTCGTATTGCAGGAAAACACTCACATCCCAGTCAGGTAACACGGGGAACAAAGATTATGATGGTGGTCTCTTAGTATTAGCATGCACATTCCCAATTTCACTTCTGAATGAATAGTAATTTGCTCTCATTTGCATGTAAATCGCAGAACGGAATGGAATTATATGAGGGAGCGGAAGGAACAGTTATAGCGGGAGACCGCACATTTTCTCGACGAGAGAGACCCTGGCAGGCTTCGTCTCACCTCTCTTTCGCTAATTGGAAAACAAAAGACTGAGTTGACCTCTGGCGCATCGGCCACAGTGAGCCACCCTGTCTCAGGGTCATCATTTTCATTTGTTAATGCCAGATTATCATACTGCAGCCATCCGGTGTCCCGATGTATGACCATGAAGTATTTCTTTTTTTATTCGCCTGGGTTTTCTCTCCCACAGGTCACAAGTGTGTGAGAAAGAGCCGAGATTTGTGAAGAAAGGACAGGACAGAGGGGAAACGAGAAGACAGAACAAAGTTTAAGAAAGTGGGATATTAAAGTATGATATGTGTGCAGGGAGATGGATGGGAGGACAGAAAGTGAGACCTTGAGAGAGAGAAAGAGTGTGTGAGTGTGTGTGTACATATAGTATCAGAGGAATAGAGGGATAGTAAGGTGCAGGAACAAGTACTATATATGTGATGTCAACCACTTAGCCCTGTTAAATCACACACTAGGTGTGCAGCATTCAGGGAGTGCAGCATTCTGTGCTGTAGGAAGCTGTGCTAAACACTAACTGCTAAAGGTGTCTCGCTACTGAAGCTCATGACAGTTTCACTGTTGCTTTTGGGGGAGCACAACAACATATAGGATATTATAAACCTATAAAGGTGTGTTTGACAAAAAAAAGTGGCACAGAATTGAAAACTATGGGGGCTCAGTAGTGTACAACTAAACAAAATTGAAAAAGCATAAATAAGTTCACAACACAACGAAATAAAGCAACAACATAACGAAAACGCCACAACACAACGGAATCAAGCCACAACACAACGGAAACAAGCCACAACACGACGGAAAAGCCACAACGCAACAAAAAGGCCACAACACAACGGAAATGCTCCCGAACACTAGGGGGCTCTCGGAGTGCGGTAAAGTATAAATATGCAGCTATAATGCACATTGGCGATTTTGAATTTATATTTCATGTTGATATACAATTGCACACTTAAAACTAATCGTTGTGTTTATATATGTGTAAGACTGGCGAATCTATAGAACAATGGCAAGGAAAACTAACTTTACCGCACTCCAAGAGCCCCCTAGTGGTCGGGAGAATTTGCGTTGTGTTGTGGCTTTTTCGTTGTATTGTGGCCTTTCCGTTGTGTTGTGGCTTGTTTCTATTGTGTTGTGACTTTTTCGTTATGTTGTGGCTTGATTTTGTTATGTTGAGGCTTGATTTTGTGGCCCCACTTTATATTAGGTGGTCTTAACTACTATGTACTTACATCAAAAAATAAGTACAATGTACTTATTGTGTTCATATTGTGTTGCAAAACACTTTTGCTGATATTGAGGTTTGGATATGGGTAGGGTTAGGGACAGGTGTGGTGGTGTGGGTAAGTTTAAGGGTGGGGTGAGGTGTAAAGGAAGTCTCAACAGTGTAATTACAAATGTAACTACATACATTAATTACAGGTGTAATTACATGCAGGTTTATTTAAAAATGTAAGTACAATGTAATGACATGTATGTATACAATAAGTGCATTGAATCAAATTATTAATTAAAGTGTTAGTACATAGTAGTTAAGGCCACCTAATATAAAGTGGGTCCGATTTTGTTGTGTTGTGGCTTTATTTAGTTCTGTTGTGAACTTATGTATGCTTTTTAAATTTTGTTGTGTTGTGCACTACTGGGCCACCGTAGAAAACTGATAGAAAACAGGACAGACTTTAATGCAGCTTTGGATCACTGCACAGAATTTGGACATAGCAGAGAAACACATTACCTTGACAGAACAAGACGACAACTACAGTAATATGCTTTAAGAACAAAAGCTAAAATATAATGAGAGCAGCCAGCCAGTGAGACAGTAGTAAGAAATTAGTTTAGTAAAATATTTATCTCCGTACAAAAGTTGTGTATATTTACTAATTTAGTTTTTTTTAAAAGATACATTTACTTCTTTATTAAATTTAAAAGGCACTGATTATTTTTTTAATATTTAATTTAAATAAATGGTAGATATAAAATTATACACTAATTTGTCTAAATAAAATAAAACACTAAAAACTAAAATTGATAAACTAAATAAAATAAACATCACAACATTATTCATGCGCGATCAAACCGCTTCAAATAATCCAGAATGCAGCGGCACGGCACGTCTTGTCTTCAATGAGCCCAAAAGGGCTCATGTCACACCTCTCTTCATCTCTCTGCACTGGCTACCACTTGCTGCTCGCATCAAGTTCAAGGCATTGACGCTTGCTTACAGATCCATCACAAACTCAGCACCCACATACTTCGACTCGCTCCTACAAGTCTACACCCCCACCAGAACCCTTCACTCAGCTAAGGAGCGACGGCTCGTGGTACCATCACAGAGAGGCATGAAATCCCTTTCCAGAACATTTTCATTCACCGTTCCTTGCTGGTGGAATGATCTTTTCCCACTTCCATCCGGAATGCAGAATCACTGACAACATTCAAAAGACAGCTGAAAACTAATCTCTTCCGCGAGCACTTAACCTCATCTTAAAAAATTTAAAATGTTCCTCTATTTCCTCCCTATTCTAGCTTGTGCTGCTCTGGGTAATGTCCAAAACTTAGTATTTCAGGAACTTATCGTGATTTCGGGTTTGGGAAGAAAGAAGTTTTGGAGAAAACGGTAATAATCTAATAGTCACCAATGTCAATCAATGTATCGTCTTATAACATACATTTAAATAAAAATAAATAAAAAAAAACAATATGGTACCAATATATTTTACTTCCCAGCTAGTCTGTGTCCTTCTCAGCAAAGAGCTCATTCAATCAGTCTGAAAAGTATAAAACAAGAGGATATTTCTTAATGTGCATTAAGTCCAAAAAGGAGAAAAAAAATGCAGTGTGCAAATAGCTTTTCCCTACTATTCTCAAATGAGTTTGAGAAGACAATGTGCTTCCGAGGAGCATTTGCAATTCCACAGTGGGAGGCAACCAGAAATCTAATGCTGACAATATTTTAAACCCACACTGAAGTTAAAAGGGCTGTAAAGAAAATTAACTACTTTTCATTGAGGGGAAAAACAGTGTGTAAGAGAAAAAAACTGTCTGTTTCTAGCTGGCTCTGTGCTGTGAGTGTGAGTGTTTTTCACAAAACACCTGGTTTGTGCAGCTCTCCGGGTCTTTTACAAGCAGTGAGTCACAGAGGCGTGAAGCACCAGCAGATTTTTACACAGACAATGCTGACCATACATCAACATGCAGACGAAACGAGCCCTTCACTGTACACTGTGTGTGTGTGTGTGTGTGTGTGTGTGTGTGTGTGTGTGTGTGTGTGTGTGTGTGTGTGTGTGTGTGTGTGTGTGTGTGTGTGTGTGTGTGTGTGTGTGTGTGTGTGTGTGTGTGTGTGTGTGTGTGTGTGTGTGTGTGTGTGTGTGTGTGTGTGTGTGTGTGTGTGTGTGTGTGTGTGTGTGTGTGTGTGTGTGTTAATGAAAAATGCATGCACATAAGAACGTTGCGCTCTCCGCTGCTGGTCACGGTACACAGAGCACATCCTATGAGTGGCCTCAAGAACATGTGTATGAAATGAGAAAGAAGATAGAATCATATTACATAGTGACACATTCATTACTTAAAGGAAGGCTAAAGTTTTAATGCAATTCAAGAGTATGAGCGAATATTAGCTGTGCTCATAAGTTTCCATTTGACTGGCAGAATCTGCTAAATATTTAGCATTATTTAGCATTGTGATTTTTTGCTTGTTTGTTTGTTTTTTGCACTGTTCTGAATAATCTACATAACTGATATTTAAGTATATTCAAGTCAATAGAACAATCATTAAAATGTAACATGCAGAATGTGTTCCGTCTTTTTGTGAAGTGAAGTTGTGTATGAGTGCCTTATTTGTCCTGAATGGCAAAGCTGGACCTCAATATCACCGAGCTTGTGATGAGAGCTCAAATATGCAGAGCACACTGGGAAAACCAAAGAACGTACAGTACCTGGAGGCTTTCTGTCAAGAACAATGGGCAGATTCACTGCACAGTACATAGGGACTTGTGCACAGGAACCACAAAAAGCAATTTTTGTGAAAATATGAAAAACATCTCACAGACTCTTATGAGCAGAACTGTATGTTAATGGGTGCATTACAGTTTTTAAAATTGCTTAAAATTTCTAAAACTATGGCTCCATTTCTCAAAACTCTACGCATAAAACACGCACACAAGATTAACTATTTAACTCTTCTAAAAATGATGTGTTTGTGTAGTAACTGTACACACAAATGATTAGCCATATACACACCAAACTACACACACATGTGAAAAATGCAAAACACTATTATCTTGTGTCTTTTGCTCATTCAGTGTGCATTGTACAGGAGTTTGTCACACATACATGTATTTTCACAAATACCCTGAATATACAGTATGTATGCACAGTTAATGAACTTTACAGTTATTGTACTGAACTGACTTGAGCTGAATAATGACACTTTTGGCTGTACAGCAGAATTTGAATTTGTTACTATTGTGAAGCTACTTTGAAACAGGCTGTGTTGTATAAAGTGCTACAGAAATAAAGGTGACTTGAATTGTATGCATATTCAGTATAAATGTACAAAATAAAGAAATGCAAGGGTCAAAAATGTATTTGTTTCCCAAAACAAAAAGTGATCAAATTAGGTACAGGCAAACCAAAAATTATTTAGACATCAAATATATATTTTTTACTAGTGTGTGCAGGACATTATAGTTCATTTATGCAAGTGAGGATAGCAAAATAAACTACTCTGTGACATATTATACCCCAACATTTTTCATACAGTGGACTAACAGTAAAATTGATACAAATTTGGGACCAAAATTATTCAGACACTTTGGTCTGACCGTGTTTTGCTTAAGTGTTTTTTTTTTAATTGCTAATGTGACCTTTTACACCGCAGACTGAACAAAATGAAGCATTGCTTGGTCATTGGTTGATCGAAATTGGTATTATCTAATTGTTTACTTAAATTTAAAAGCTGACAGCTGATTGGTTGATTGTAATCCATTACATACCTTTCTATCAAAGTTATCTGACATTATTCAAATTAATTTGTTCTGACACAGTTTAACTCGAGTTCTTGTCATATTTTATTACCATTTTCTATAGCGAATAAACTGTGATAATGTGAGAAAATGTTGAAGGTGTCTGAATAAATTCTGGTTTGACTGTATATTTATACTAGAAACAGAAATGAAAGAAGGTAAAAATTATTTCTTTCTTTCTGAAAACATTGAGTTTTGATTTCTAAGTGATCAATTTATGCATAAGTGTTTTGCAGACTTGGTCTGAAGGGTTAGGTATATGAGTGAATGGTTCCGATAAGTAGACCTCAAGTACCACGTTTAATGTGTGAGCATAAAAAATAAAATAAAAAATGTAATGTTTGACATGAGAGTGTGAAATGTATGAAGGAAATATTCTTACCAGTGTTGCCAAGATCCCTCAGATAAACCAACATCTAACCAAAATAAACCAACACTTTACCAGCTCCTTACCATTATAAACTAGCACTAAAGCAGCATCTAATAGCAAAAACCAGCAGCTAAACCAGCATAAATCAGCGTCTAAGAGCAAAAAACAGCAGCTAACCAATATAAACCTGCGTTTAACTGACATAAAAAAAATGTCTAACCAGCATTTAACTAGGCTGGAACAGCATGGAAATTCATTCTAGTCTAAACTGGAATTGTCAGTCAGGAAGGCCATTCCTGAAGCATTAAAGTAATGGATTTACCCCATTTTCACCCACCGTAAGCACCTACAACTACAGTAAAAGGCCACTGATATATTCTTTAGACAGTATGAAATGTCACAAGATAGTATCATATTTCAAAGACAGTACATAGGATTCAAGCACAAATGAAAAAAGGGACAAGTTCGTTAAACTATAGTTTTGCTTGCTCATGTTGCCTGTTTCACTGTGATCAATACTGCCCATTGGCCAATCAGAACACTGCTCAATGACAGCGCAGCCAACCCAACCTCCGAGATTAAATTGCATTATATTTTATTACAGACAACCTCTTACATCTCTGTCAATGTTGCAATTGATTATTAAAACATGAAATATTCATATTTGGGAGAGGTATCGATTTACATCAAAGAGACTTGTCGGATCATTTTTCAAATACAATGACCAATTGCAGACATCTGTCACTGTGGGGTAATGAGGGGAGAATACATTAAACTAGTTTACATTTGTGTGATTACTGCATAGAGGTTGATGTTATCCATCAAACAGTCATTACTGTGCGTGTGTGTTTGTGTGAGTGCCTGTAAATTTGTCATTATTGCGTTGCCAACTGTAAAAACACGAATCAGCAAGATTCTTAATTGGGTCAGAATGCAGCAGAACCCAAAAGATGCTTTTAAAGGATCAGTTCACTTCAGAATTTGAATTTTCTAATAATTTACTCACCCCCATGTCATCCAAGATATAAAAATATATGAAAATAAAGGTTTTTGAGGAAAACATTCCAGGATTTTTCTCCATATAGTGGACTTCAACGGGAACCAACGGGTTGAAGGCCCAAATTGCAGTTTCAATGCAGCTTCAAAGGGCTCTACAAGATCCCAGCCGAGGAATAAGGGAATACATGTTTTTTTTATTTTATGAATATACTTTTTAACCAAAAATGCTCATCTTGCACTAGCTCTGCGATGCGCCACGCATTACATAATCATGTTGGAAAGGTCGGTCAGGACGAGGAGCGGCATTACCAACCCAGTGTTTACAAAGTGAACGTACAAAGACTAAGTCAAACGCCCTTTACAAAAAAAGGTAAAATAACAATGGATGATTTTGACACACACGAAAGGACCATTTTAAACAATAAACTGACACAAAGACATATAAATATGTGTCATTCAGCATACAACATCTTTGGAACAGTCCTCCTTCTCCACACAAGACGTGATTACGTAATGCGTGGAGCATCGCAGGGCTAGTGCAAGATGAGCATTTGTGGTTAAAAAGAGTATACATTGTTTGTTTTTTTTACAAAATGTCAGATAATTTTGCTAGATAAGACCCTTATTCCTCGGCTGGGATTGTGTAGAGCCCTTTGAAGCTGCATTGAAGCTGCAATTTGGACCTTTAACATGTTGGTTCCCATTGAAGTCCACTATATGGAGAAAAATCCTGGAATGTTTCCCTTAAAAACCTTAATTTCTTTTCGACTGAAGAAAGAAAGACATAAACATCTTGGATGCCATGGGGGTGAGTAAATTAGGATATTTTAATTCTTAAGTGAACTGATCCTTCAAGGTACCGGATAATATCTTAAATAAACTTTACCCTTTTTATTTTCTCCTGCACCATAATTTTACGCCCTAACTTACTGCCTATTGATACTGTACTTATCTATGGTCCTTCCCTTCCAGAGAGACAGTTCAAGGTTCTTCTTCATTTTGTGTGTGTGTGAGGGGGGGGGGGGGGGGGGGGGGGATTACAACAACACAAGAGAAATTATTATATGGAGGATAGTCCAAAACATTTGAGCACTTGGAGAGGTATTTGTGCATGCTAAAAAGGTAAATAGAGTTAGGGCAGAGGAAGAGAAAGGAATGCACTCATTCCTAAGAGTTCACGGTTATTGGTGCGAGTTATGCCTTTGTGGTGAAACCCAGGGTCAGTAGAGGAAGGACAGCAATCTCAAAGTCTATTCATTCAATACTCTCTCAAAAGCACTCTGAGGAGACACAAATGAAGATGGAGAAAACGAAAACAAGGCCACTCGGGAAAAGGAACTGTGGTGCCAGGAAAACTGAGTAGCAATACTTTCAGGACTCTACAAATATCCTTATGGCTCAATGAAACAGCAAGGTAATGTTTTTGAGATGGCATGTTTTATGCTTTCACAGGACATTTGCTATTTTGGCCCATCAACCTCCCACAACCCAAGGCTAATGGTGTTATTGGTAAGTATCCAGCATCCAAAATTACCATTTAGCCTTAACAGGTTTTTTTTTTTTTTTTTTTTTTTTACGGAATTATTTTGCTGTTTTTCCTTCAATATTAGTGACAAGCAGTGCCGGTCATTGTGTCACTCGAAATGAGTCAGTCTCTGTCTTTCTGTGAAACGGCAATGGAGATACAGTACATCATTATTTTGTTCCTCATATTTCCGTTTTGGTGGCTTAATGTGAGGAATATTCCACATATGTGTCACCACATGGAGTCCTGAAGAAAAAAACCTTAAGGCATCCGAGATAAACATCAGATGGAAATTTTTCAGCTGAAGTAAAATATGTTAGAAGACACACAATATGCAGCAATCAATTGTTTTCTATGTGTGACCCGTGCTGGCAAAAGGAGTCGGAATGCGCACAGGATAATTTCGAGCTACATGCAAAACAAGTGAAAAATTACAATTCTGGTGGATTTTGAGGTTTTCGCAAAAAAAAATTAATTAAGCCCTCGTCTAGCGATCCCAATGCTCTAAATAGCATATAAACATCTAAAAGTATCTTTTTTTCTGGGAGGAGTACCTTTCCTTTCTCCATGAAAAACGATCTCCCTCGTGCTGACTGACAGATACGACTCGTGAGCACAAAGACGCCTCTCACAGCACGTGATCCTAATATACACACATACACAGAATTACAGTACTTCAAAATATCTGTCTTGGCGAGTATTCACGCACACCTTTATCTGTAACATTATCTATAAGAAAACTTTAACTAGATATTTCTCAAAATTAACCATGCTGACTCTATCGACTTTAAAGGTGTAGCTTACAATTTTTTTGTCTGATTCAAACAAACCATACATCATTTTGAAGGGTTTTTAATCGACAATTGGAAAATAATAACTCATTTTTGAACATTTGCTCATTACGACTCAATTTTACCAGCACGGGTCACATATAGTTTCTATGTGTTCGATTTGAATGGTTCTGTCAATGCCGGCAAAACTACCAATTTTACAATTTGATAAACCAAGCTGCGGTTAAATTTAATGGTTACATACCGTTATTCAACCTTTACTCATATTTGCCACTTTGAGAGGGTTTATTTTGGACCCTGTACCTAAAATGATGAAACTCCAATTGCTGACAACAACTTGTTTAAGTACCCACGTTCAGAGACACCTGGATTGTCTGACAGTATAGAGTGTAGGATAAATATCGCCAAAAATAAAACATCTAATGCCACCTCCAAGCACTCACAAGGAAATGATGCAAGCAAACACAAAAATCTCCAAACTCAGCCTCCCCCAGGATCTACCCCCACTGCCCTCTTGTTATGGAAAATGTATGTGGTTTACGAATATCCTCCCTCCTTTTGACAAATTTATGAGCGTTTGAAAGATTAAACGTGACCTTTGTTGGGTTGTACCGCCAAACGCTGCACATACGGATTATACAGCAAATCACAAACCTCTGAGGGAAATTACGCAAACACCTGTTCACACATATGCATAAACACTGCACAAGCTTCTTATCCTTGTATTGAAAATCACAAGCTCCCGGGAAAGGGCTGGCGTTCCATGTTACACCTATGACAAATGACAAGAGGATTCCATCATCCTAACAAGCATCTTCTGATCCAGCTCCATTCCCAGTCCCTGAGGATGAGCAGACCTGGCCCTTTCCACTCACTCGCTCGCTCTCATAAATACTCTCCACCAACCAGGTTCATGACAAGCTCTCACAACATGACAGGCTCAGAACATTTCCCCAGGGACATCAATGATGCATTCTGGGAAATGTATTCCTGCCTTGCAGTTACAGTACGAGATACTTGTGGACACTGCAATGCATCAATGTTAACAGATATCCAGAGTAATGTTCCGTTGCTCATACTCAATCATGGGGTTGATGCACAAACTCTCACCGACACACAAAAAGCAAACAAAAGAATCATGTCCTACGTTGCAGATTCCAATCACGGATCTTCTTCATTGCGTGCACAGGTGTCAAAAAGCATACTGTGAGAATCAGTCTAATGATACCGGACGATAAATTAAACATTGCTTATGTTCAGATGGAACACGCTGCCTTTATTCATAACTCATGCCATCAGAGAAGCTCTCTGGAGACTTCAAAAGCTACTCGAACTCATTACCATGTGCGCCTCTATCGCTGAATCGGGCACAGTTACATCTCCATCTACTGCCGCCCAGGGCTACATTTCCGTTCTGTGTCTCACATCAACTTTATTAAAAAAAGAAAAAACAACACAATACATTAAAGGAAAATGACATTTAACGCTCTGTCCACAGGCAATGTGGCAAACGCTGTAATAGTTTGGGTTTGTTTATGGTTTTCAATAACAGCTTCTTTCTGACAGGTACGGTGCATTTCTGAGCATGGATGTGAAACAATAGATGATGTGAGCGCTTGAGGCGGTGTAAGTGAACATGACAGATGATTGGATATTTTAATGACACGATTTAATTTGCATATTAATGAATTCTCTCAATGAACCAACAAAGCGATATCTCAGAGAGGAACGGGTATATCTTATGCAATGCCCTCCTAATGCTGGTGAGAACTCATTAATTATGAATGTTAGGCCAGTTCAAGCTGATTTCCATAGTTTAAGGAAAGGAGGAGGATCAAATCCTGAGGGCTAATTTGCTAATAGACTTGCAAATAGTTTATCATAAGGGACGATAAAATCAGGAGGTCAGATGTTGATCGGCAGCAAACATCAGAGGGCTTTAGGATACACAATGAGAAAGAACATTCTGTATTGATCAATTTATAAAATTGGATGCAGATTCAAAGCCTTATCTTTAGGACTTAACACTTTAAATGCACATCAAACAAACCCTGATATAAATGGATGATGTATGAACAGATTTTCGTAGTTTCATAGGAATAAACCCCCCGAGAGAAAACAGCTAAGACAATCTCTCAACCAGCCTATATGAACGGATACACAAAACGGATCTCAAAAGTGGCCCTTAGGGGTGCCTCAGGTAATAACAGCACTCCTCGCTGATAACAAGACCATCCACCTCAAATTCTCCAATCCATAGCATTAGGATTCTTTTAAATGCATCGCTTCAAATTGCAGATGCCACACGTAGGATCTCATTATTCGGAAGAAAAAAACACACTGGCAATTAACGAAATGTTAATTGGACACTTGTTTATAAACATCCAATTAATCTATCTTGGTTGAACATCTTAATGATAGTTATTGTACTGTGTCTCTGTGCCCTGTCCACCTCTTCACTAAGCATCAATAACTCTTACCATAAGATAATTGCTGCCTTGCTTCTGCTTTCGCTTCAAAAGCATGCACCGTTAATCTTCAATAAAAGTACTGAACTGTATTTATCTTTTAAAAAGGAAATATATAGATAGGACACCAACATGTGATTTTCAGTCGCACATTATTCTAAAATGTGCATGCCATATACTGAAGAAAAAAAAAACTGGTGTTGACAGAAGCTAACCATTATAAAAATACAGTGATAATGTTACAGGCATTCAAGCATCAAAATGTCTCATTAACTGATATAATGTAAATAAGCCAACTTAAAACTGCTAAATAACAAGAGCTAAAATTATACGTTTAATGAGCCATGTCTAATAAACACGGTAGACAATGTTACACAAAACAGCACCAACTAAACACATATGACACTAACATGATGCAATTACTGTGAATTAAACAACATAAAACATAACAAAATGCCCTCATGTAGATAATAAATAACTAATAATAGCCTACTTAAAGCGTCTGAAAGTGAATTTTTAGCTCCAAAACTATGTTTTACAGTAAAGCTATTTCAGCAGCAGCGTACTCAAGTACGTACTTAATTCACTTATAGCTGCCTGTAATTTAAGCAGTAATATAAATACCATGTTAACTGTTGATTAGAGTGTTACGCGCTTTTCAATCAAGAACACGACTGGTGAAGAACAAGATCAAAATCAGGCGCCTTTCATGCCTGTTGCGCTGCGCATCTCGTGGCACACACGCTATTCTCCCTCCAATAAACATCATTATTCAAACCGAAATAATGTGAAGGTTTCCAGGCTGCTGATATCATTCCATATATTTTACAGACATTTACAAAATGCATCGCGCGCAAATGTCCCTGTTCCTCGGCACTTTTACAGTCGCGTATGCCTATTCAAGGGTTTGGCACAGTGATTAGACCGAAAGCGCATTACTTTTACATGCGTGAAGTGTAGGTCGTTTTACGTAAACTAGCATCTACTACACATTCTCCATTCCAAAGCTCAATTGAAACTGGAACAGTCGTGCCCTGCATAAAAAAAAAAAACCTACTATACAGTCATTGTGGACCATCACCCAGTGCGTATAATCATACGACGATGCTTCAGAGTCCACGAACTCTCCAGGACAGCTATGTGGGGCTGTAAAAGTATATCGTTTGGCTTTTGCAAACGGTTAAGTTTTCTTACCTCTAGCCATCGCATATGGCAGCAGGAGAACCAGGACCGCGAGGAAGCCAACGCAGGAGTATCGTCCCTTCTTTCCAAAGCGTCCCATCATCACTGCGCTTCTCTCCTGCGTCCCCAACTAAACCGGGGAGCCGCTCGCGTGTGCCGCTGTCATGCATGTGCCGTGCGTTCCCGTGGCTTCAGTAACAGGTCCCTCGCGTAGCGATTAACCCGAAGTTCTACTTGAATCTCTCACATCCGCTCGCTGAGTGAGTGTCTCGCGCATCCGCGAGACTGGAATAATGAAGCCGGTGCGCGCTGGCCAATAGCGGAGGGTGATTGAGGGCGGAGGGAGCGCAGCGGCTGTCCTTCACCCTGCTGCTCGGATGCGCTGCGAAGTGACCAGATGTGCCCGAGTAAGAGATGATACATGAGCGTACATGTCAGATGTCGGGTAAATTCGAAATGACATATAAACAGCTGGTTGTGTTACACTGATTTCATCACAGATCGTGTCGGGCAACTGGGGGCCACTGAGATGAGAGCAAACCTGCACACTGGAGCAGAGGCGGTGGCGTCTCTCGTCTCGTGCGTAATACGCGTGGAAGAAGAATGGATGTTTAATTAAGCAATACCACATGAGCAAGAGTGTTGTTGTACTTAAGTCTATAAGCAAGTCATTTATATTATCTAGTAATTTACATTTCAGGCAATAATTCAACCCAGTTCCTATATTGTGTCTCCACCAATGAAAAATGTTTCAAATAGGCTCAGTACCTGTCCTACACTTATGGGGGCCCTATGCAAAACTTTGTGAAGGGGCCCCCGTCGAAATTAATCTATTGGTTTGTCAAGACTAAATAAGAATTTAAAATACTACAAATGTTACAAAAATACTGTACACCTTATTGGCGCATTTTCTTTTTTTCTGTTCCGGACAGCTTCGTTTGGAAGCCATAGCCATATGTCACTGCATGATGTACGAGTCCAAAACGGTTATTAAATAAATATAAATCATTGAGTATTAGAAAAAAACTCTGCTAAAGTTGAATCTGCATTTATATTTGCAGGTTTACATTAAATGCTACTTAAATAATCTTTGAGAGCAAGGAGGCCCCGTGGTGGTTTGGGTGCCCTACACATCTTGCGTAGTTTGCGTATAGGCAGTACCATCACTCAATAGCCTAAGCCAAACCGTCAAGCTGTGTGGCGCACAGAACAAAAGCAGGTGTGGAATCCATGTTTCAGTGGAGCGGACTAAGAGATATCCCGTTCCTGCTCAAAGCGCTCTGTAATCGATGGACGTACTCCAGGGGCCTAATGTATAGACGTTGCGTATGCACAAAAAATAAGCATTGAAATATGCGCACGTTTTTTTATTATTTTTATTTTACGTTTCCCGCACACGACCATTGAGAAAGAGAAACATGCTCTTAAATTTGAGTTGTCTGTTGTACAAAATAAGAATAATGATACATGCCTTGGTAATATGGCCGTTAATTACTGAAAGGCTATTACAATTTGAGGTCACTTTATATTACACTGATCATGTTGAATATAATTAACCACAAGCACTTTAATTATATTAATATAAACAATGGTAATTATAAGCTGCTTGTAATCACACATTGTTAGGCTATTTTATTACTATAGGCTGTAAATTAAAATTCAAGCCTGGAGGGACAAAATGTAGAAGTTTAAAAATAAATAACTTAAAAACCTATTAACTGACCTTCTAATTTTTTTTCATTGTCTATGGTGGTTTTGAATATATCAAAACTACCATAATATGTGAAACATGGTCACTGAAATGTGTTACCCATCTGTGATGCGCTGTAGTCTTTAATTCAACAATTTACATAAATAAAAAAACACACACAAACATTCTACATGCGTAATTGCAAATGTCCCAGCCATAAACCCTAATCTCGGAGGATTTTCTTTCCAGTGATATTTTAGTGTGCTCAGATTTGATTTTGATCTTGTCACACTTTCATCCATAATTATTTAGACCCCAAATATAAAGTTGACATTTAATTATAAGAGTGCAGCTGATCCTCTCTTCTAAACTGGCTGGAAGTCTTTTCCCAATGGAATTCCTGCACTCACTTAGAGACTGGTCTGTGATGGCTGTCAAAAATTTAAAATCTTTTACAGCTCGATATAACCACCACAAGACACCCGTAGTGTCATGTTGTGAGCCAATTCAGAAGATGAACACTGTATTTTAATTCTGTCTTTCTTGTTACAAGGAATAGATGGTTAGAATCCAATAATAACGCTGATTAAACATGACTTATACAGCCACGAATTAAAGGCATGATATTCATAGTGAAGTAGACTAGAGGGCCACGATAGGACCCCAAATTGAGATTACAGTACATTTGGGAGAGACAATTTAAAGAAAAAGACAGAAAACACTGCCTCAGTGCTGCACTTCACAGTGAATGGCTATTCCCACCCTGCCACACACTCTCACACACACACTTCTAGCTCCTCTAAAAGCACCCACTGAAAAAAACAACAACATCAACAACACAATAGACCTAAAGCCCTTGTTAATATGTAATTTGTCTCGCTGTGGCCTGATTACTCTGTGCGCATGTGTGTGTGTGTGCTTGTGTGTTTGACCTTGCCTGATGGGGTTAAATGTTTAACAGGCTTTGCGCAACAGACATGATGATGCTTTAAATATCTCAGAGCTCTATAAAAGCGACACCATGGCCTCTTTCCCTCAGGACAAGAGACAAAAGTCACAGTTGTCCTTTTAATAGGCAGTGTCTACAGAGGACTCCATCAGGGGGAATGAGACTGAATATGTGTATGGTCCATTAGCTGTCCTCTAAAAATGAGATTGTGAAAAGCAAACATCAAGAGCATGCACTCACTCTATTATGAGCCGTCTATGTTGCTGTGGTTTCATGATTTATTTCCAGGGGTTAAATTGGATTGGATTGGAATTTTGGCACATTAAATAATTTTAATTTTTTTAATAAGTATACAGATAATAATAATAATAATAAATGGGCCTTTTGTTTGACAACCCATTCCATTTCCTCCATACTCACAGTTCACATTTGTTTGAATACATCCAGTCTCCATTAAAGGGTTAGTTCACCCAAAAATGAAAATTCTGTCATTAATTACTTACCCTCATGTAGTTGGACACCCGTAAGACCTTTGTTCATCTTCGGAACACAAATTAAGATATTTTGGTTAGGGTTAGGGTTAGGGTTAGGGTTAGGGTTAGGGTTAGGGTTAGTGCTTCCGGGTCATGTGTCAGAACGCCGGCTCTATTCTCGCGCATGCGTCGTGGTGCTTTGTGAGTTCACGTCTGAGGTCTAGATGGAAGACAAGCACTTGTTGAATAAAGTTATTTTGTTTGTTTTTTTGCGCACAAAAACTATTCTCGTCGCTTCATAAAATGATTGTAGAACCACTGTAGTGAGATGGACTTTGTAACGACGTCTTTAGTACCTTTTATGGGTCTTGTGAGTGCAAAATACATTGCTGCCAATGGAGGCCAATCTGAGCCATCAGATTTCAACAAAAATATCTTAATTTGTGTTCCGAAGATGAACAAAGTTCTTACTGGTGTCGAACGACATGAGGGTAAGTAATTAATGACAGAATTTTCATTTTGGGGTGAACTAACCCTTCAAGGCAGTGTACTTGCTTGCTTGCTCACTCACTCACTCAATCACTCACATATATACAGTAGTTGTAAAATACATTTAGAATTCAAATCGATTAACTGCAATTAATCGCATCCAAAATAATAGTTTGTGTTTACATAATATATGCTTGTAGACTGTGTATAGTTATTACGAATATTTGAATACACACAACCCTGTATATGTTTAAGAAATATTTGCATGTATATTTTATGTTGGATGCGATTAAAATGTTCCAGATAATATTTAATCATTTTCTTTAGAATAATGACTATATGAATGCCAATTGTTTAAATTAGGAGAAAAAAAATCCCACTGGTCTCCCCTCTCATAACTGCCCAGTACAAAATGGAACCAAATTCACCTGTCACTATTATGATATCCAATGATTTGCAGTAGCAATATTGTTGTTTTATTAAAAGTTAGTTTTAACCCACTCATGTTGCTACTGTAATATGTCTTTTGTTTTAACTCTTCTTTTTATTCTTGTCATATTTGTTCACTCATTTTCACCAGGAGCTCACTGTGGCACGCTGCTGTTACAGTTTTGGCATGGGGGAACACATTTGTTAATTTCTTCTGTTTGCCCATATAAAATATGCACATACAATTGCAAACAATAAATTTGCTCTTATAAGAGAAAAATCACTTTACACATGCAGTGCGACCCCAGAAAGCAGTTTGAAAGTCAGTGACACAGGCATGTCAAAGCTGTTTAGTTCTCCTTAATGCATGCACCCCGTCGAGATAAACGGCTATTTCTGCCCACAGACGTGGGGAAAATCCGTAAAGGCCCCGAGGAGAGTGAAAGCATAAGAGTGAGAGTTGCCGAGGTCTACCATTGAGAAAAAATAAATTTAAAAAGGGAGCTGATCGACCCTATAACTAACATGAACATATCATCTTTATGGCACATGATATGATGACTGTATGACACCCATTAAATTACCATTAGTGTAGAAAACAATCAAAGGCATTTTTTGTGAGAGGACAGCCTGCTGCTTATCCTAAAGGAAATTAAATAATATATTTCTTAACTATTATGATACAAGTTATTTATAATAGTAGGTTACATTTTAGTTTAAGGTATTCACATATAAGCATTGGTCAGCAAACATAAACAGAAGCACAACCTGCTTGACACGCAAGAAGAAACTTCGTTAGTTCTTGCGGAAGCTCAACCGTGTTGCGTAACACACTACTGTAGAATGAACCTCATTGGTTCTTGTGGAAGCTCAACCATGCTGCGTAACACTCAAGAAGTAGCCATAGCCAAGCCAGCAGCCATATCCTGTAGCCCAAGACTGGTTTCCCACTGAAGCTAATCAGGGCTGAGCCTGGTCAGTACCTGGATGGGAGACCAACTGGGAAAACTAGGTAGCTGCTGGTCGAGGTGTTAATGAGGCCAGCAGGGTGTTCACCCTGTGGTCTGTGTGGGTCCTAACGCCCCTGTATAGTAATGGGGACACTATACTGTAACAAACACCATCCTTCGGATGAAATGTTAAACCGAGGTCCTGACTCTCTGTGATCATTAAAAATCCCAGGATGTCCTTCGATAAAGAGTAGGGGTGTAACCCCGGCATCCTGGCCAAATTTGCCCATTGGCCCCTGTCCATCATGGCCTCCTAATCATCCCCATATACTGATTGGCTTCATCACTCTGTCTCCTCTCCACCAATCAGCTGGTGTGTGGCATTCTGGCGCAATGTGGCTGCAGTCGCATCATCCAGGTGGATGCTGCACATTGGTGGTGGATGAGGAGATCCCCCTTCTATGTAAAGCGCTTTGAGTGCCTAGAAAAGCGCTATATAAATGTAACAAATTCATTATAATTATTAATTATAAGAATGAACCTCATTGGTTCTTGAGGAAGCTCAATCATACTGCGTAACACATGAGAATGAACCTCATTGATTCTTGCGGAAGCTCAACCATGCTGGGTAACACTCAAGAATGAACGTCATTGGTTCTTGAGGAAGCTCAACTGCGCTGCGTAACACTCAAGAAGGAACCTCATTGGTTCTTGGTGAAGCTCAACCATGCTGCGTAACACACGAGAATGAACGTCATTGGTTCTTGAGGAAGCTCAACCGTGCTGCGTAAAACACGAGAATGAACGTCATTGGTTCTTGCTGAAGCTCAACCGGGCTGCGAAACACTCAAGAATGAACCTCATTGGTTCTTGCGGAAGCTCAACCATGCTGTGTAACACACAAGAATGAAGCTCATTGGTTTTTGCAGAAGCTCAACCGTGCTGTGTAACACACAAGAATGAATGTCATTGGTTCTTCCTGAAGTTCAAACGTTCTGTGTAACACTCAAGAATGAACCTCATTGGTTCTTGCTAAAGAGCAAATGTGCTGCATAACACTCAAGAAGGAATCTCATTGGTTCTTGCTGAAGCTCAAATGTGCTGCATAACACACAAGAATGAACCTCATTGGTTCTTGCAAAAGCTCAAATGTGCTGCATCACATTCAAGAATGAGCCTCATTGGTTCTTGCAGAAGCTCAAAAGTGCTGCATAACCAAGTTAAGTTTTGAGCAAAATTTTTTGCTAAATTTCCTAACCCTTTAAGTACTGAGTAATAACAATTAACTATATATGTAGCCGATTTATTATGGTTAGGGTTTAGGATTAGGTTGCGGTTTAGGGTTAGCTGCATGTAATTATGCTCAATTTATACAGTCTAAATAAAATGGTGCTAAATAGCACTAAAAGTGGTTCATTGGCTTATAATCGTATGGGGAATCATCTTTAATGGGGCTGGACAGAACCTTTGTCAAATGGTGCTATGTAGAACCATAGGCAACCCGTTCTCACTCCCAAGGCGTCAAAGTCCGAAGCATGGTCAAGTGCTTTCCGCGTCACAATAAAGATGCTAAAGGTACCCCTAGGCGTCACTATATCGACGCACTGGGTGCTCCATTAATTTAAAAAAGAAACCTTTGGCGTCAGACACAGACACGTTGGGCATGGGAACGTTAACGTCATGATGATCATATATTGGGTTATGTTTTTGCCATTATGACATGTTGGAGTGTGATTCTCAATTTAATCAGCCAGCATAATTTTATTAACACTATCTAGACATGTTTTAACATGTAACCCAACCCCATTCCATCCCTAAACCTACCCATTTGTGTGGTGTATAAAACACAGTATAACAGGCAGTTACGACTGCATGCACAATTTATTCAAAAAGTACAAATATTCCAAGTGTTCCGTGGCCAAGCGATTGATTTGTGTGAAGGAAATCCCCAAAAGTGATCAGCGTCTCCATCTGCAGAAGATCCTGAACACATTCAATTTCAAATATTGCCGCCCGTTACGTCAGTTTTCATAGTGAAATTGCAGTGGCTCTCGTATGTCTCGTGACCAATTGTGTCATTATGTCTTTGATTGTAAAATGTCATTGGCTCTTGTGTGTCTTGTGACCGAATGCGTCATGCTAAAGAGTCGTGTGTATTATTTGAATGAAATATGAATGAGTGCGTTCAAGGAGCGGCGGGATCATCATCTCAACGATTGAAACATTAAGATCAACTCTGTTCTTTACATAAAGACATCGTGGGACTTCAGAAGACTTGGAATGCAACATGAGTTAATACTTTTATACTGTTTTTGGTCAGTTTTTGCAATAAATAGATGTGACTGTACTTGTATTTGCCTGTTACGTGTTTTATATTGTTTAGGAGTGGGTAGGTTTAGGGTAGTAGTTGGGTTAGCTGCTCCAAAATATAAAAGTAAGCAATAAATATTCATAAAATATTAATAAAATCATGTCTGCTTTTACAAATGCAAATAATAAATTGTGTCTTGATCTTATGCATTGGGTAAACAACTGAAATGAATGGAGCACTCAGTGCGTCGATATAGTGATGCCTAGGGGTGCCTTTAGCGTCTTCGTTGTGACTTGACCTTGCTTCGGATTTTGACGCCTTGGGAGTGTGAATGGGTTGCCATAGGAGGTACATTCATTCAAAGACTACAGTCAATCACCATGTTTTTTTCTCATCCTCCAATTGTATTCCTTCTTCCACTTAATTTAAACTGCAACTGACAGCTCTAAGTATCCAAACTGTCTTGTTGTATCCCATTCTCCTCCTTAGATTTTAGATTTGTTACTCCACTCTCATATGTCTATTATGAATGGGAATTTATAACCATGGCAAAAGCTGTTTTGAATCACTTTTATGCTTTTCTGTGGTCAAAAAGTGTTGTGTGGGGGCCCTGGAATATTTCCTTATGGAGGGCCTTGGGGGCAAAAAAGGTTGAGAATCACGTTATCTTCAGGAAATACACTGTATTTTAATATTGTTTTAATCCTTTCCCCAACTAAACTAAGAGACTAAGGGAGAGTTAGAGAACCTTTAAATAACTACACAGGGGCTTAACGGGTTCTTTGTATGGCAGTGGTGCTATATAGCATTACTATAGTAATTACATGTAACGTGTAACAAGGACACTGTAAAATAAAGTACTACCATGGTATAATACATTTATTTACTACACAATGTATAAAATTGTATAAATAAAAAATTGTTTATAATATTACAAAATGTGCATTCACTTTTTTTCTGTACAGTGACAGGTGGAAAAATGCCTGGAGTTGACTTTGAAACCAGCCACAATTTAGTATCATACATCATCATATATACCATCATCAGTTTGTGCCCAGAAATAAAAAGTTTAGAGAACAATCATACTCCTTTTTTTCCCCTTTAGTGCGGGGGACAAAGCAGAAGAGCAAAAATCCGAGGGCCTCTGTTTTGATCTGTACTTCATGTATTCTTTATTACAGGCGAATTCATTCTAAAAGATTCAGTTGACTGGCCTTGGACATTTAACTGTGTTGCGATGGCAGTCTAATGAGCGATTTGAAACAGATTCTTTGATTTCTCACCACTCTGAATGTGTCTGAGGTCGGTTGTGTTCTGTTTTCAGTTTGTGTTTTTCCTCCTCTGTTTTCAGACTCAAAGCTTGGCCTCTGAGTTATACTGAAAATTTTGGTCAAAGGCTATTCCTTTGAACATTGTTCCATTGCTTTTTTCGTCCGCCTTTTCTCTGGGATATTTTCCAACCAAGGTGTTTGGACGTAGTACCCCAATTAAAGCCCTGTCCCCAGGTAATGTAAACCTTTGATAATTCACTCTGTGCCTTGTGATAGGCCCCGTGCCTAAGGCCATGTGCTCTAATTAAAGAAATACTAAATTTGCATTCACTTGCATTCACTTGCCTTTTATGTGTGCGCATTTGGGAGGTTGCATACTGTAGAATTTCCAAGGATCGATTATAATAGGCTCTAAAATAAGAAGGCACTAAAATCAAATCCATTCTATGGGGATATGGAAGATTTAAATTTGGTCTCTATAAAGAGAGCTCAAAATTGAGTGTTGAGAACAAAAGAAAGTTTCACTTGTCTGCAGTTTTCTTTGTTTCCCCTCTCTTACACTTAAATCTCTGTGCATCACTCCTTTCCAATTTAAACTTATAATTTACAGTAGATCTGTGTTGTACAATTAACACCCTGTTGCATTAACAAGAGAGTTTGCATTGAAACTTCACATTTACACTGAACTGATTCTGCTGCTATAAAAAAGAAGCAAAACAGGCTTTAATTACTTCCTCAGGTATTCAGATTGATATGAATATTCATGCTGTGTGTCACTGAACTAAATTCAAACTTTTCAAAGGAAGATGGAAAGATTCTCAAGAAGATTTTAAAAGCAACACATAAAACCAATGTGAAAACATGCCGTCATCTGAAATAGAGCCTAAAATATTTATATCTATATTATAGCACTTTTCTGAGCTGATGAAAGCGAGCGAATTGATTCATCCTTATCTGATACACCTATTGAAAGGCTGGTATCAAATGACTGAATATTACATTACTAACTTTAAAGACACACTGTAAAATCGAATTCAAAGAAATTAAAATCATTAAACCAAAAATGAGTTTGAGATGTATTATTTTATTCTATATGTGGAATACATAAAGAAGATATTGAAAATAGTGCAAACAAAATTTGATGCTATATGGCAGAAGTGTTATTTTTGGGTGAAATATTTATTTTAAAAAGTTTTTAAATGCTTTAAATAGTTTTAAAACAAACTGGTAGGCAGATTTAAATGCTTTAAAGGAAGGAGAAAACGCTTCATATATCTTATGATATTGATGTCAAGGGCTTTGCTTCCAATCAAACCTGACTGATTTTTTGGAGCAGATTCACCTGACACTTAGTGCAGGAGTGTCCAATCCTGCTCCTGGAGGGCCAACATCCTGCAGATTTAGGCTCCAACCTGCCAAAAACATACTTGCCTGGGAGTTTCTAGTAATTCTGAAGACATTGATTTGCTGTTTCAGGTGTGTTTAATTAGAATTTGAGTTAAACTCTACATGATATTGGCTCTCCAAAAGCAGGACACCCTTGATTTGGCAGAAGCTAGCTGAACTATCCAAACGCCTGTGTGATGCTTCATTATCCACATACATGCATACAGTAAAAACATACATACAACATACATAGAATTCAGTACAGTACATATGGATTAACTTGCAAAGAGGATGAATATGTAGTGAATTATTGGCTACCGAAAGCATAAACAAATCGAAATTAAATTTTATACAATAAACTAATTTGATACCTTGGTGTCCAAATCTGGGTCCTGAAGCAAAATCGGTAGAGAGCCACAGATTTAGAGGACTCTGCGACCAAGTGATAGAAAAGGTTCGCCGTGCACCCAGGCCTTTGTATTACCTCAGGCCTTTTATTCAGTTATTTGAGTGTGCAGAAAACACTTGTCCTTCTGCTCTTTTAATCATTTCATTCAGAGGAAATATCTAAAATTAAGTGACACACATAAATATGGTTGCCGCACTAGGTGTCTTTCCTTTTTTTTCTTCTTTTTTTCTGGTGAGCACACAATGTTCACCCTATTCTAAGTAAGCACTGAAGGAGAGTTCTTTTCTCCTCCGAGGCTGAGAGACAGGGAGCAAGGTTAGTTAGAGTTGGGGTCCTGAAGTAGTCTTTTCAAAATTACAAAGCGTGAATAGACTTTTGTGAAGAGATGAAACAAGGACTCTGAGATACAAAGTGATGGGCTTTATTTAAAGATAAAAGACACATTTTAACAGAGTTATGTGTGTTGAACTCCATAGAAGACAATGTTACCATCTGTTAGTTTTGAATGTGGGAGAAAAATTGTTCATTTGAAACTTTTTTGCTCTATTTTCAACTTCAGGGTTTAAATTCGTCTCCCTGTCAACGTCATAGGTTGTGAGGTGTTTTATGTTTTCTTAATTATTCATGACAGCACATGTTGAATTTTCTTCTGACTGGCTTCACAAAGTGAGATTGCATACAGTAAGCGGGAGATTAATTGCTTTGTAAGAGTTTCTGCCTTGCATAAGTTCTCTTAAGATCCTGAGTCTTCCACACAAAAGCGATTCATCCACACTGAGTGTAACCGCTCTTTACGGCCATTTAACCGACCAAGAGGCTTTTAAAAACTCCACAAAATAAGTCTCAAAAGTTATCATAGATGCAACAGTGTGTTCATATATATTTTCGATTCAGAGATATTTCGATTCAGAGATATTTTCGCAATTTGTTCTAATTAATTGTGCATTGAATTAGAGCTATCACAGGATATATGTATTTGTACAACAGTGAGCTTACAAAACCATTTGTATATTGTGTTGCATGTAATGGTAATTTGCAGGTAATTTGTGGGAAGCTTTTATGCTTTTAATGAAAGCTAAATAAAACTGAATCAGAAGCTGTTGTTGTGTTGTCAGTCTCCCCTCGTCCCAGCAGCTTAACCACACCCACTTTTATAGCATTTTTCAAAATTGTGGTGAGAACTGACTACTGCTGAAACAGGGGTTTCATGACACTTTAAGGGTGCTTTCACACAGTTTAGTCGAAATGGGGCACGGTGTGCATGAAAAATTGGCAATGTGAAAGCTGTCATGTTTTGCACCGGGGTACCGAAGCCGAGCCTACCTGACGGAGGTGGTCTGAGTTCGGTTGCACTGGAACTATGCCATGATTCGCATAAATGAGATAACACAAACTTGGGTGCGCCTTTTTTCAAGAAGTAAAGTAACCTGCACATGTAAGGAGTGATAGTGTTTATTATTTGGATACAAGCCAGAGCGAGCCTGCAGTGTAGTCATGCATAGCGAGTGTAATCAGGGCAGGAAAGGAATGGCAATCTCCTCAAAAACGTCTGTTTGCAAGCAGCAGAAAGCCGCCTTCATGCGACACACATACAGTAAACCCAAGTGTTGTTTACTCAGATGCGCATGATAGCACCAAATTAATAGGCAATGACTAGTCTATACGTCAAGCTTAAAGGGTTTGTTCACCCAAAAATGAAAATTCTGTCATTAATTACTTACCCTCATGTCGTTCGACACCCGTAAGACCTCCGTTCGTCTTCGGAACACAAATGAAGATATTTATCGGCGAGAACAGTTTTTGTGTGCAAAAAACCCCTAAATAACGACTTATATAGTGATGACGATTTCAAAACACGGGTTTTTAACACTCGGATCGCGTGTCAAACCGCCAAACTGCTGAAATTTGGCGATCCAAACTGCTCATTCGACTCACTGATTCATAACGCTTCGAAGCTTCATGAGGCCGTGTTTTGAAATCGGCATCACTATATAAGTCGTTATTTAGGGTTTTTTTGCGCACAAAAACTATTCTCGCTGATTCATAAAGTTATTTTAGAACCACTGTAGTGAGATGGACCTTGTAACGACGTCTTTAGTAACTTTTAAGGGTCTTGAGAGTGAACCGTGCATTGTGCCAATGGAGGCCTTTCAGAGCCATCAGATTTCATCTAAAATATCTTCATTTGTGTTCCGAAGATGAACGGAGGTCTTATGGGTGTCGAACGACATGAGGGTAAGTAATTAATGACAGAATTTTCATTTTTGGGTGAACTAACCCTTTAAAGCGTCAAGGCAGAGCATTAAAGTCGACTAGTCTGTGCAACCCCTACCGGGAACAATAGCGCTCTGACTCGAACCGCAACAAAACAATGAAAAAGCCCTAAATGATAACACAACATAAAACCTACCCCATTGGGGAAACCATGACTAGCAGCTGGACTAGGCAGGACCAGGCAAAACAGGACCAAGCAGGGCTGGCCACAAGAAGGTTCTGTCACATGTCTGTCTTGTCTTGTTTGGCACATGTGGTGTGTTGGGTAATTCCTGTGTCATGTGCGTTCCTGTCTTCTGTCTTGACCCCACCCCTCTTGTTATCTGATTATTGGTTAATTTGCCCCACCTGTTCTTCCCCATTACCTGCCTTGTTTGTCACCCTTTATATTCTCATTGTGTCTTCAGTCCCGTGCGGGTTCGTTATCGTTGGCACATGGCACACCGAAACAAACATGACAAGTAGGGGTGTAACGATTCATCTACTACATCGATGTATCGATTTATATTCCTATGATCCAACTACATCGATCTGTGCTCGGCAACTTGGCCTTCCGGACGACATATATCGATCTAACATCGTTTTAAAAGGTAATCAAGCGATTGTATCGATAATAGGAAATAACGCATTGGATTTGAGCACGTCAGACTTTACATGGATGTTCTTTCTTAGCACTTTTAATGATAAAGGCGTTAAACGTTACTCGATTCAGTCTGCCTATCTGTGACATCATCGCCTCGCACCAGCAGCAGCGCTAAGAAAACAAAACATAGCATGGCGGATGCCAAAGGGGAAGCCAACGAGCGAGAAATTATCAAGCCACCAGGAGAAAGAGCTAACGTTACCTGTACTTTCAACCCTTGCTTGTTACCTGTGCATTCCTGGCACCAGTGTGCCAGCATAGCGAGTTTTTGTACTGCTGGCGAAATAGTGAACGCACAGAGAAGTGTTCTGCGGTCAGATCATGTTGATCAGTTGATATTTTTGGGGAAAAATCTGTAGAGTCATTGAAGAGTAGTTGGTTACATTTTATCTTTTGTTAAATATTGTTTGTTTATTAAACTGAGAGTAGTAGCAGGTTCAGCCAATTTATTCAACCTGAAGAAATGTTGGTTGCACTTTATTTTTGATATTAATTTTTTTTTATATTATTTTAATGTTGAAACACAACAGCAAAAGTAGCAGGTAAACCTACTATTAATTAAACCTGAAGAGAAGTTAGTTGCACTTTATTTTTGTAATATTTTTATATTGGAAAACAAAAGCAGAAGTAGCAGGTTAACCTACTGTTGAAATGTTGGTTGCACTTATACTGTGCTTTTATTGAAAATGTATTGAATATTGAAAATGAGAGCAGAAAAGGTTAACTTCCTGTTAATTCATCCTAAACTGTTGGTTGCACTTTATTCAAATAAAATTTGAATGCATTTGCCATTAATTGTTGTTTACTTGTTTGTTTATATCCATAATTAATTTATACCTGATTCCCTTACAAGAAACAACAGGAATCTAGGAAACTTCACCTGCACTAACCAGTATCCAGATATTTATTTCAGTCACACAATTTTTGGCTAAAAAGTTACTGAATCGATTTCAAGTCACTGAATCGTTTTGGATCGTATCGTTCTAAATTAACCAATGTCGTCCTTGAATCGTATCGACAACCTCAAATTGTGATATGAATAGAATCGTTGTTAAAATGAATCGTTACACCCCTAATGACAAGCCATGTGCTCACACCAAATATGACAAAATAACAGCATATGATCCGCTCAAACAAAACATACCACTAACACGTAGCCAAATTAGAGCTCTTAGCACATATCCAATGAAAAACACAGGCTGCATGCTACATTGCACACAGCCAATTATAAACACAAACTCGAAACCACACACTCACACAATGAGACAAGAATGCACGGAGAATAAGCGAATGCTCATCCCATGCATGCACAACAGAAGACAAACACATGGAGCATGAATGTCTGAACCCAGACACAGAACCGAAACCAAAGTGCCGGTATCCAAACTCCACTCTCTGCCACTCAAAAAAATGACTTGTTGAATTTACTCAAAAAAGCAGCGTCAAGTGGTTCCACACAACTATATTGAGTAATTTTTACAAATAACAATTTAGTTAAATGAACAAAAGAAAGTCAAGTAAAGCTGACAAAATTTCTTTAAGTAAATACAAACCATTTGTTACATAATCTTTATATGTGCAGTTTACTTAAAGGTCCCATGGCATGAAAATTTCACTTTATGAGGTTTTTTAACATTAATATGAGTTCCCCTAGCCTGTATATGGTCCCCAAGTGGCTAGAAATGATGATAGGTGTAAACCGAGTTCCGGGTATCCTGCTCTGCCTTTGAGGAAATGAAAGCTCAGACAAGCCGATCTGGAATCCTCCCTGTATGTCTTCATATGGGGAAAGGTTCCCTCCCCTTCCTCTGCTTTGCCCACCAAGAGAATTTGGAGAAAATGGATTGTTTATTTTAATCGCAATGTCAGCACAGGCTTTACAAACAGACTTTTACGATATGGATTCGACAGCACCGCCACAAACAGTGAGTAACAGTGTTCATTAATGCCTGATCTGTGATTTCTGATGTGTAGCTAATTATTCAAGTTCACACAGACTTTCTCTCTAAATCGTTTTATACTGTCTATGCCTCAGTGAATCAAGCCAGTGACTAAACAATAACCTTCACATTGTTTCTCTTAGTAGCACAAAACAAATATGTAATTTAAATTGTGATTATGCTAGATTAGCGATCAAAGAACACTCTCTTTATAATGTTCGGAGCTGTCAATCACACGTCGCAAGTGTATCTGCACACTTGCCCAAACTGCCGTTATAATGAATGACACTGTTATGCTGCACAACGATCGCTCTTGCTGTATTCATCTCGATGTCGTGTTTGCTGTTAGTTGTGCTGAAAGCATTTTGTGAGAGAAAATGCGTTGCAATGACGAGATCACTGCATTCACGCGATCAGTCTGTGTACTCAATGCTTATCACTGCAGCTGTCACATGGTGTTTTGGGTGTTGGTTCATATTTCATGTTTTTAGTTGATTATGTTCACAGTTATGTTTCTGAGTGTGTCATGTTCACTGTCTTGTTTCTTGGTCTTGTCATGTGACTCCTATGCCCTCATGTGATCTTGTGTCTTGTTCTGTCATTGGTTCATTGTTTGATCACTGTTCACAGGTCTCACTTGTCTTGTCATTAATCTCTGTGTATTTAAGCCCTCATGTTTGCCATGTGTCTTTGTCTGATGTTGATCGTGTAACCGCTGATGGTGAGTTGCTGTTGTCAAGTCTGTCGTCAAGTCTGTTGTCAAGTCTGTTGTCAAGTCTGTTGTCAAGTCTGTTGTCAAGTCATGTTTATTTGTTTTGCCAAGTCCTTGTTTTATTTTATCATTTGAAATAAACTGCACTTGGGTTCTTCAACTTGCCTCTTCAGTGAACCGTTACAGCAGCCTTTCATGTGAAGGTGAAAATATCTAAAAAATAATGCTATAATCAACACTTTCACGATCCGTTAATCTCGACAGCTAGAATAGTAAAAAACATAGTAAAAGTATTCGAGAGGGGTTCCACATGTGTTGCAACCTTCGCAGAATTAGGAGGAAGACAGGGGCGGCGTGACTGGGACTCATGTTTATTCAGAACTCTCAGATACAAACAAAATAAACTTGTGCTCATAGCGCTCTCAACAACTCCATACAACATAACTTTCTCAGCTCGCTCTCTCTCTCCAGACCTCGCTAAACCACGCCCCCTCCGCCACAAACTAACTCATTTCAAATGCAAAGATGTCAGCCAATCACAACAGTGGCCGTTTACACTGAAGTCTCACAGCAGACCTGTCCCTTCAAACAGAGCATTCAAGCCAGAGGGCTAATATCAAGATAGTAAAAAAAAAAAGCCTTTTATTTCTAAATTGACATTTTCTGATGTAAAAATCATACTAGCAATAGAAGTACACCTCAGGAAACAAAATAATTTAAATCCACACCATGGGACCTTTAATGTTATGTTAAATGTATCAAAGTTTATGTTAGTTGAACACATTTATCGATTTAATTTACCTTATTAAATTAACTACTTGCTCTAGAAGTGTAAGTGGAAAACTATTAAATAGCAACAAGCATTTTTTTTTTTAGAAACAAAATGCAAAGATAACAACTTCTCTAAATGTACAAAATAACTGAACATTAAACACTGACATAAACTAACAACATCTTTCCCTTTACTAAAAAACTAAATATTTTTTGAGTGCAGGCTGACTCATGGACGGAGGAGTGTATGGACTGAGCGGACTGGGAACCGTACACTCACAAATGACAAGTGTCAGAGATCTGTCACTAAACAAGAATAAACCAGACTGAAGTGACAACCCTGATGCCTTTCAGGCCAGATTGAATCAATGTAAAATGTTTGAATGAAGATTTGTTAGCTTACCAAAAATGTTTCCCAATTCCTTAAAATCATCAAATGTAGGTTTGCCACTTTGTCATCCATGTTCTCAGCAGCGTAAAAGGACCACGATACTGCCCTGTACACAAAATAAAATGTAATTAATGCCTTCCAATAGACTCTGGCATTATGTTGTTAAGATAATGATATGTTAATAAGTCCGAAATAAGCCCAAAAATCTTGGGTAAAAGAGCAAAATTCCAATTAGATAGACATGTTTTCTACCAATACCTTTGACTTAATCCAATATCTTGGATGAAAGTGTAATTTGGGATTGCTTTATCTGTGGAGGATACATGTGCCTTAGACTTTGGTCAAAATGTGATGTAAGGAAGCACAAGGGGAAAAAAATCAAAATTAATTGCTAATGAAGGGTCTATTCACAGCAAAATCAAAATGAATATCCAGGCCGCACAAAAATTAAATTGACATTGATACAATAAACGATGTCTATCTCGCACAGCTTCATTTTCATGTGCGTCAAATTGAATATGCCTTCATAGAAATGTTGCTAGAGTAGACCCTATTTAGAGGGGCTTCGTCCCAGACTTTCATCTCAGCCCACATTAAATCTGCAATTATCTCAGCTGTTGGCACACTTAAAAATCTGATTATTTAATTTCTCTTCACATTTGCTGAAATCTGGTTCAATCACATACAGGCCAAAAGCAAACCCTTTACCTCTTCTTTCATTTCCTTACTTTTGTTTGTCTTGTTTTCTTTTTTCATACTCTTCATTTGCTCCGTTCCTTCTTGACCAGGGGAAAAAAACATTTTAGAATCTGAACCTGAGTTAAATTGGCAGCTCATATAAACTCCTCCACCAGGACTAAGTGAGGTCTGCAGAGAGCTGAGGGAGAGAGAGGACACGAGACCTGTGAAGATGACTGGAGGTCTCGGACAAGGCTTGTTTCCTTGTTTGTCTCCCACAGGACCGAACACTGAATAAGACCTATTAGAAAGGATGGATATGTCTGCACCAAACTGAGGTGGACTCAATCACCTGCTTCTGCAGTGCTGTGAGCACGGTTGCTTTTCTTTCATCAGTCACACAGTACAAAAAACAAAGAAAAAGAACACAAAATGCACTTAAACACAGTGAAGTCAAGAAAAGCATTAACTACCAATAAAGACTGTGGTGAAGTTCTTATTTAAACATTGCTGGTAAAAAGCCGTCCATTAAAAATCCCTTTCATTTCAAAGGCAGTTGCTTGGTTGAAGCCATTTCACACAATTTTTACGAAATCCAAAAAGAAACCAGGCACTAGAAATGTGACGTAATAAAAAGTTATGTTAATAAAATAACATTAATAAAGCATTCTTAAAGGGTTAGTTCACCCCAAAAAATGATAATGTTGTCATTAATTACTCACCCTTATGTTGTTCCAAACCTGTAAGACCTGATTGTTGAATAAAGTCATTATTTTTGTTTTTGAGAACAAATATAATTCTCGTCGCTTCCTAACATTAATGTTGAACCACTGTATTCACATCAACTATTTTAATGATATCTTTACTACCTTTGTGGACCTTGAAAGTTGTGGTAACGTTGCAGTCTATGAATGGGTCAGAGAGCTCTCGGATTTCATTAAAAATATCTTAATTTGTGTTACTAAGATGAACGAAGGTCTTACAGGTTTGGAGCGACATGAGGGTGAGTAATTAATGACAGAATTTTCATTTTTGGGTGAACCAACCCTTTAAGGATCCAATTCTTTAAAACTTTTGCCTGTTGTCTAATTAAAAAAAGAATGTTATGTTTCAGAATATTTTTAAGAATGCTTTTCCCCAAAAGAATACAAACAATAATACTTTTTTAAGTTCGGAAACTTAGGATAGCATCACACTTGAGTAATCCCAAAATATTTTTAAATAACTTAAATATTTAAATATTAAGCATTACAGCACAAAACAACATTAAAATATTAGCTTCATAGTGAGAAAAAAAAACACATATTAATACGACAATATTTGACTTTTTTTAACCACAAAAGTATGGTCATAGAAAAGAAAGAAAAACACATTAGGATGACAAATTTAAGGCTATAGAAGCCATTGAGAACTTTTAGTTGCATATATTCACCCACACGTTATAGGCACTGCTTATTACTTAAATTGTCCACCTTGCAGTATTTCAACTCTTAAAATTCCCTCAAGAAATAATTTCCTTTCTCGCCACAACATAATTAATTTTAGCACATAAAACAACCCCACCATTATTGACATTTGTACATTATGATATTTTGATTGCTACAAATCATACAATAAAGCCAAATATAAACACCAGAGGGTGAGAAATGATGGGCAGGGAAATGTCTGTTGAATTGAATTCTGGGACATGTCTCGTTAACGCTGGCCCATGGCTAGAGAAAAAGACATCAGTGTCACCACGCTGTGACATCTCAACACAAACAATCACAACTCCCCTCATCCACATCGATCATCTGAGTGCCTCATGATTTAAAAGGGGAGAGAAAGAGAGAGAGTGAAAGACAATCATAGACAGTGAAGATACAAGAAACAGTATGCTAGCAATTTATTAAATACTGGCTCTCTTTATAGACTTTCCTATTCTACACTGTTAGACATTTCTGTAATTTGTACAGTTATTTACTATATATCACCCAGTATAATACTGTAAATTCTCTTTACAGTAAATAACTGTAATTCCCGTTGCATCATGGGTATTTTCTATGACGTCAAACACCAAATACAGTGATTTCCTGTATTTTTAAAAAATAAAGTATAATACTGTATTTACCACAACGGCCTCTTTGGCACAATTGGGATCGACAGGATTTGCTTTAGATTTAAATTAGGAACCATCAGTGCAGCGTTGAAAGTTTCACCCGAGGAGAGAACTCACGCGGTTCCAGAGAACATATGAGCTGTGTCCGGACACCCTGCGAAGATTTTTTCATCCCCCGTGAGAACGGCAAACAAGCAAGGTAAGTGTGATTTGTACTAGCCGCGGTTGTCTGCACCCCAATTTTTGCTTGTCAGCATTGGTGCTAAAAACTGAGGTAAACCTAACGTTTTATTTAAAAAGAAAGTAACTTAGTTTATTGAATTAGATTAGGAACCCGTGCAGCGTTGTAAGTTTTGCCCGAGGAGAGAGCTCACAGTCCGGACAACATACTTTACAGAACGTTAGGTTATCATTTGCTTAAACTTTGCTGCTAAAAACTGAGGTAAACCTAACGTTTTATTTTAAAAAATGAGTTTATTGAATAAGATTAGGAACCAGTGCAGCGAGCGTCGTAAGTTTTGCCCGAGGAGAGAGCTCACGGCCCGGACAACATACTTTACATAACGTTAGGTTATCATTTGCTTCAGCTTTGGTACTAAAACTGAGGTAACGTAAACCTAACGTTTTATTTTTAAAAAGACTTAACGTTAGTGAGTTTATTGAATTAACTTTACCAATACAATGAAGATTTTGTTTATCGAGCATATTAAGCGTACATTAGGACGACGTTAGTTAGTAAATTAACGTTGGCCACTAACGTTAGTTGCAAAAATAACGTCGTTAACAAGCAACGTTTACATTTGGATTGACATTATTTATTTTACATTTTAGATAAGAATACCAGGAGCCTGCCTGTGCTGTGCGACACTGGAACTCATACAACGGTAAGTAACGTTACCCCTCTTTGTTTCTCCACATATTACTGTTAATTCAAAGTTTTTCTTGTATGTTTTAGTCGGGTCTGTTTAACTGAATCACAAAATTATTTAGTTTTTCCACCTTTTTTTAGCTGTAACTAGCCATGTACCATGTTTTTTCATAAATTATATTATACTAAAATAATCCAAAACTGTGTTTGTCCAGGACTGACAGAATATAATTTTATTTTCTGGAATTTAAGCAGTCCTGGACAATTTTTGGATGATTTTGGCAGATTAAATATAATTTATGAAAAAAAACATGGCAAAACTTTAGAATAATGTTGTTCAAGTGCAAACCTGAATACATTTCTGAACACAAAAGAAGATGAAGAATGTTGTAACCTAACAGATTGAGGCACCATTCACTTCTATAGTAATTTTTTCCTACTATGGAAGTGAATGGTGCCTCAAAATTGTCTGGTTACAAACATTCTTTAAAAGGTTTAGAACAACTGGGCGAGTAAATGACAGAATTTACTCTTTTTTTTTTGGTGAACTATCCGTTTAATGACGGACCATTATTCTAAAGTGTTATCAAAAACATTTAAAGCAAAGGCACTAAGGGTGATGAAATTTAAAATATCTTTATTCTCTTAATTTTCTCTTGCTTTAAGTTTTTTTTTTCGTGAGGAAAAACCCAGAGGAGGGAACAAGATGCACCACCAAAACCGGAGTGAGTCGGAAGACCAGGGAAGTTGTTAACAGGAAGACAACTGTAATCAACAACAGAGTGTCATCCTTCCTTCGCCACCTAATGGAGTTTGAATATAAAAACTTGGACAAGGTGAGACACTTTTTTAATAGGATATGTAATGTACACAGACACTTACGCTGCATTCACACAGGGCGTAATGCCGGTTAGAAATTTTGTCTGACTTGAGGAAGCGCCGACTCCACGTGACAGTGACGTATGGCATCAAAGCACCGCGAGAGCAATTCGAGAGCAGTCGGCTAATACAGCCGGTGCAGTTTCTCCAGAGCGACTGCACAGACTTTGATTATGACATAGCTGTTCCACGATTGGCCAGATTCTCCGCATGACAGCGATCACATGTGTTTCGTGTTTATTCTAAAACCTTCAGTTCCTCTAATGCGCACAAATCTGTTTTTTATAACTGTTAAACCTCTTTTCATGTAGTTGCGATGTTATAATGTCATGTTTATCAAAATAAAACAGATGAAAATGTAGACCCTACTTCATTGATAGTTTAGGCTTGTATGTTAACTTTATTCTTTTACAAACACACGCTGTATTAAGCAGTGCATAAAGTATTACATGACAAAAAATGTCTCTGAAACATCTGTGTATTGACAAATATTGCATTTATTTCACTTCAGCTGATAAAGTGTGCAAACACAGTGCAAGCATCACTGCGGGAAGCAGAAAGTGTCTGACTTCACGTCGCCGTTTGCAGCTCCTCCCCGCCTGCACGCGGCTACTCTCGCCGATTGGTTGCATCCAGCCACAGCTGATGTCAAACACACCTTTCAACTTCTGCCACTTGCAACGTGAGTGAAGCGACGCGACGCGACCCACAATTCAGTTCAGCAACGCATGACGTCACCCATTCAAAGTAAATGAGAAGCGTTAACGCCGGTGCGAATGTAGCATTAAGTTTGAGGATACCTTACTAAAGCTAATGCAGTATACATGTAATCCATCCTTCAATAAAAGGTTACATTGTTGTTTTTGATTAAATAGTTTGTGAAATCATGTTGAGGTGATTCAGTAATATTACTTTTTTGGAGCATGTAGTTTGTGCTGCTGCTACTATTATGTACTGACAGTTTTCTTTAGTTTTTACTCAATATCAATTTTGTTAAGCTAAATTACAGAGACACCTCTCTAATATGCAATCAGGTTCAGCATCACTACAAAGTACATTCTTCAAAATATTCATAACATTGAATCACCAGCTAAAACAAAAAAATTTCATTTCACATCTTCATGAAGGCATTGCAGGACTGAATTAGACTAGACAGCATACGTTAAGCTAGGTGTACCTCAAAGTGTTAACTTTTTATAAAATACTATTTTACCATTATGATGAATTGTAATGGGATTATTATTTTTTATTAAATTCCAACAGGGTAAAAAGTTTGTGTATACTCAAATTGTATGACTAACTTCATATCATTCTTATCTAGAGGGACTTCTTGCCATAATGGAGCAGAATCCTGGTTCCTGTTTGAAATCATCCAATGTGGAAGATGGCACAGATCGGTACAGACATGAAACTTGTGTTTGTGTTGTGTTGTGATAACTTGTTTCAGAATTAATTTGCTTTTTGCTTATATTTTATTCATGTATATGTGTATTTTGCACCAAAGTTACAGTATTCTTCAACCAACTATTTACAGTATTCTACCAACTATTTTCTGCAGTGTTTTTAAAATTGTAGCTCAAACAATAGTGTGGGGCGCTAGCAAGGTCATGGGTTCAATTCCCAGGGAAAGCAAGAACTGACAAAATGTAAAATGTGTATCTCGAATGCAATGCAAGTCGCTTTGGATAAAAGCGTCTGCCAAATGCGCAAATGTAAATAAAATGTAAAATAAGTGATATTGAATGCACTCTGATCACTTTTATACATGATTTTCTGAAAATAAGATGTGATTCGAGGATGTTTTAAAGTGAACTTTTTCCACACATTTAAGTTAAAGCACTTAAATGTTTTAAATAAAGAATTTTATATTTCATAATAATTGTGTCTGTTTGGATTACTTCTGTAGGATAGATTAATGTAAGAATTAATGTAATTCAGTAAATATTAATGATTGAATAGGATTAGGATTAATGCACTGTTAACCAAGGTTTACAGTAACGGTACTGTATTACAAAATTACAGTAACATGTAGTTACTGTAAACTGAAATGCGGTTATTGTACTGTAAATCTCAAATACAGTAACTTACTGGCAACAGTGTTGCCAGTAAGTTACTGTAAAATCTCTTATAAATGTCTAACAGTGTAGTTTCTTTCTTCCATTGCGAGATGCTGATTTCATGTCTGCAGAGACAGTTTTGTTTAAGACTTGCATAGCATTATCGCCTGTCATGTTTCAAAATAAATTCGACCCATCCCTCTACTCCCACCCTATCCCACGTGTCTAATTATGCCCTGTTACCAAGCTGGTACACTTAATTTAGACTTAGGTCATTTAAGAAACACAAAACAGAGGAGACACAATAAGCAGTTTGAAATCACCTGAGAAAATGAAGAACGTTTATAAGAGTTACATCATGTTTCTGTCTGCAACTGTGCAGACATAAATATGGGAATTTTACATAAGAGTAGTTTTATAAATCTACAATGCACTCCTAAACTGTGTAAATTAACATCAAGCACAAAGTACTGTATCTGATTTATGAAAACTTACCAATAACAAAATTTCACCTTGATACCAGAAGACAAACTTTATATTAAAAAGTTAAAACAGTAATAGGAAAAGTCATAATTTTCATATAGATCGCGGCAGAAGAAATGGAAGTACTGCCATTAAATCAAAAGAGCCAATCGCGTTTTTCGCATCCTGCCTCCACTGATTTAGTTTCTTTCTCTTATCCTTTCCCTGATTCTGCCTCTCTCTCTCTCTCTCTCTCTCTCTCTCTCTCTCTCTGCGTCTGACAATCCCTCCCTGTCTTTCTCGCCTTTGCCATTGTGATCTGAAATACATTTCATTGAATTAATCATTAGATGCATAAAATATTGTGGAATGGCTTTATTGGTTTTCCACTGAGTTTTTAAATTCAGAGCTATTTATTTTTTGTTTTCCCATTTTAAGACACCTCCCTTCACACACACACACACACACACACACACACACACACACACACACACACACACACACACACACACACACACACACACACACACACAACCACACACACACACAACCACAAAGAGCCCAAAAGTATTTCCCATGACCATAAACATCTGCAACAGCATTCTAATATTTCATAACATCATAACAACACTAAAATCCTGTAAATAACCATTTTTGTCCCACAAACCATGTCCCACCACACATTTAAAAAGTGGGTTCATTTGAATGAGCCATTACTAAACTCTGTAGCGGATATTAATATCCAAACTATTGTGGCGGCGCTTTAAATAGCTGCGGCTCGGAGGCTTGCTCCAAACTCATTTTGTTGCATTGTACTTGTACATGTGTAATGACAATAAACTTGAATCCAATCTATAGTGAAAACACGATTAGCAGTTTAAGACTTTAAATTCGTAAGTACATAACACAAAACACTTCTCTTTAAGTACAAACAAGACTTTATTGATTATTCTAACACATAAAACTAATATCTACACAAACACACACACACACACACACACGTTCACACGAGTTGCAGAAAGAAAAATAGTGAGGAAAGAATGAGTTTTAAGAGAGTGAAATGATGAAATCCCAAATTTGTATCGCTATATGTACTTTATAAGACCTGACCTGAATGAACATCTAATTATTAATTTAACCCTTCTATCGTTTCTTAGGCACTGTTTCTGGAGTGATGTCTTGGGAAGCCAATCACGTTGGTTTGCTGGCCGATGAATGGAAGTTTCGTTCCATCAAGTTTACTTCTTTAAACTACAGTTTAATTTTTTTTAAATATTGTTATTTTTCTTACAAACACTTATCATTTTACTTCAGAAGACATTGATTCATCCATTGGGATCGTATGGTTTACTGTAGTTATTGCTGTATGTGCTGTTTGATGCTTCTAGGAACTTTTAGGAACCCAAACAAATTTTCATTAGCAGAGATAATTTATTTTTCTGTGTTCATATGAAGAAATAAAGTCGTATACATCTCGGATGGCATGAGGGTAAAAGACGAGTAAACGGTGAAGACATTTCTGCGTGCACTGTATTTTCAGTGTAACAGTTACAAAATACAGAATACTAGCTAGAGACATGGGATTCCTTCTTAAGATTCACCTGTGGCAAGGACAAAAAGGAAGAGGAACAAGAGGAGGATGAAGCCAAGCAAGAGAAAATAATAAGTGTTGTATCAGATTGTGTACATGTTTTTATTGTACTTACCCTGTAACTACATGAAACAAGAGGGAAACAAGAACCACTTTAATTTACAGCCCGTAGATTCATACTTACCCTGTAACTACATGAAACAAGAGGGAAACAAGAACCAGTTTAATTTACAGCCTGTGGATTCATGCTTACCCTTTAACTACATGAAACAAGAGGGAAACAAGAACCACTTTAATTTTTTGTCACGTCACAAATAAAGGAAACTGGTGCGAGGACTCAAGTGCAGATAAATGAAGATTTATTAACAAAATAAAACATAAACACAAAACAAAACCCACAATGGGGCAAAACACATAATCAGAAAACACATAAACTCAAAACATACCAATGCAGGGAAAACAACAATCACAGGGAAACAGGAGACGTAGACAATATAACGTACCGACAAAGACTGTGAACACATGGGAACTATATAAAGAGGAAGAAATCAGGAGGGAAAAGGTGGGAGAAATCAAAAACTAATCAGATAACAAGGGGGAGGGATCAGACAGGGACACGAGAATACAAAACACCACATGTGCTACACGAGACAGGACAGGCATGTGACAAATTTACAGCTCGTAGATTCATACTTACCCTGTAACTACATGAAACAAGAGGGGAACAAGCACCACTTTAATTTACAGCCCGTAGAAACTTACCCTGTAACTACATTAGAGTGCGGATCGGGCCGCATTTTTTCTGTCCGAGCCCGGCCCGTGTCCGACAGAGCAGTAACCGAACCCGACCCGAGCCCGACAGGCATTAAGATATTTATGTCTGAGCCCGACCCGAGCCCGAATCTATTGTAGCGCACAGACTCTTCATAGTTGTGAAATTGCTGTTTTGTTTTGCACCGGCAGTGATAGGGTTAAAACAGTGGTAATGTTAAAACATTAACGTAACACTAATGCAGCTTATTGAAATGAAAATCACTCTTACCATTTTTCTCGAAAACTGTATGGCTACTAAACTGCAACATGGGATCTATTTACATAATCCATCCATCAAAGTTTAGGCTAATCCAGGTTATTATGTGATGCTTCAAGGCTGTCCTCTGCTCGATGGTCCTGCCAGCAGCGCTGAAGTTGCGCTGCCAGCCACATGTAGCCTAATAATATGCACGTGTTGCGCGCTTGTTGCGCGTTGTCACAGCTACATAAACAAATTTCTGCGCACAGGAAGACGGATGTTAGGGTAATATTTTTAATTTATTTTAATCACAAAAACATCAAGTTAAAAAGAACCATTGGCTACCTACATAATTAGCTGTTTTAAAATGTCAAATGACGTGACTGAGCCCGACCCGAACCCGAACATTATTTCTAAATATCTGTCCGAACCCGGCCCGGCCCGTCGGTTACCGATGGGTCCCGTCGGGCATCCATCCTCTAAACTACATGGATAATCACCCCTTAATTAAAAAATACTTACGGTATAAATAATTTGTTAATTTTCCTGAGTTACCCCTTTATTCCCCCAATATTACATATTGTTCTCTTATACCTACACGTACTTACTTTATAGTTACACTATAATTACCGAAAGTTATGCTGTAAATTTGCTTTACTTATACGTAGTACTTTCCAGGCCGTAATCTAAAGGGTTACCAGAACATGATACATTTTACATAGATTTGACTCACAGATTATTTTAAGAGGTGAGAAGACATTCACACCGATATCAAACACTCCACGCTTCCATTAAACCATTCAATGGTGTTAACAATTGCATGACTTGTGTGATCTAATAGTCACATTAAACCATTCAATAGTTTTAACAATTGTATGACTTGTGTGATCTAATAGTCACATTAGATGTAGACATGATATAGAATTATGCACAATGAACAATGATTGAACGATGTTTGATTAAAAGTCTGTCTGTTTTGGAATGATGCATTTTGATCATGTAAAAACAGTCTCTGTGGTTTTTAAAGGGGTGGTAAACCACGATTTCACTATTCTAACTTTAGCTAACGTGTAATGTTGCTGCTTGAGCATAAACAACATCTGCAAAGTTTCAACGTTCAAAGTTTAAAGCAAGGGGAGATATCTGCTTTTAAAGAAATCAGTTTCTAAGAACTACAGCAAACGGCCAGTAGGCGACTACACACATTCCTCCAGGGTTGGTGACATCAACAGGCTCAATATTTACATAAACCCCTCCTCCGAGAATATTAAATAAGGGGGGGGGGGGGGGGGGGTGAGGCCATTTTGTATCGCGGCGCTGTTGTGGTATAGTTAGGCTGGAGTGTTGTTGCCGCGATGCCGAGGAAACGCTGTTATTTTCATCCGGATTGCAGGTCTGGGGCACTTGCTCTGTTCAGCAGTCCTTGGGACGGGGGTGCGTTGCAGAGCGTTTAACATACAGCATGTTATATGCACATGTGTTTGAGTCAGCGGGGAATCAGGCGCGCGCAGGGCTCCCTGCAGCACATCTAACAGAGGAAAACATCCACCGTCTTCGCGATTTCAATGCCAGATTTGCACAACGTCAGCTGCGTGAAAAAAACACTGCCGGTGCGTGGATGCACGACGCGCGCGCTGCACATTTCACGGAGGACAACACAATCTTCCACAAACTTCGCGAGTTCAATACAGGATATGCACAACGGCTTGTCCTGAAAGCCGGATTTACAAACAGAAGCAGTTTACGGGCCACAACCTGTAAGTCTGATTTATTTTTCATCGATGTGTTTTCCTGTAATAGGTTGTAGCAAGGAAGTAAACAGATGACAACGCTGTTCTGCAAACCAGTCTGTTAAATGCTTATTCATACTTAACGTTATCCGACGAACACCTAACGTTACAAACATTAACATTAAAATCTCAACAGCGAACCTGGCATTAGTGTAAATGATTCTTTGAGTAGAGCTTTTATGTATTGTTTATCTACAGGCATGCTAAACATGGTTCTGTGTGTGATTTGGCTAACTTACTAGTTAAAGCCAGTGCTTAGTGTTCGTTTTGGGTTAGTTCTTGCGACAGATATTTGGCTATAATCGTTCTAAAAATACAAAAGTTAAAGTGCCATTCAGTAGCGATCATTATAGATCCGCAGTCTTTACTCTCGAGGACTGAACAGGTTCTGCTCGATCATCTTCATTCAAATATTCTGGGTCTGATTCGGGCTCAGATTGGTGTGGTTTTATTGACGCCGTTGTTTCTAATACTGAACAGCCTCCGGTAAGGGGCGTGACGTTTCCGACGTGCACTGCGGTTAGCGAATCACAACACACTGGGCCAGCTAACCAATCTGAGCCCACTGCGTATTTTTGAGGGACTGGCTTCATACAACCCGGAAAGCATCAGACCGTTTTACAAGGAGGGACAGAGCAGTGTAGAATAAAGGTCAAATATATGAAAAATAAGGCAATTTTTTTTTAAACGAAGCATGAACACATGTTACAGTGCACCCCACAAACACAGTCAAGCCTTCAAAAGAATGTGTTTTACCACCCCTTTAATTTACTTCAATCCTGTGTTTAAGAGGTCACTCAGAAGTCTTTACAAAAGGAGGAAGGTCTGTGTTAAGTCTCTGTCTTAGGGGTCAAACAATCTTTGGCATTTTCCTTGTGGGAGTTGTGCCATCTTCAAACCAATCCGTCTTTTAAAAACGGCCAAACGTTGACATCTTAAGTGGTTTTTCCCTGCTTGGGATTTTCTCATTACAAGCATTCATGGTCTCAAAATTACACATTATCTGATTTAGGGTCTGGAGCGTCGAGCTCTTTTTACAGTTCTGAAGGAGTCATTTGTGTCAGGTTCACTCTTAGCTACACTACTTAAATGACCTAGACAGAAAATAGCTGCTATGGGTGCATTACCAAGATGGCCACCAAGTGAACCAAAGTGCCTTGAGGGGACTGATGCCATGCTTCAAAACCCTCCCTCTAAATTATTACATGGAGACCCCAGATATTAAAGGCCCACTGAAGTGCCATGAAACACGCAGCATTTTTCAATGTGTTGACGTAATTTCCACTGAAACAGGAAGACAGGGCGGGGCATATAGAGTAGCTTGTTCCCTTTTTTTAAAGATAGCCATTGGTGTTTCGTTTATCAGAGCCATTGAGCTCGGCAAGTCGTATTTGACAGCTTATGACAGTCTTACTATTAGGCTCTAATAGATTCCCCTTTTAGATTTAATTTGAAACTGTTACTAAAGCAAAACATAATCATGCTGAGGATTAGTAGTTTAAAAAGTGTGTAATTTATACTACTACAAGAAGTCAAATATATGATTCCAATGTTGTCCGAATTTATTTATTTTTTTTGCTGTCCTGACATTGTCTTCTTCTTGACTCCAATTCAAGCAGACTGGTGTAAGGGAACATGTTAACAAGGGAATTCATTAATTTATTTATAGGGAATTTTGAAAGAGTCACTTATTTTAGGGCAGAATCGTCCAGCATTCATTTGAACGAGCCGTAACTATCAACACTGTAGCAGATATTAATATCCAAACTTTTGCTATTACAGTTTTTCTCAGTCGCTTTGGTACATTTCTCAGATCAGAATTGAAATTCTCAAAACTACCTGTTCAATTCTCACATCATTGTGTCACTTGTGCACATCAAAAAAGCAGTTTCTCATTTCTTTAAACAAGTTGCAAATGCTTGTGTACATCCATGCAAATGATTATGTACAATTCTCTGCTGTTTCCTACATTATCAATTGCTTGTGTCATGTTGATCAAAATGTATTATAATGGGTCTCTGTTGAATAGTCTCACCCCCCACAACATTTAGCCATTAGTTCATAGCATAAGTCTTTACATACAAAATGGTTGAACAAGTTGTCATAATATGTCAAGCATATTTCTATACATTTCCATTAGACGTTCACATTTCTACTTTTGTTTTTTTTTTCTTTTCTTTTCTTTGTGCTATGCAGTGCTGTATTTTCCTTTCTGTATCGCAATGACATGGTCTGTCAACAAATTACAGTACAAACAGTAAAAGCATAAATGTGAATCTTGTCCAGTCTCTTGCAATCAAACTCCCACATACACTAAGGTGTAACCTACAATTTACAATAACTGTCATCAAAACTTTAGCCATATTTACATCAGAACATCCCTCCAGTGTACACGGTTATATTGACAACATGACTAAGCAATTTGACCGTCTTATCCGTACACAATGACACAAGGACTTGTCATTCTGATGGCACTGACATGTTCATTGACACATATATTTACTTTTGAGAGATGAACTAAGGATTTTGAGCAAGAGACTGGCTTTTGCAGGCAATCCATGGTGTTTTGCTATTTGTACGAATTGTTTTGAGAAATGCACTTACTATTTTGCAAATGTCGAGGATGATTCGAGAAATGAACCAAAGCGACTGAGAAAAACTGTAATGCTATTTATAAGCAAGGTAACAAGATTTATGTCGGTGCATCATGGTGCATGGCACCGGTGTTATCCCTTCCATTCGCCAGTGCTGTATCTAATGGCAAGTCAATCTTACTTCTCCTCCTAGTTGTCCCCTATTCCCCATTTAGGGCATTATGCCATTCAGCATATAGAAAATAGTAATTGTGTGAACAAGGGACAGATTTAAGATGCAACTTCAGCATCTATTTATAGTGTAGGAGGCAGGATACTTCAGATTCTAGAGACCAATTTGATTGGACAGATAAGCTGCAGAGTGATGTCATCACAATCGTTGATCCATATTGCGGAAATGAGTGACTGTAAGTTGTGAACGCTTATATTTATATTTTTATACTTATATTTTGTCATTGTTTTGGAGTACACTAGCTTAAATAACCTTAAGGCTAACATATTCATACTAAAAGCCAAACAACTTAAAACTTTAAACATCAGTAAACGCAATGAATTTTCACTTGCAAAGACTTTACAGTAAAGTCAACAGCATATGAAAGTAAAAATAGTACGCCATTTCAATTAAAATAAGACATAAGATACTGTAAGCTTGCTCATCTTTTTAAACCTGTATTAATTTAGTACAGTAAGGCAGGATCCATGATTCATTTATAGATAGAGCTTCATATTGATTCTATTTTTGGCTGTGCGGTTTGAGCTAGCATTATATGTCTAGAGTTGACATTGAGTCTATAACCGCTATTCATTTGTGTTTCTGCGCTGGCTCTTTTGACTTCATTAAAAAGCACTAACCAGACCGCTGAGCTGCCGCAAATGTCCTTAGTAATGATTGCAATAAAAATGTACACCACCCCTGAAATTAATCCTTTATAAATAAAGCAAAAGGAATCAATGAGTTATCTAAAGCAGAGGCAGATAGCGTGAATGTGGTACTTCAGATGTTGAAGACACTGGGATAGAGAGGACACACAATCGTAAAGCCCGGAATGGAAATAAAGATATGGACACAGGTTAAGATTAGAGAGGTTTCTGGAGCTGTGCTGATAAAATCCTCTCTGTGTGTTGTCCTCTAATACGTGTGAAGTTGTATACATGAAAGTACAAGGTAAGACAGAGGGAAAGGCCAAATCCATTACATTGAGGCAGCGACGCACTTGCGCGCGCACACACACACACACAGGCCGTGGTGGGTTATCTCTGACCGTTGTGTCCTTGTAAACACAAAGCAATTATGCTGAAGACACAATAGAAACATTTAAGCAATGGTTCAATCCTCACTCTCTTCCACTCTGAGGAGGAGGGAACAGCTCAGAGATAGGGAATGTTATGACAACCTAAATCCAATAATGAGTTGGAAACATTGCAGATAACTGGACACTTATAGTTCTTTAACTGAAAGGCTATCCAAGAGGAGCAAAAGAAAGTGAGAGGAAAATGTGCTGAAGGTTTTTGTCTACTTAGCATTGAAGTGTCTACATGTACTTGCATTTACATCAAGTGTGTTTGCTTAAAATATAAATGTTAGCAAAGAGCTATAAATGATCACACCCCTTTCACATTTCTAATTCAGATAAATGCATTGTAATATACTTTAAGGTGTTCATAAATGTGTGTGTGTGTGTGTGTGTGTGTGTGTGTGTGTGTGTGTGTGTGTGTGTGTGTGTGTGTGTGTGTGTGTGTGTGTGTGTGTGTGTGTGTGTGTGTGTGTGTGTGTGTGTGTGTGTGTGTGTGTGTGTGTGTGTGTGCGTGCGTGCGTGCGTGCGTGCGTGCGTGCGTGTTTTAATGAAATTATCTTCAGTAGTTTTATATTTGATTGATCCAAAACATAACAATATTTAGGTTCATAGGGTTATAATTTGGTTTGGAGATGGTACTACTGTTGGTGTGTATTGTAGAGCCAGATTTGGTCCACTTGTCAAGACCAACAGACAGGAAGAACCATGTTTCGTGGCACATTTTTTATATTTTATGGTGCTTTTTGTGTACCCATTCACAGACCCTGCCGCACTACTTAAAGGTCCCATGGCATGGCATTTTTCTATTATTTTATAATGTTTCCTGAGGTGTACTTATATTGTTAGTATGATTTTTACATCATAAAATATCATAATTTAGAAATAAAAGGCATTTTTTCTATACTGCTGTTTGCCCTGTGGCTGAATGCCCTGTTTCAAGAGGCGTGTCTGCTGTGAGACTTCAGTAAAAACGCCCACTGTTGTGATTGGCTGACATCTTTGCATTTTAAATGAGCGGAGGGGGCGTGGTTAAAAGAGGTCTACGACGCACGAGCTGCTGCCAGAGAGACGGATGGACCTGAGTTCACTTCACATCAGTTCTCAGCATGTCTCAGTTCAGTGAACTGTTGTAGTTACTAGAATATACTTCAGGTTATTAGTTTATTTCTAGTCGGAGGGGCTGTCACTCATGTCAGAAAGTTAGTAACTTAAGTAAATTATGGATCAGCGCTGACTCGAGACGCGAACTGTTTAGAACGATTCAGTCCGATTTGGTGAACTGGTTCGGTTCACTAAAAAGAACCGATTCAAAAGAATGATTCGTTCGCGAACCGGACATCACGGAGACGGAGCGATTGCTAACAAAGTTATTTATAGTAACTACTGAGTTGTGAGAGCGCTGTCTGTCAGCGCAAGTTTATTGTGTTTGTATCTGAGAGTTCTGAATAAACACGAGTCCCAGTCATGCCGAGTCCGTCTTCATCATTATTCTACCAACTTTGTAACACATGCAATGTACCATTACAGCGAAATGAACGAGTTAGTAAGTGTTGATTATAGCATTATTTTTAGATATGTTCCAATCATATGAAAAGCGTCAGTGACACATATTGAGTACACAGTGCAAACAAAGACACAACAGCAGTAATCGAATGTAATCCAGTTTATTGTGGGGATAGCTGGCTAGCCTAGCCGGATACCCTCACGCTTACCCCCTTCTGCTTAATCTCGCGCCGCGTTTGGTGCCTCCGCTGTGGGCCAGATGCAATACTGGGGGTCAGGGATGTTGAAGGCCGACCGGTCAGTGCAGCCCGAGCCTCGGCGTGCGTGAGGTTTATCTCTAAAGAGATGTGAGTCTGCCGATGTTGAGCAGAAACTCATGACTGTATGCACATTGTAGAACAGATAGACGCGACGAGGACGTATACAAAAACACTGATTCACAAGATAGAAAACACCGTTCTGTCGGGAGAGAGAGAAGCCGCAGTGTGTGCACGAATAATAAATAATTAGCTACACATAAGAAATCACTGATCACAGATCAGAAGGAACTGAAAAAAGACTTCTGTTTTCATTTGTACATCCAAACACTGAGAAACTGCCAGCATTCACTCGTTCACAAGCCATGATCTCTCGAGCGTTTGCATGGGCGTGCCAGATTCTCTGGGCGGAGGAAAGGGAGGTAACCGTTCCTGTGTGGACGTCAAAACAGGAGACTTCAGGATTGGCTAGTCTGGCCTGTCATTTTCTCAAAGGCAGAGAAAGACAGCCAGAACTCGGTTTTACACCGATCAACATTTCTATCCACTTGGGGACAATATTCAAGCTAGGGGAACTCATATTAATGTTGAAATACCTCATAAAATGAAAATTTCATGCCATGGGACCTTTAAATTATTTTTAGGCCAGTTTTTATTGTCGTATGATCTATTTCATATAACTCCACCAGTAAATGGCATGTAAAATCAAAACAAACTGTGGTTGGTGACTTTTTTTAGAAAACCCTATTAGTAATGTATCCTTCTCATGGACATTTAATAATTTTTTACTTTTCAGTCAGAGTTAAATCTCTTTTTTGGCTCATTTTATCTGAAAACATGCCTAATAATTCTGCACACCTGAATATAAGGTGTTTTTTCATTTCCAGCCTTCATGAACAATTATACATCACTTATAAATGATTAAATTCAAAATGAATAGTAGTTATAAAGATGAATGTGGTTTGGAATCTGTAAATTGTGCCTGGAAAAAAAAATATGATCAGAAAATCAACATGCCTAATACTTCTGCACACAGTGTATATACATACTTTGACAACTATAGCCTTGCTTGTCAAATCTATGTTTGATATTTTCAAAGGTAAGGTTTAAAATGCTTTAAACACCCCAGAGCACTATGAAGCTTTCAATTTCTCCCTGTGTCTTCCCTTTGATTGATATGTATGTTGTTGTTTCACAATTTTTTTCATTCGAAGGCTTACTTGATCAATGAATTGCCTTGGTTGTTTTGTTTTCCCTGCATATGAGTTTGTTCAAAAGGATAGCAGTACAATGCAAATCTCAGATTATTTGTGCTGGAAAAAGGGTCCACCCCATGGTGAGATCTATTTGTGTTTCGTGACTCAAAATCTAAGAGGACTGGCAATACAATACATCGTCAAAATCTTTCAAAACTTGCAAATGTGACAAGTGTAACCAAAGTAGGGCGCATTCAATTGCCGAACTTCTCAAAGTTCAGGAAGCTCATAACGAACACCATTATATAAACATATATCAGTCATCAATACTTTCAAAAAGTTTATGCATTCACACTTTCCACTGTCTTACAGGATGAATATGTGCTCCTTGTAGTTGTTCTTGAAGCCGTGTTGTCCTGCCTATAGGGTATAAAGCGCAGCTCTTTTTATCTTTCTTTTTTTTTAACAAAAGATCTTGCTTTGAAGTCAGGCGATGATGATTCCCTTTCCAGCTGTTGTGCTTTCCAAGATCCACCTTTTTTTGCATTTCTGCTGGAACCGAAAGCAAATAACCAGCATTCTCATTCGACAGCAGAGCTTTTAGGATAAAGTAACACTACCAGCGCTCATTTCTGGCACCGTGTGACATGTGAAGTGTGTGTCTCTCAAGTTAAGGAGCACAGGAAATGCTCTTAACACCTAGCCTCAACCAATGGCATACTGTACAACACCTAATTTGTGTAAACCACACACCAGCAGATGAGAAACATCCCCAGCAAAATTACACAATCTGTTGATTGATCACTTATCTTCAGAGGTGTTGCATTCGCACAACAAGGGTTTTCTGTGCCAAAAAGCATAAATGTCATGTGACTAATTCCTCAGCTTGGATGTTGCCTTCAACTGAAAATGCTGCAAAAACTAGTGAAACTGAAATGGAAATGACAAAAACCAACAAAAACACTCCAAAATCAGCGACTTTCACATTAATAATTACATTAGGCTCGACCACCAACATTTACTCATCAGTGACATGCATATCTGATAGGGCTGTTTTTTTCTCTCCAAATATTTTGTGTACTGTATGTAACTGAATATGTTGCTGCACCAAGATTTGTTGTGATCCACTTAAATGTCTTTAGTGCTTGGAGGAAGTTTTTTTACTTTAAAGTTCATGTAAAAAGAGTGAAAACCCAAAGACGTATTGCAACAAAAGACAGACTAGAATACCATATGCGAAACTCAGCACATAACCACAGGTGCTTGTAGATGCTGAAGGCAAAGCATGGAACAAGAACAATGAAAGGCCATTTCAAAACAAAATACAAGGAATTCAAACAAGACCATGATGAAAGTCCCAAATATGTTACCGTATTCTCTTGCAGATGGCAATATACCCAAATTCGAACATTTTTAAAAAGCCTTCTTTCACCTTCTAGAACTCATGGGAATACATTTGGAAAAAATAGGGATTTTACGAATCACGAATCCCATGAAAGACGAGTCACGATAAAAGAGCTCAAAGACAAGAGTTCAAAACACAAGCGAAAATGGCATGTTACGATTGGATTCTTGGCACATTTGCTTTTGTTAACACTATCGGGTTGGTTTATGGTTTAGTGTAGGTGTATGTTATTTAACGTGATGGAGAATTAAGGTTTTAGCACCACTCACTTTTTCCAATGAGCCATGGGCTGCTTTTAGGGCCACTCACTGGACATTTCACTTTGAAACTGTTGCGAAACGTGCACAACGCAACGTATTTTGCATTTTGCAAAAATGTTGCCACTTTTTTTCCAATGAGCCTGGGCTGCTTTAAAGGTTTGCATACTATTTTTTTTTATTTTTTTTATCAAAGTTATTTTGTTCTTGTAAAACTCAAGATTCCTCTTGACACCAACTGTGTGAATATTACATTCACACACACTGACAACCTCTATCAAGCATAACAAAATTGCACTTTTGTTTGACAGTCAGATGTTTCATTATTTCTATCCATTTATGAGGACAGACTGATCTCCATGGTGATGGGGCTTGATATTTTCTGCAGACTTCTTTTGATTTAGATTTGTATTAGCACTATACATGTTGCTCCTTAAAATAACCGTTTTCCTTTATGGCAAACATTCCCTCTGGCATTATTGATGCTGATTGGAATGAATGCAACCGGGTCAGTACAGAAATGCAACATTTAAGCCAGTGTTACAAGTACACAGGAGGCAGACACAGATGTTAACAGGTAAGGGTAGTTTATTAGACCACAGTAGAGCAGGTGTTGAGGAGCAAGTGAGTAAACCGGTTGTTGGCAGATTAGAAGGTGATACAAGAGAGAGAGAGAGAGAGTTACTGTCTTTTGTTTTGTAGATGGAAGGACGCTGGAGCCTGGAGGTCGTTGGAGACTGGAGATCGCTGGAGTACTGAGGGACGGACAGGAACACACCCACACAGCAGACAAGGAACACAGAAGGAAGGAGACACGCTGGAGACAGGTAAGTATCAGTAGTAGAGTCCTTGAGGTAAGCATAGCCTGAAGTATATGCGAACGAGACCGGACGTGGAGTGCTGTGTGGTTGTGAGTCTTGTAGTGCTGGTGATGAGTGTGGTGATGAAGTGCAGGTGATGGTTATCAGTACTCTGGGGAAGGAGTGCGCTGTGATTGGTGGAGGGTGGAACCTGATGTGTCTGTGACAGCCAGTTGGATGAACATTTTTATATTAATTTCATAGTTTTTACTCAGTCAAAACCAAAACATCTCAAAAGAAACTAAAGAAAAGTTTTAAAATATAAATTTGGTCTCAGTTGCTGTATGTATTTTATATAGTATCCAATCAGTGAAGTGTCTCACTGCAAGAACATCTGTTTTACTTATGTTTTATGCTTAAAAATATTGGGTTAGTTTCCATGTATGGTACTGGTGTTAGCAACACACTCACTCTTGGACAGTAAAATGCTGTAAAATGTGTGTCTAAACCTTGCTTTTATTTTAAACTTGGAATGAAAGTACTGCATTAGCTGTGTGTTACTTAGATGTATGACCAGATCTATAGTAACATCTGTTTTGCCTCATGTTTGCGTCTCCTTGTTTTTGAGAATGGTTTGATTGAGGCTTTATCTGTATGTGAATGCATTTTTTTCCCCTGATGCTTTGGAGCCAAGACAATAAAATAAATACAAACAACTATGCAATATTTAAGCAATACTGTGCTACATACTGGATAATCACTCTAAAAGGAGCAAAGCCCAGGGAGAGCCCACAGATAAAAGAGAACATCTACATAGTGTCTGTGAGCTGAAACAGACAGATATGCAACATACATACAGAGCAATGTTCATGAGCTTTGACTGATAATACAGAGATCGGACAACAACACTGTTCTAGCTGATCTGGACTAACCATATTCTGACTGACAGCAGGAAAGAGCATTTCAATAAAGGTTCACAGCAAGGTCAATCTCTTCACCCACACTTGATTTATGTGCATTATGAAGCTGGCAGGTTTTTGTTGTTGTTGTTGTTGTTGTTGTTGTTGTTGTACAGTATTCTGCAAGCTACATTTAATACTAAGGTACCTGCATTTGACATTTTGAAAATAAAACATGCATTTAAGTTCAAATTATTTGAGTTATTATTATTGTGGAATAATACATGAGAAGAAACTAGCATAGCTATGAAATTGTTACGAACTAGCCTGACAAGCCAGACCCACATCAAGATGTTGGGTCTGGGCAGGGGCGGACTGGGGCAAAAGAGTGGCCCTGGACTTTCTGGCACAAAGCGGCCCATAACAACCGGTCCGCACGTCAAGTAAAGTCACCTTCATTTATATAGCGCTTTTTACAACACAGATTGCTTCAAAGCAGCTTTACAGTGATAATATGAAATTAAATTTGCTTTTGAAAAAAAGTTTTTCATCTCACCATAAACTCACTAGCTCATTATGCACAGAGCAATTTTAAACACCTCTCACTAACATAAAAATATAGATGCTATTTATACAGAAATACTATATATATATATATATATATATATATATATATATATATATATATATATATATATATATATATATATATATATATATATATATATATATATATTTTTTTTTTTTTTTTTTTTTTTTTTTTTTTATTGAAATGCTTATCATTAACATTAATGAATGACAGGCATACTTCTTTTGGTTATAGTTGGTCTTTCCTGGTGCACATGGCAATTAATAAATAATTTAGATTTTTTCCATACAGTGAAATTTAATATCACTAAAGTTCAATACCATAAAATCAGTCCATATAAAGCAATGCTATGGTGGTCTAAGACTTAGTATGTAGTGCAGAATGTGGACTATTTTATAGTGCCTTTCTATTGGTTATTTGTCCTTTCAGGAGCTTGACATCTGTCATTTTATGGAATAGAGCTCCAATTGTTTAAAAATTATATTGGTCCTGAAGTTTTTTTTATAATTTTTAAAATACAGCACATTAAAATGATTTCTGCAAGATCATGTGACACTGAATCACAGGATCACTGAATCACTGCTTTGATCACAGGAATAAATTACATTTTACATTTACAGCTTTATTAGGACAATCCATAATCATAATCCACATAATGAGCAAAGGGTCTAAAGCAGGCAAAAAATCTAAATAATCAACAGAGGAGAAAACACAGGAAAAAAGGTAATCCAGAATACAGTCAGAGGAGGGGTAAAAAACAAGATATGTGTCCTCAAGACACAGGAAACAAGATAATGCTCAGAAATGCAGTGTAACAACTCACGACTTTGCAAAGAAAGAGTGAATACACAGGGCTTAAATAGGCAAGAGTAAACAAGATAATAACATACAGGAGGAAGTAATCAGAACATGATTGGTCCATGCAATGGGTTATGGGAAATGTGGTTCAGATAAAGGAGATGGAAGGAGTGCCCTCTGATGGAAATCATTCATAATGTTACAAAATACTAACACTCAAAAATGTTAAATAGTAATAGTATTTCACAATATTACTTCTTATTTTTAATAAAATAAATGCAGACTTGATGAGCATAAGAGGGAAAAAAATCTCACTGACCCCAAACATTTGAACATTTAATTAGTTTGCGTGCAACACAATGCTATTTGTTTTTTGTTTTTTTCTCATTATCGTTGGGTAGACCATCCATTACTGTGGGTAAGGATTCGTCACCTGCGTCCTTATGTGGCCCATGTTAAATGAATACCACATTGCACTCTGGTATTCAAGTCAACACTCAGCAGTAAAAATTACCCTTTTGACTTAGTAGTCACCTGTGGATAACTTGAGTGCTCTAATCAGTCAAATTGAATGCAAAATCTTTTGACTCTAGTGATGCGTCTTTATATCACAGGGCTTTATTGCCTGCTTGAAGAACAAGGCCTCTGACATTCATGAAAGCCCTCAGAGTGCATGCTTACGTATTTCCTGGTAACAGTGTTTGAGGCATGCATAATGCAAATGCAATTGAAGTAAATCATGCAGTACGTTGCGCATCTTACATATGGAGAGGTTGCGCACACATTCACTCACTAACTTAAACACGCACACACACAAACACCACAACATAATAACATCATCATCTCAAACCAATATCTTGCTGTGCCAACGCAATAGATTAATAAAAGACAATACGAGCCTGAACGAAATAAGGGGGCCTGAGAGACTGAAATCACACAGGTAAACAAGGGACAGATAGATTACATTCCCTCAAAGTAAAATGAGTTGTGTTCTTCTCTCACCCTGCCTCTCTCCTCGCCTCCATACCTTCCTTTATATATTTCCATCTATCTCTCGTGATTCAATCGCTTAGCCTCTTGCTTTCCTTTCTGTCACTCCCTCTCTTTAACTTGATTAGCCTATAGTGCATGAAGACAGTAAAGCAGGGAAGATACTGTATATTTTTTCTGTCCTTTAGGATTGTTCCTTATCAAATTGCACAAGAAAACTGATTTATTGGTGTTTAGTGAAATTGTTTATTGAAATGTTTTAAATTAAATAAAAAATAACAAATTGGATTTGTTTCTCATAATATGCAATAAGAAAATTGGGTTATAATTTATTTTAAGGTGTCATTGTTACAGTGTAATTATATATTTAAGTACTGAGTAATATTAATATGAAGAGTCCATCTGACTTTTTCTTTTAAATTAGCATTTTTTTTATCAGGCTCCAATGTTTAGGTTCAGTAATTTCACTTTAATGGCAATGAAAAGGTTACTAGTCAGTTATTGAAATACCTTTTTCTTAAAATTGTCACGTTAGTCAATTCATGGGTATTTAACAAATGTAACTGTCTTTGCTGTGAAACCAGCTAAGTCCATGTGTGTGTGTGTTTGTGTGTGTGTGTGTGTGTGTGTGTGTGTGTGTGTGTGTGTGTGTGTGTGTGTGTGTGTGTGTGTGTGTGTGTGTGTGTGTGTGTGTGTGTGTGTGTGTGTGTGTGTGTGTGTGTGTGTGTGTGTGTGGACTGGTAATCATCACGTTATGGGGACAAAATGTCCCCACAAAGATAGCAATATCCGAAATCCTCATCCTTGTGGGGACATTTTTAGGTCCCCATGAGGAAAACATCTTATAAATCAGACTAAGTGATGTTTTTTGAAAATGTAAAATTGCAGAATGTCTCCTGTGAGGGTTAGGTTTAGGGGCAGGGGCAGTGTAGGGGGATAGAATATACGGTATGTACAGTATAAAAACCATTACGCCTATGGAAAGTCCCCATAAAACATGAAAACCCAACATGTGTGTGTGTGTGTGTGTGTGTGTGTGTGTGTGTGTGTGTGTGTGTGTGTGTGTGTGTGTGTGTGTGTGTGTGTGTGTGTGTGTGTGTGTGTGTGTGTGTGTGTGTGTGTGTGTGTGTGTGTGTGTGTGTGTGTGTGTGTGTGTGTGTGTGTGTGTGTGTGTGTGTGTGTGTGTGTGTGTGTTTTCCACCTGTTTGGACAAAAATACATAGTAAACAATTTCAAAATCACTAAAGATGCAACTGGAAACATTGCAAATGATGAAAGCAGAATTCAAAATATAACAATGAAGAAACTCATCCACACAGTAGGGGGAGCTGTGATGCAAAGTGACTCCCAAGTCCGTTTCTGTCAGAGTTTTACAGACGCACAAGGAACACTGTTGTGTTTACTTGCTACTCGCAAAATCCTGTCATTGCAACTGTAGCGATGGAAGCTTGGCAAATGAAAGACGGCTCTTTCGCACAGCGTCCTTCATCTTGAAATCATTTGATTCGATTCATGGTGTCTGTGGACTTTGACAGGATTTTGCTGACAAAGGGTAGTGGCGTTTAGGGGTTTCTGCCAACAAACTGGTATTTCTGAATGGCTGACGCTGGGATTTAGCGGATTTGAAATGAAAGTATTTGATAAACGAAAACTATGTGCAGAGAGCATTTGCTCAATATCATTATCTAATTTTTGACGGAGGTGGCATTTAGCTGCTTTTGCATCTGAACTCTTCATATACTTATAGGGTTATGGACCAATAATGGACCCTAATCCTACACCATAACTTATGGTGTAGGATTAGGGTTTGGTTGAGGGTTAGTTGCATGTAATTACGCATAATTAACTGGTATTACTATGGTAAGTACATGTAACATATGTAACAAGGACACTGTAAAATAAAGTGTTACCGAAAACTGCATGTAAGGCAACCTCAATGCAGTGCATGAAGGTCAGAAACAAACCCAAAGAGATACTGCCCATCTGGAGAATCCGATTTTTTGTCAGCATGTCAAAAAAATTAGGCAGGAGCAGAACTGGTCTGAGAGGGTGTGGCACTGAGCTGAGGTTCAGCATACGCTGTAAACAAACCGCTGCCTCTCAGAATCACAGCAGACTGTCAGAGTATCTCACAGCCTCCCCAACACAAGCTGCTGTATCGCTGTAATGCCGCTATGGGGATATGTCAAGACTTATCACAACAACATTGGAACCTCTGTGACATGGGTGTCAATATGGTGACAGCGCACATGCACTTATGTCAACATATAACAGCGATATGATTGTTAGAGATGTGTATGTCGGCCAGTGCCTTGAGAATATGTGATTTGTGACATCGGTGAATTACTTTTAAAGATTTGTGTATCATTTAAAATATGTTATGGGAAAGAATGACCTGTATTTTGACGTTAGAAAACAAACTATATATTTGGAGATCTTGTTCCCCATGCATCACCCATTGATGATGTATTTGCAATTCCAAATAGTCTATTCGGGTGGATATGTCATCTTTGCTGGTTTCCCAGACTGACCAAGTTGGTGTTCAGTAGGGAGACTAACCACCTTAAGCTGGTTTAGGCTGTATTATTTCAGCATTAGTGATATACTAGTGATATCATGCCTACACTGTAAACCCTAACGCTCAAAATAATGAATAGGTTTAAGTAGAGCCAACACAAGTTAACCAAATTAGTTCAATCCAATGAACTTCTATGAGTATTTAAAACTTTATTTTTCTTGTGAGTTCAGAAAACTGACACATTTAAAGTAATCTGAATTGTTTCATTGTTTTGAGTTTTATAAACTTGTTTCTTTCAATTTACATAAACTTAAATTTAACTGAAACAGCATGCTTTGCCATGACACTCAAAAGGGAAAGTACATGCTAAAATTAAGTGTTATATAATGTTGTTGGGGTTTGTTTGTGCAAGATTAATGTTAAGTGGGAGGTTTAGTAGTGTTTATTTTTTTGTGATGCGACGCAAATTTGTGACGTCTGTGACGTTTCAGAGCGCCAACATTCCAAAAAATTCACTGCGACAGCTAAGAAAAAATTGACACTTCATCATCCAGGTAAGACAAGCTTTTCATTTTCTTTAAAAGACCGATAAGAAGGTTTGGGTGCACCATTGTTTCTTTGTATGTGATTGGTTGAAGCCTTTTCTGTCACTGCGAAAGTAAAAAAAATCGTCATTGAAGCGAAAAAAATAAACGTTTTTCCGCCACAGCACATTCGTGTTCGGTGTGGAGGCACTCATTACACAAACAGCTGATCAAAAAATAAAACCATCGCGTGAATTATTTGCGCGTCCAAATCGTGTCCAGTGTGAAAGGACCTTTATTCGGGTTTACAATGTATGTTTCTAACAACGGATCTTTTATAAAAATACATAAATTCTCACTGGATGAGCCACGTGCAAAGCAGTTTTACAATAGCCAATATCTGTTGAAAAAAAAACAGCATATGCTGGTTAGGTATGTTTTGAAGCATAGCAGCTGGTTTTAGCTGGTTTATGCTGGTCCTTAGCTGGTCATGAGCTGGTTGAAGTTGGTCAAGTGCTGGTCCTAAGTTGGTTTTAAGAAACTAGCTCCAGCTCAGGACCAGCGAAGGACCAGCATAAACCAGCTCAAACCAGCTGCCATGCTTCAAAACATAACATTAAAGCTACACTGTGTGATATTTTCCCCCATCTAGCGTTGAAAAGGTATATGACCATCCAGTGAATATTAGTCTCTGTTCCTCTCAATTACGATTTCGTTTTAACTCCTACGGTGGCCGATTTAGTCCAAGATTAACATGAATTCTAGCTCGACCTTGTCCACATTCGACACGGTGCCATCGAGTGTTAAAACGCGAAAGGCGAAGCTTGAATTTACCGGTATGTCCCTCTTTGGCTAATGTACTTTCAAGATGGAGGGGCAACATGGCGACCTGCATTCGAACCCCTCACCCGTATGTATTTTCAATGGCATATTATAAACTTACGAGAATACTTTATTACTTGAAAGAAGTAAATATACATTAATGAGCACATATATTTTTGAAAGAACTAAGTGTTTTTAGCTAAAAATAGGCTAAAAAAGTCACACAGTGTAGCTTTAATATGTATGTGTTGAAAAAAAAAATGTATATGCACAAAAATATGTAAACACCTCATCACACAAATAATAATAATTAACAACTAAACATACTTTAGCAACCATAAAAACTCAATTTAGGCTAATTAGCAATATTACTAAGAGGAAGCGATTTTACCAAAGTCAATTTTTCTTTTTACTTTCATTTACCATGGCAAAATCACTGCAAAAAAGTGGTTAACTCTTAATTTACCTTTAAACTAGCATAAAGCACAATCTTATCAAATAAATGCTTGTTTTTGTATGCTTGTTATACTAAATAAATCTATAATTTTATGTTTTCAAAAATACTTTTTTATGTAACTCAGGATACAAAGCACAGCATTAGCAAACAAAGGAAATAGGAAGGGGACTTAAGCAGAAGATGTGTCAACCAACAGTATTCACAGAAAAATCTAATAAGAATTATGGTTGGCTAATAACTTCAAGCTTTTTTTCCTCCAAGAGGATCTGATCCTCGTGCTCTTGAGCAATAATACTGCAATATCTAACTGCTAGAAAGAGATCTGAAATAAATGCCACCTCAAGGAAGTGTGATAGAGAGGGTGAGCAGAAGAGAAAAACAGCTCTCTTTATTCACACCTGGCCGAGTGGTGCGGGTCAGAGATGCACATTGTTATTCATGAATGCACGCATGCAACTTCACATGACAGCTGACTCCAAGAGGAACTTCTATAAAATGGTCATTTCAGCCAATAAAATGAATTTTAAGCATTCTACTATACCATGCAAAAAAATGGGAAATTAGAAAACTCAGTGAAACCTGATGCATTCAGATTTTCAGATTCTCTCAACTACTAAAAATTTTCTTAAAATGATTGTAAAGTAAAACTACTTTTTGTCAACTTCATTCTTGCTTCATTCAGCCAATAATTTCAGCAAGAGAATTACAGATTTCTTGTTCAACAAACGTTCAATTAGTAACACGATAAATTATCTTATCATTTTGATAGCCATATAGTCTTATAGGACACTTAATATGAAAAGTGAACTATTAAATCAGTCTGATCTCATGAAAATGCATATCTATAGCACAAATTGTATTTATCATGCGATTTATACGCCAAAATGAGTTTTTACACACACTTATGTTACACACAAGTGTGTTATATGCACGTACCCCACACCACTAAACCTACCCAATGGGGTGACAATGCGTATCATATGCATGTAAAAACTAATTTTGGCGTATAAATACAATTTCATAAATGAAATGCTATATATACGCATTTCATGAGAACTTGTTGATTGAATCACCTTACTAAATGTAACCCCCATAAGTTCTTTATAGGGATGTAATTCTTATAACTTCTAAAGTTAATAGCTTATATTATTATATTATTATTATTATGTGATATTATATCACTATTAATCTAATCATAATGCTACCAATAACATGGATTAGTAAATCTGCCTAGCAATTGTTGAGCAGGCATGAACAAGTAATTGTGATTGGTTAAACAAATTAAGCTCCACCCCTGCTACATTCGGGTGTGTGTGTGTGTGAGTGCAGCGGGAGATGCGAGTGTGTATTCAGAGCGGAAAGGAAGATAAGCTGCATAAACTCAGCGAAATGGTTGTTGTTTTAAATCTTTATTGAGAGTGGAAAAGAGTATATGTATCAGAAGAGGTACAGAAGATTTATTTTCATTTCCTGTTGATTTCGGGACGAAAGAACTTTCATTGAATCTCGGTTTTTGGTTCCTCCTTGAATACTTTCTTCCGGATGGAAGTGGCGAGCCACCCAGCTTGATTGTGATATCCAGGTGATTTGTGCGGAGAGCTCCTTGCCGTCCAGCACTGCGGTAGGATTGTGCATAAACTCGCAACCCAGGGATTTTCACCGCCTGAAACTTTTCCTTGATATTGAACCAAAGGAAATGTTACTCCCAGTAAATTGGAGCAACTAATCTGAGCTCAGCAACGTGAACTAAGTGAACAGAACTGGTGATCCTTACACATACACTGATAACGCACCTACACCCTTGTTTATTGTAATTGTTTATTTCAATTGTTGTTCAATTAATACAAGTTTAATTTTGTATTCAAGCCTTGTTGTTGTGATTTCAATTTTTCTAAGGTGAATTGTGATTGGGGTTTTCTGTATATTCATTCAAACTAACCTAGTGTGTACTTACCCGTACTAGGGTTACACAGTAAAACTTGGCGAGCCAGCCAGGAGCAATTTGATTTTACGCAACCCCATTACTAGAATTTTTTTCTTCTTCCTGTGTATCCTGATATAATTCATTGAAAATAATAACATGGATGTGATACTCAAGGAAAATCTGAAAGTTCCCAATTGTGTCTTGATAAGTGGGTTATCAAACACCACTGTTGATGATGAAGTTTTTGAGTTTTTGCACGAGTATGGGAGCATCTCTAGAATGGTAGCAATGACTGATGCTCAGACAGTAGTTGAATTTGAATGTGGTTCTTCCATGACAGCTTTAGAGTCTCTCCCTTTACCTCATCACAGACCCTGTCATGGGGATCCTGAAATAGTTCATCATATTCAGAGTCTTGCAAGTGTGTACAGTGAAACCTGTGGCACCAGCAAAACAAAAGCCTACCTCTCTGAGCTTAAACAGTTAGCAAAGTTGAGTGGGAAACAGTTTGAAGATGTTCTTAGAGATGAACTCAGCAGGATCAGTGAATCTGTTATGGACCGTTCTGTGCTTGATGTCCTAGACTCACCTTTAGATTCAGGGAGACCTTCTCTGCCTGGTAAACCCGCAGAAATGCCATGCGACGGGTTCAAGAGTGACTTGCATGAACTTCCAGAGTGCACAGGCCTTCATACATCCAAATTGACTGCAACCCCTGAAGGTATCCCCTCTTTAAACGTTAACAGCCCTCCTGTCATGCTTTCATCCAGCCATCTCACTACACCAGATGTTCAGCGTGTGGTAGTGGAGCATGTAGTCAGAAGTGGAGATTTAGTCTCGCAATTCCATGCACCTTTAAAGTTGAAACCTTTCTCTGGTAGAGTCCCCCACCAAAACTTTGAAGTTGATTATGATACCTGGCGTGGAACAGTCAATCTCTATTTGACTGACCCTACGATTAGTGATGCACAAGTAGTCAGAAAAATCATAGAGAGCCTTACACCTCCAGCCTCTAACATAATCAAGTCCTTAGGCCCATCAGCCTCATCCAAAGCCTATCTAGATCTTCTTGATTCTGCTTTTGCTGCAGTCGAAGATGGAGACGAGCTTTTCGCTGCATTTCTCAATCTAAATCAGAATGCTGGAGAGAAGCCATCTGATTATCTTCATCGTCTCCAGACAGCATTGAGTTCTGTTGTAAGAAGCAATGGCCTTGCTGCGGCTGAGTCAGATAGGCAGTTGTTGAGACAATTTTGCAGAGGGTGCTGGAATAATTCACTGATCTCTAACCTTCAGCTTGAGCAACGGAAACATAATCCTCCAACCTTTCCAGAGTTCTTACTCATGCTACGCACTGAAGAGGATAGGCAGGCAGCTAAAAGTAACCGAATGAGGCATCACCTTGGGATGACCAGAGTAAAGACCCAGCCTAATGCACAGGTTGCTTGTAAACCGTGTCTGACGAATCTTGATCTACCAGTGGATGGTGATTTAATACCTTCAACAGCAGTGCAGTCCTTGCAGAAGCAAATAGCTCAACTGCAAACTCAAGTCGCAAAACTTTTGACAGTTCAAAATGAAAAGAAAACTCAAGCAAAAAGTTCTAAACAGGACAAACCAAAGCCAGCTGATCATAAGCTAGACACTAAGCCGATGACAAGCTATCCTGTTTCTGCTTCAAGGCCCAAGCCTTGGTATTGCTTTAGGTGTGGGGAAGATGGCCATATCGTGTCTTCCTGCTGCAATGCACCAAACCCCGCCTTAGTGCAAACAAAGAGACAGGAACTTAGAGAGAAGCAGCGTGCTTGGGACAAGCAGAATGGTGCTTTGGAAAAACAGGATTTAAACTAGTTGGGGTCCCTGCCTTGGAACACACAGGGGCCATGATAAATTCATGTTCCACCTCAAAGAATTCCCAACAATGTACCTTAAAGACACATGCTGTTCCTCAAAACAAAATGCTGCCAAGACAACTTGTAGGAGAAAAATGCACTGCTGTTGTTCAAGTATTCGGGAAAGACTGCCACTGTTTATTAGATACTGGTTCTCAGGTTACAACTGTTGCACAGTCATTCTACAACAATTGTCTTTTTGACCAACCCATACAACCTCTTGATCAATTGCTTGCTGTGGAGGGAGCCAACGGTCAACTAGTGCCTTATTTGGGGTATGTAGAGGTCCGCATAAAGTTTCCAAAAGATTTTATCCATTCAGAACCTGAGATACTTACCCTCGCTTTGGTTGTGCCGGATGTCAGTTCCAGCAGTGAAGTTCCATTGTTGATTGGCACCAACACGCTGGATGCCATTTATGAGCAGTGTAGAAATCAGCCACCCGTTCAAAGAAATTCTTCTCGTCATGGTTATGATCAAGTCTGGAGAGTATTAAACAAGAGGCAAAGACAGGTATCGAGTGGAAGGTTAGGCTTAGTGAAGCTTCAGGGAAAAACAAATGAAGTCCTTCCCGCAGGGCAAAAGGTTTTGCTTGAGGGGTACATGGTTCAGTCTGTTTCCATGGGAGATGAGATATGGGCTGTACTTGAACAGCCATTGGAATCTGTTCTTCCTGGTGGAGTGTTTGTGGACAACTGTCTTATTACCTTACCGAAGAGCAGTCCCTTCAAAGTACCTGTCTTTTTGAGGAACGAAACTGATCATGACATTCTGCTTCCCAGTAATTGTATCTTGGCTGATCTTAGTATGCCATACCAGCTCATTCAAAATCCTTGCTCAAAAGAAGAGAACCTGACTTCAGCTGATTGTTTTAGACAGCAAGAGAGAACTCCTGATCCTAAATTACAGCTTGACTTTGGGCAGTCTCCATTATCTGCAGAGTGGAGGGAGCGGATCATTCAGAAACTGAATTCTTTCTCTGATGTTTTTGCCCATCATGATCTTGACTTTGGTCATGCTACAAGGATAAAACATCATATCAAATTAAAGGATGAGACACCTTTCAAACAAAGAGCACGTCCAATTCATCCCAGAGATTTTGAGGCAGTGAAAAACCATTTACAAACTCTTCTTAATGCTGGTATAATCCGGGAATCCGAGTCTTCATTTGCTTCGCCAATAGTGGTAGTACGGAAAAAGAATGGAGATGTACGCCTTTGTGTGGATTACAGGAAGTTAAATTTGCAAACCATACGGGATGCATATGCACTTCCAAACCTGGAAGAGTCATTCTCAGCACTTGCGGGATCGCAGTGGTTTTCTGTAATGGATTTGAAGTCCGGATATTACCAGGTGGAAATGGAAGAGGAAGACAAGCCCAAAACAGCCTTCACTTGCCCATTAGGCTTCTGGGAATTCAATCGGATGCCTCAGGGCATTACAAATGCTCCCAGCACTTTCCAACGCCTTATGGAAAGATGCATGGGAGATATTCATTTGAAAGAAGTCTTAGTTTTCTTGGATGATTTAATTGTTTATTCCGATACATTGGAAGAGCATGAGAGTAGGCTCATCAATGTGTTAGGACGCCTTAGAGACTATGGACTCAAATTGTCTCCTGATAAATGTAAATTCTTTCAGACTGAGGTGCGCTACTTGGGACACATTGTGTCTAGGGAGGGAGTGAAAACAGATCCTGAAAAAATTCGATCTCTAAAGACCTGGCCGAGACCCCAGAATCTCAAGGAACTTAGGTCATTCCTTGGATTTTCAGGATATTACAGGCGTTTCATAAAAGACTACTCCAAGATAGCCAAACCACTGACTAATCTCACAGTAGGTTACCCGCCTCAGCAGAAGGGAAGTAAAGTTGTTACCAATGGTCTGTATTTCAATGCCAAGGAGCCTTTTGCAGAGCGTTGGAGTCAAGAGTGTCAGGAAGCATTTGAGACCATTATTGACAAGTTAACTTCTGCACCAGTACTGGGTTTTGCTGACTCAAAACTGTCGTACACCTTGCATACAGATGCTAGCACTACTGGTTTAGGTGCGACATTGTACCAAGAACAGGACGGTCAACCCCGTGTGATTGCTTATGCAAGCAGAGGGCTAAGTCGCAGTGAATCAAGATACCCAGCCCATAAGCTCGAATTTTTAGCCCTTAAATGGGCTATAGTGGAAAAGTTCCATGATTATCTTTATGGGAGTCAATTCACGGTAGTTACGGATAATAATCCACTGACTTACTTGCTCACTACAGCTAAGTTGGATGCAGCAAGTTATCGTTGGATGGCGGCTTTGTCCATCTTTGACTTTAACATCAAGTACAGGGCTGGTAAGCATAACCTGGATGCGGACGGATTATCCAGAAGACCTCATGATGTGTTAGAGGATGATGCTATTTCTGGAAGTGAGAATCAACGGATCCAGCGATTTACCTCACATCTCTTAACATCTTCTAGTCCACTGAGAGATATCTCAAGAGAGACAGTTGAAGCAACATGTCAAAGACATATTGTTAGCCAGAACATTGAGCACCTTCCTTACCTTGGTTATGTAGAATCCTTAACAATGCAGTCATCAGCGGTTCCAGCTAGTTTTGAGGAACAGGACATTGAGTGTGGGATGTCAATTCTTCAAAAGTATAGTCAAGCAGACCTCAGGAAGCTACAAAGAGAGGATCCTATCATTAGTCAAGTTATAAAGCTTTTAGAGTCTGAGGAAAGAGTGCCCACCAGTATTAAGGTTAACAATCCTGATCTCCAGTTGATGTTACGGGAGTGGGATCGTTTCCAGTTGAAGAACGAACTCCTGTACCGAACACGGATGTGTGATGGCCAGACAGTTTTCCAGTTAGTATTGCCAGAAGTGGTTCGATCCCTGGTACTCCAGAAACTCCACGATGACATGGGCCATTTGGGGATCGAACGAACTCTCGACCTTGTCAGGTCTAGATTTTATTGGCCTAGAATGTCCCTGGAAGTGGAAAGGAAAATTAAGACCTGTGAAAGGTGTGTCAGAAGGAAAACTCCACCTAATAAGGCTGCTCCTCTTGTCAACATATGCACCACCAGACCCATGGAACTGGTGTGCATGGACTTTTTATCACTGGAACCAGATAGTCGGAACACCAAAGATATCCTTGTCATCACAGACCACTTTACAAAATATGCAGTAGCCATTCCCACAAAAGATCAGAAAGCTGCTACAGTTGCCAAGTGTCTGTGGGATCAATTCCTTACTCACTACGGATTTCCTGAGCGGCTCCATAGTGATCAGGGCAGGGATTTCGAATCTCATGTCATAAAGGAGCTATGTTCTATCACAAACATTCGTAAGGTGAGAACAAGTCCTTACCATCCAAGAGGGAACCCCGTAGAGCGATTCAATCGCACTCTCTTAAGTATGTTGGGTACTCTTCAAGACAAGAACAAAACTCACTGGCGTGATTATGTGAAGCCTTTAGCCCATGCTTATAATTGTACAAAGAATGAGGTTACCGGTTTCTCACCGTATGAGCTTATGTTTGGTCGACAGCCAAGGCTGCCAGTCGACATTGCCTTTGGGTTACCTGTCAAGGATGGTGCAACTACCTCTCATTCTCAATATGTGAAGAATCTGAAAGCCAGATTAGAGTACAGTTATGGAATTGCAATCCAAAATGCAAAGAAAGTAGCTGAGAAGAACAAGAAGCGCTTTGATAAGAATGTTAGAGAGTCCACCTTGGAGAAAGGAGACAGGGTTTTAGTGAGAAATTTGCGCTTGCGTAACAAACACAAACTTGCTGATCGGTGGGAATCTACTGTGTACATTGTGACCAAGCGTATGGGCGACTTACCAGTGTACTCTGTTAAGCCTGAGAATGCAGAGGAACCTGTACGGACATTACACCGTGACCACCTTCTTCCTTGTGGATTTCTTCCTGAAACAAAACAGACAGAGGAAGTAGTTATTCAAGCTAGGAAGCCAAGGACAAGGCAGGAATGTAGTCTGTCTGAAAAACCTGACTCAGAAGATGAAGAAGATTACTGGCAGCATACATTTATTATGCCAAATCTCACAAGTGAGAGGATGGTGGAGTCATGTGAAGTACCCTGGAGCAACGCTGATCCAGATGAGTCTGTTGGAAAGGATGGGTTGGAGAGCATTCTACTCCAGTCTGCTCCAGGCCAGAGTACAAAAGAACAACCCTTACCTACTGAAATTGTTGTGGAAATCCATTGTGATGATAAAGTTACCACAAACCAAACAAAAGATGAAGCTGAGTATTTGAGTAACTCGCCTCCAATCAGAGTTGATGAGGGAGACTTACTTGAGTCATCTCTGAGCAGAGTAAATTATACTTCACCTGAAATTCCAATTGAGCCGGATTTGCTGGTACAAAACAGTCCACTTGACACTAGTGTTGACGAACAAAATTCTGAGGTTATGGAACTTGGAGATAATGCTGAAATTCCTTCGAAGGATCCCTCAAGTGAATGTACTGTGCGTAGATCTGAGAGAATCCGTAGACCCCCAGGATTGTTTCACTACCCGACATTAGGGAAACCTATAATCTCTTTCGCACAGACTTTACTGGAAGGATTTCATCAAGCAGTCATTGACACCTTCATGGAAACACAGGATGTTACTTTAAGAAATCCCATGATCTCAAACTGTGATGTAGTTTAATAACATGAAGAGACTCATGTTGATTCACAGGGGGAGGATGTAACCCCCATAAGTTCTTTATAGGGATGTAATTCTTATAACTTCTAAAGTTAATAGCTTATATTATTATATTATTATTATTATGTGATATTATATCACTATTAATCTAATCATAATGCTACCAATAACATGGATTAGTAAATCTGCCTAGCAATTGTTGAGCAGGCATGAACAAGTAATTGTGATTGGTTAAACAAATTAAGCTCCACCCCTGCTACATTCGGGTGTGTGTGTGTGTGAGTGCAGCGGGAGATGCGAGTGTGTATTCAGAGCGGAAAGGAAGATAAGCTGCATAAACTCAGCGAAATGGTTGTTGTTTTAAATCTTTATTGAGAGTGGAAAAGAGTATATGTATCAGAAGAGGTACAGAAGATTTATTTTCATTTCCTGTTGATTTCGGGACGAAAGAACTTTCATTGAATCTCGGTTTTTGGTTCCTCCTTGAATACTTTCTTCCGGATGGAAGTGGCGAGCCACCCAGCTTGATTGTGATATCCAGGTGATTTGTGCGGAGAGCTCCTTGCCGTCCAGCACTGCGGTAGGATTGTGCATAAACTCGCAACCCAGGGATTTTCACCGCCTGAAACTTTTCCTTGATATTGAACCAAAGGAAATGTTACTCCCAGTAAATTGGAGCAACTAATCTGAGCTCAGCAACGTGAACTAAGTGAACAGAACTGGTGATCCTTACACATACACTGATAACGCACCTACACCCTTGTTTATTGTAATTGTTTATTTCAATTGTTGTTCAATTAATACAAGTTTAATTTTGTATTCAAGCCTTGTTGTTGTGATTTCAATTTTTCTAAGGTGAATTGTGATTGGGGTTTTCTGTATATTCATTCAAACTAACCTAGTGTGTACTTACCCGTACTAGGGTTACATAAACAAACATCTGAAATGGAGATTTAGAAGATTGTACATAGGCTGGACACTGGACGCACACACCTCAAGAACAGTGACAAACAACAAATGTAAAAAGATGATCTCTTAACATCACAACACAACAAATATACAGTAATAACACAACAACAACAAAAGTTTAAAATAAAAATCAGCAAACACAGAAACTATTATAACAGTAAACATATAATTTATGTATGCTGCGATGCTTGCAGGGAACTCACAAACCCTTAACATTTCAGTATTATTGTTCATAAAGTTTTTTCTTCTTTGTAGCAACTATTTATTGCTTTTTTTTTTCATTACTTTTTTTTTTCAAACTGTGTTTTGTGTCTTGGCTTAATGGGTCTAACCGATAGGCTACCAAGCTGCCACCCTGCAACTTCTCAATAGATTTATCTTCACTGAACTGTTTTAATGCCATTGTGTTCAGATTCTTTTTCGCCACTCTGGTGCAAACTTAAAAAGGCTGGCGTGAGGCAAAGAACTGTTCACTATACTTCACTTCCAACCTCTCTTAGTCGCAGCACACACAAAGGTAATAAGACTCCAGAGAATAGCACATAGGGACCATTTTTCACTGTCGATTGGTCTCTGTCCTCATGTACTTGCGCACACCCATACTCAAAAACCAATAGAACTGCATCTACAGTAACCCCTGACCTCCATCAACTGCTGCTATGAGTGTGCATGCATGTGTACTCGTGTACTCAAGGGATTTTGCACAAATCTTTCCACTGAGATTCTAGAAGCGTGGAAAAAAATGGAGAGACTGAGACGGATGGATTATCTGTATTATAGGAAAACGTCCCTAGCCACCCTAAAATGTGATTGTTCGCCCCAGGTCCCACCCCAAAACTCTAAACTATGATTAACCATATCCCACATCAACGGGACATTCAATAAAAACTAGATTTAACCTCCTAGGGTTAAACTGGAGCTGAAGTAAATTATCAGTGGTAGCTTGAGGTCAGATTTGCTTCAGCAATGGTGACTTTCAGTTCAGGGCAGTATAGAGAGGATTAGAAGTGCGACACATAGAATGTGTTCCTGCTTTAAAAAACAGTTAGACAGATGCAGATTGATGGAACAGAATGCAGGGGTCTCGTCAACTGAAAATGTATTTTTAACAACATCGTTATTATTATCCCACCCACAAAGTGTAAAATTCCAAAAAGTCCAAAAGTCCTCAGTGAAGCTCTATTATTATTATTATTATTATTATAAAGAACAAGTGGCAGTAAAACCTGGAGGAGAGAAAACAAAGAGGTGTGATTAGGGCATTACGATCGCATCTACATTTCACCCTAAGGACTCTTGATAGTAGCTTTCTCAGTGGGCAGTAAAAAGGTGAATTACTGCCATATTACGATTTTTGCCTTCATTACAATAATGGCCCAATCAGAGGATAAGTCATTGACTAATTGGGTTTAATGTTCTCTTCATTCCCACATCATTTAAAAATGCAAGCATCTTACAATTTTCCTCTGCATTGTATTGAGGGTCATTTTGTCACCCTCATTCCAAGGGTCAATTTAAAATTCAAATTAAGCCAAAATGGAAAAGGTATGTTTTAATCATAACCAGAGCCTGAGAGAATGGAGTTTTAAATTGAACTGCATCATTGTTTAAAGGTACAGTGTGCCATTTGTGTGACACTAGCAGCACCAAAACGAACAAACCAGACATTTGTTCAAGGTCATTGTAGTTAAGAGTTTTTCGATGACACAACATGCTTGTATTCATCTCTTCTCTTTACGATCAGTGCACCTCTAGAAACAATAACGACTTTTAATGAAAATTTGTTTTTAAATATGACTGGAAAGAGAATCTCTTCAATCTCAATCATTTTGTGAAAATTATGCCATGACAATGTGGCAAAAGTACAGCATTCATCCCAACTTCCTGTCATTATTGACCTTTCAAGTCCTTATTTGACCTTTGTCAATGAATCACTTAAAATACAATACTGAGATATTTCCAATAATTCCAATCTTTCTCGATAATAGGCTTGGCTCATTTTCATAGAGCCAGCAGGCAGAGATGAAGGACCGCCGCTGAGACAACGAAACGAAATATGCCAACAGAGTCAGATCTACTTGGGGAGTAATCCAATCTTCACTCTGTACGAGTCGTCCATACATTTGACTTCCAAATACATATTTAAAGCTTTCCTGCCTTATGGAACCTCATTACCGCCTCCCTCCTGCCAGCATTAATAACACTGTTAAACAATGAGAGAGACAATAATGGAGACTGGGGCAGACTGGGTAATTCTTTGGGTAAATTCCGTCCATATGACTTCGGGCTAGATTGAGTTTAATCCCTTGTGGGTATATATATACTGTATGAAAAAAGAAATTCTTGCTGACACTCGGGGTGCAATGTATGATCAGCATGGACACCGAATCTGCAATGAGGAAAAGCACTCACATTACATTTTTATTCAGTATCTCAAAGGGGTTGGTTATGCTGTCTTGATCCAGGATGCTTAGAGTCAGGGATTTTCTCTGAAAATCTGATGGAGTGAATTGTAATTCTCAAGGGTGGATCATTATTTGCTAGGAAGCTATAATGCCTCATACACATATATCTGAGACAATGCATAATATACATGCCCTCTGTTTAGCAGTCGGGTTTGCTCTCATGGGAGGCCTCTGTACCTTTCTACCCCTCTTCCCTCACTTAGAACGGTTGGAGATTGAAGAGACAGCTAAAAAAAAGTATATTCAACTGAGAAAGAGATATGAGACTTTTATTCACTCCTTTATCAGATAAATTCAGCCACATTGCGTAGTCTCACCACGATAACTTCAACAAATTAAAGTCATGGTATAAAGGAAACATTCCAGTTTTTCCGTGACAGATAAACTACCCAGGGAAAGAATTACACCGAATCCTGGGAGATCTGTTGCATTCTGCTCTTCCCAAATCACATGAGATTGTGTGTCCTTCTTTTCTTTAAACAGACCCATCCAAGCACAGGTTATAGAGGAGAAATACAGCTTCAACAGATAAACAGGTTGAGAATAAGTCTTGCTTTTTGTGTCCAGATGGGAATCAGTCACTGTCTTCTGTTTGGTTGAAAGTTAACTTGAAATCGCGTCTGGATTTTATTTGCATGGTACGGTGCATTTCAGTCAAACAGGGCATTCAGAGACAATCAAATATAGAGAAAGGATTCAAAACAATCCTGTAAAATGTACTGTTAAAAAAACTTGCACAGTTAAATGAACATTTCTTGATGGTGCACAGTTTAAAAAAAAAAAAAGATGGCGTCAAAGTAACACCTTGTCTACACCAGATGCGAGTGGCGCAATGCGACGCGACCAATGACAATAGAACCTATAATAATCACTGATGTTGTCTACACTAGACGAATCGCCACAACACGGCAAATCCCAGACAGTAAACTGTTCAACTTATGACATACTCCAAGCACTTGTGAATCACAATACTTCTCATAGGAAGGACAAATGGGTTTGCAACGGTCGCTTTGTCGCTTCCAGCTGCTTCTAGCTGTTGTGGCGCGGTGTGACGATGTAACAAACAACTCTAAAATAAGGTAATAAAAATGAACTAAATAACATCAAATGTAACATAAATAACAATGTAGGTAACTGGTAACAAATATAAGTAGAAAATAGATACACAAAACAATAAATTGTGATGTGTTACTGCAGAACTTAGACAATTATGATCCTATTATAAGGTTATTTTTAGACACAAAAGAAATTAATAACATTTTCACTGTAAATAGTCATGTTACTTTGTATTTTTTATTTTTTTTTAACAAAACTTGTCTTTTTAAACATACATTTTCATTGTAAATGACAATTCATACTTTCAAGGTCAAATTTAAATTATATGGTTGGGTATCTTACAGATTATCAGATTAATTTACATATTTTACTGTTGTATTTTCAGTTTTCAGTTAAAATTAGAAACATTTTGTCAGCGCCAATAGCCTTGTGGGCAGCGTGCCGACATATAGCGCTGTTGTGCTTTGGACGACCCGATTTCGTGTCCCAGCTCGTGGACCTTTTCTAAGTGGGCAGTAAAAAGGTGAATTAATGCCATATTACGATTTTTGCCTTCATTACAATAATGGCCCAATCAGAGGACAAGTCATTGACTAATTGGGTTTAATGTTCTCTTCATTCACACATCATTTAAAAATGCAAGCATCTTACAATTTGTCTCTGCATTGTATTGAGGGTCATTTTGTCACCCTCATTCCAAGGGTCAATTTAAAATTCAAATTAAGCCAAAATGGAAAAGGTATGTTTTAATCATAACCAGAGCCTGAGAGAATGGAGTTTTAAATTGAACTGTATTATTGTTTAAAGGTACAGTGTGCTATGTTTGTGACACTAGCGGCACCAAAAGGAAAATTGCAAAAAGGAACAAACCAGACATTTGTTCAAAGTCATTGTAGTTAAAAGTTTTGAGATGACACAACATGTATTTATCTCTTCTCTTTACAATCGATGCACCTCTAGAAACAATAACGACCTTTGTTAATGTAAATTTGTTTTAAATATGACTGGAAAGAGAATCTCTTCAAACTCAACCATATTGTGAAAATTATGTCATAACAATGCGGCAAAAGTACAACATTCATCCCAACTTCCTGTCATTATTGACTAATCAAGTCCTTATTTGACCTTTGTCAATGAATCATTTAAAATACAATACTGAGATATTTCCAGTAATTCCAATCTAGCGACTGAGTTCGAGTCCTGGCTCGTGGACCTTTCCCGAACCCGTCCCCCCACCTCGCTTCCTGTCCACTCTATACTATTTGATCACAATAAAGGAACAAATCGCATAGAAACATGTTTTACATGACTGTTAACATCAGACTGTTAAATCAATAAGACCAGGAACATGCATTAAAGGGTTAGTTCACCCAAAAATGAAAATTCTGTCATTAATTACTTACCCTCATGTCGTTCGACACCCGTAAGACCTCCGTTCGTCTTCGAAACACAAATGAAGATATTTTAGTTGAAATCTGATGGCTCTGAAAGGCCTCCATTGGCACAATGCACGGTTCACTCTCAAGACCCTTAAAAGGTACTAAAGACGTCGTTACAAAGTCCATCTCACTACAGTGGTTCTACAATAACTTTATGAATCGGCGAGAATAGTTTTTGTGCACAAAAAAACCCTAAAAAACTACTTATATAGTGATGACGATTTCAAAACACGGCCTCATGAAGCTTCGAAGCGTTATGAATCAGTGAGTCGAATCATGATTCGGATTGCGTGTCAAACCGCCAAACTGCTGAAATTTGGCGATCCAAACTGCTCATTCGTCTCACTGATTCATAACGCTTCGAAGCTTCATGAGGCCGTGTTTTGAAATCGTCATCACGGTTTTTTGCCTACAAAAACTATTCTCGCCGATTCATAAAGTTATTTTAGAACCACTGTAGTGAGATGGACTTTGTAACAACGTCTTTAGTACCTTTTAAGGGTCTTGAGAGTGAACCGTGCCATTGTGCCAATGGAGGCCTTTCAGAGCAATCAGATTTCAACTAAAATATCTTCATTTGTGTTCCGAAGACGAACGGAGGTCTTACGGGTGTCGAATGACATGAGGGTAAGTAATTAATGACAGAATTTTCATTTTTGGGTGAACTAACCCTTTAAGAAAATAAACAGAATCCTTTTTGATTTCATGTCAACTTTAAACTAAATCTCTACAGTAGCCTTCCATTTCTTATTTAGGTGTACAGAAGACTGATGGACAAGTACACCAAATTTTCCTCGATGCTAGACTTGTCCAATCTGTTGTCCCCATGGAAAAGAAGACAAAGCGAGAGTAAAATAAAAGAAGAAGTGAAAAGAAGGACACTTTATCCAGATAAACGAGAATAACATTGCAGCCAATGACCCTCTGGCCTAACATCCACACTACGACCATTTCCGTGTTCACTTTCCCGTCTCCTGGGAAACAAGTACCTGCCGACAGTTAGTAATAGCGTCTCCCTCTCCTATCTCTAAGCTTAAGGGATGGAGTGAAGGTTTGTAAGTGGGTGATGAAAGAAAGAGAAAAAGAGACAGAGTATTGCCGATAACAGGAGGGTTTCGCTGATGTGTGTGGTGATGGATCACTCCGAACGGTAGAGTTGGCAGGTGGGGTCGCTACATTTTAACAGAGGACACTTGATCCATCAAACTCTCTTTCTTGCTCTCTCTCTCCCTCTTTCTGTCTCATTTATTAACCGTCCCGATCTCACTCGCCCTCTTTGTATTGGTAGAGTGATTTGAACACGCTGTCTGGTCACCAAGAACAGTTTTTGAAATTACTGTCTGATCGCGAAATTGAGATGAACGGCAAGGCTCGAACACACACACAAACAAACATACAGGTCACACTGAAGGACGAATTGGGAGTTTTTCCCATATCGACACTCTTGACAGACACTTTCATGACACTATTTGAAATCAATACGCACTATAAAATGTAGCAAGTGTCTGGTTGCTACCTTGAACACATGAGGGATTATTCTTCACATGGGGGAGGCAGAAAGGGGCTCTAACTGTCAACCAGAAGGTAAAGCCAATTTACTTCGCTAATTACTGCCATTAAACCCTTCTCGTCGTTAACCCATCATAAAAAGCATTTCCCTAACAGGAAAGCACCCCCCTGACATGCAATAAAACACTATAAAACTGTCATATATGTCAGTGTGAGGTGTGGAGGGTGACGGATTTCTTATTGATTGGCTGCTGATGGCTAAATCGATCACCATTTAGTGATACTATTATATAGAGTATAAATAAGATTTTTGTATCTACACACACAACTACTTTAATTGCCATCATCGTCTAAGGCTATTTTCACCCTTGATACAACGGCGATCACACACATCTTGCCCTGCTGTACATGCATAAACCATGAGTGATCTCAGATCTGATCCGCCTTATTCTCAGTGGATTGAGAAGTCGCTCAGAATTCCCTTTCATTTGGAATTTTAAAGGAATATTTCAGGCAACATTTACTCATTCTAAAGGTATGGAGAACTTCCACCAAATTGAATGTGATTCTGCGAGTCATAATAATGAGATATTGAGTCATTATTAGACGTTTTCTCATAATTCGTAATAATGACTTAATATCTCATTATTACAACTTATAGAATCACATTTGTATCATCATATTTGTGCAGAATTACCACTTTTTCCCTTAAAGTGACTCCCCCCCAAAAAAGAGGAAAAGTTGTTTGTTTATGTTGGGGGTTGTTTATTTCTCTTTTTTGAAAACTTGTCATTAAGGATTATAATGTTCCGTATGAAAAGATAATATTCATTTTGATTTGCTAACATCCATTAAAATGTGCTAAAATTTCATTTAATAGTGTCATTACATTATTCGTGTTTTCAAAGATTAACTTTTAGTGAGCATTCGATGACAGCAAAGATAATCTAAATGTAAAAATACTGTAAGTGAGCATGCACAATTAGGCTAAATATCCAAAAATCGACTGATACCGATCAGTTAACCTGTGTGGTACCACTTTATCATGCATCCCTACTCATTATCCACTTTTACTGTGAGGAAAAGAGCAGCTTTGACATCCTCATAAAAAAATCATACAGGACTGGAACAACACGAGGATGAGTAAATAATGACAAAATATTCCTTTTGGGTAAACTAACCCTTTAAGTACAAGAAATAAAAGTAAATCTGAAAAAAAAAAACCTGTGACTGCAGATAAAGGTAAGCAGTGCTCTATGCGCATCACTGAAAATAAATCACACACATTTAGGTTTGCAGCCAGCAGTCCAGATAACTCACTGATTCTCTTTATTACTCTCCTGCAATCCTTTCTTCTGCCCTGATAACATGATTACAAGGGAGAATGGAAGGGTGGTGGGGTGGGGAGGCTGAAATCTGCATACATTTGCGCACTCACACACACTTTAACATAGACATCGTGGCTCGAAGCAATCAAATGCTGTGCTGCATACAGCGCCGGTGCATGTTTTATTCATTTGCCTTCTAAAGTATCCTGAAACTCTCTCTCTCTCTGTGTCTTCTTTCAAACTCAAGACTGTACATTGACAGGGACATGTCTTCAACACACACAAAAGAAAAATCAAACTGTTATCTTAACCACAGGCCCGGTACAAGAAAACAAACATGTCCGCCAACCCAGATCACTGGGCTCATGCTGTTTGAGACTTTGAATTGTCGCTTTTCTTTTACGGTGCAGAATAAATCAAATGTCAAATGAAATGAATGGAAACCACTGTCATATTTTCTGAGCCCCATGCTAGCAGCGCCTGATACAGATAATTGCAAATCAAAGCAAATTATGAAAATAAAGACAGCTGTCACATGATTGTCTGCATTGAATCTTTTTCTTCTAAAGCATGCCTTAGCAATTTACGTCCATTATCAGATGTTTTTAAGATAGAAATCATAATAATACCTGACTTAACCGTAAAATTGCTGCAAAATCTGAGCCATCTTCTTACTGAGAGCTGAAATCTAAAAGAGAAGCAAATGGATTGCTGCAATTCACAGAAAGCAAAACTTTCCAGGCAGAAATTACTGTTTTTTTACTGAATTTTGGGGTAAAATTATACCCTAGGTTACATATTGTATATTGTGTACACTCACCTAAAGGATTATTAAGAACACCATACTAATACTGTGTTTGACCCCCTTTCGCCTTCAGAACTGCCTTAATTCTACGTGGCATTGATTCAACAAGGTGCTGAAAGCATTCTTTAGAAATGTTGGCGCATATTGATAGGATAGCATCTTGCAGTTGATGGAGATTTGTGTGATGCACATCCAGGGCACGAAGCTCCCGTTCCACCACATCCCAAAGATGCTCTATTGGGTTGAGATCTGGTGACTGTGGGGGCCATTTTAGTACAGTGAACTCATTGTCATGTTCAAGAAACCAATTTGAAATGATTCGAGCTTTGTGACATGGTGCATTATCCTGCTGGAAGTAGCCATCAGAGGATGGGTACATGGTGGTCATAAAGGGATGGACATGGTCAGAAACAATGCTCAGGTAGGCTGTGGCATTTAAACGATGCCCAATTGGCACTAAGGGGCCTAAAGTGTGCCAAGAAAACATCCCCCACACCATTACACCACCACAAGCAGCCTGCACAGTGGTAACAAGGCATGATGGATCCATGTTCTCATTCTGTTTACGCCAAATTCTGACTCTACCATCTGAATGTCTCAACAGAAATCGAGACTCATCAGACCAGGCAACATTTTTCCAGTCTTCAACTATCCAATTTTGGTGAGCTCGTGCAAATTGTAGCTTCTTTTTCCTATTTGTAGTGGAGATGAGTGGTACCTGGTGGGGTCTTCTGCTGTTGTAGCCCATCCGCCTCAAGGTTGTGCGTGTTGTGGCTTCACAAATGCTTTGCTGCATACCTCGGTTGTAACGAGTGGTTATTTCAGTCAAAGTTGCTCTTCTATCAGCTTGAATCAGTCGGCCCATTCTCCTCTGACCTCTAGCATCAACAAGGCATTTTCGCCCACAGGACTGCCGCATACTGGATGTTTTTCCCTTTTCACACCATTCTTTGTAAACCCTAGAAATGGTTGTGCTTGAAAATCCCAGTAACTGAGCATATTGTGAAATACTCAGACCGGCCCGTCTGGCACCAACAACCATGCCACGCTCAAAATTGCTTAAATCACCTTTCTTTCCCATTCTGACATTCAGTTTGGAGTTCAGGAGATTGTCTTGACCAGGACCACACCCCTAAATGCATTGAAGCAACTGCCATGTGATTGGTTGATTAGATAATTGCATTAATGAGAAATTGAACAGGTGTTCCTAATAATCCTTTAGGTGAGTGTGTATATATATATATATATATATATATATATATATATATATATATATATATATATAGTCCTAATGCATGGCGAGGAGTTTGAGTGGCTAAAGACTCTCCAAAGGATCACAGATGGAATTGCAGAATAAAGTTGTGTATTGGGGTCAGAAAGCCTAAAAAAAAAAAAGTTGTTTGGGAGGGTTTCAAGAAAAATCCTCCTTCCCATCCAAAAACAAACTCCAGCATGTTTAGCTGTCATGACTGGAACTTCAAACGGGACCTGTTTCTGTGGTCAGATGAAACAAAAAAAAAGAGCTTTTCTGACAGCAAACCCACCAGATAGGTTTGGTGCAAACAGGTATAAAAAGTAACCCATGCCCACGGTTAAATATACTGCTGGATCTTTAATGTTGTGGGCCTATTTTTTAGCTGAAGGACCTGAACAACTTGTTCAGATACATGGTATCATGGATTCAAGCAAATACAAACAGATCCCCAAAAATACAAAAAAAATCAAAACCTGACTGCTTCTGCTAGAAATCTTATAATGGGCCGTGGTTGGATCCATCGGACAATGATCCAAAATAAACATCAAAATCAACACAAATGTGTCACTGAGCACAAAATGAAGCTTCTGCCATGACCATCTCAGTTCCCTGACATGAACCCTATAGAAAATGAGTGGGGTGAACTGAAGAGAAGAAGCACCAACATAGACCTGGGAATCTGGTCCATAGACCTGAGAGATTCTGTATGAAGGAATGGACTCTGATCTCTTGTCAGGTGTTCTCCAAACCCACCAGGCATTATAGAAGACCTTGGCAAAAAGACGTTGCAATAATTGGGTGCCAATAATTGTGGCCAATGTGAACTAGAGAAGAACATTTATTTCATATTGAGATTTTTCCCCCACTTTCAATTGTTTTACTTCAATGAAAGGTTAGAATTTTGTTAATGAAGGATCAAAAGAATTAAAAAAATGTGTGCCAATATTAGTGGCGGGCACTGTATACGTCTCAATATAGGGAATAAAATACTGTTGCAACTTCCGTTTCATGCCGAATTTAACAGTGTGGTGCATTTTTTTTCATGCAATTCTTCATTCATCTTTCTCTTTATTTTTTTCTATCATTAAAGTCGGCATGAAATGGAAGATGCAATCGTCTCAGTAGGAACTGGCAGAATCCACGCCTTCTGTGTTTTTCCAAATACTAGTAACCCCCAGACACTTTGTGTGGATAGAGCCAACACACACTCCCTTGAGCTGACATTACAACAGTTTCAGGGACAGACATTACATTATAGTAGCTGGTCCTTCTGCTTGGTTGAGCACATTCTTGAGCCGTGAAACTCAATTAATAAAAGCATATCCGCATGTTCTGCTGGGAATGACTACTATATTTGAAGGGACAAGAAAAGAGTTTAAAAATAAGAGCCAACTGTGAATTGGGTACATAAACTATAGGATGTCATAATGGCTATAGCAACACTATCATCCAGAAAATGGCTAATACTATTAACAAACAAATTACTAAATGTATATACAGTACATACACTGATCAGGCATAAGATTATGACCACTGACAGGTGAAGTGAATAACACTGATCATCTCTTTATCAAGGCACCTGTTAGTGGGTGGGATATATTAGGAAGCAAGTGAACATTTTGTCCTCAAAGTTGATGTGTTAGAAGCAAGAAAAATGGGCAAGCGTAAGAATTTGGGTGAGTTTGACAAGGGCCAAATTGTGATGGCTAGATGACTGGGTCAGAGCATCTCCAAAACTGCAGCTCTTGTGGGGTGTTCCCGGTCTGTGTTCAGTATCTATCAAAAGTGGTCCAAGTAAGGAACAGTGGTGAACCAGCGACAGGGTGATGGGCGGCCAAGGCTTATTGATGCGCGTGGGGAGTGAAGACTGGCCTGTGTTGTCCGATTAAACAGACGAGCTACTGTAGCTCAAATTGCTCAAGAAGTTAATACTGGTTCTGATAGAAAGGTGTCAGAATACACAGTGCAATCGCAGTTTGTTGCGTATGGGGCTGCACAGCCGACAGTGGGCACGTGAGCTTCAGAACTGGACCACGGAGCAATAGAAGAAGGTGTCCTGGTCTGATGAATCATATTTTCTTTTACATCACGTGAATGACCACCTGTGGACTCTTTCAGCAGGATAATGCGCCCTGACAAAAAAGCAAAAATGGTTCAGGAATGAGTTTAAGGGGTTGACTTGTCCTCCAAATACCCCAGATCTCAATCCAATCGAGCATCTGTGGGATGTGCTGAACAAACAGGTCTGATCCATGGAGGCCCCACCTCGCAACATACAGGACTTAAAGGATCTGCTGCTAACATATTGGTGCCAGATACTACAGCACACCTTCAGGGGTCTATTGGAGTCCATACCTTGATGGGTCAGAGCTGTTTTGGCAGCAAAAGGGGGACTACACAATATTAGGAAGGTGTATGCCGGTGTTATGATCAGTGTATACAGTGTATATATATATATATATATATATATATATATATATATATATATATATATATATATATATATATATATATATATATATATATATATATATATATATATATATATATATATATATATATATATATATATATATATATATATATATATATATATATATACATTCTTTTTTGATATACACAGTTATTGTAAGATATTCAACACTATGTTACATTTTTTTCAAAAAGAATAGTCAAACAGGTGATCATCAATATATTGTGTTGTTTGCCAGGCCTTTAAGAAATGTATGTGTATGTGAGTGTGTTTCAAGGTCTATGCAGAGGAAGCAGTGTAAATTCTTGTTGGATTTAGATAGTGAACATCAAGTGATGGTTTTGATGGGCTTAGGGGAAAAAGCCAGCATAAGCAACACAAAAAATGAACACACAAATACATCTACACTTCAAAATAAATGTGCCTCCTCCCACAAGACGACAGCTGGCAAGAGCGCTGGTGTGTTCGTGTATGTGTGTTTTTGTGAGTGTGTGGTACACCTGGCACTGGGCAGATAGAGTAAACCTCAAAATACACACAAACACAAACATCCACATCACATCAGAGGGCATCACACATGCATTTCAGAAGGTGAACACTGATAACATTTGCCATAAACCAGCTGACTGTGAAATAAATGTCACTCTAAGAGTCATCTGATGGTCATCTGGGTTTATAAATATTATGAATGCATTATTCTACAGTACTAATATCACTAATGAGAGAGATTTATGGTAGAATGTCCAAGCTGCTCTTTTCCATGCAATGTATGTGAATGGTGACCATGGAAGTAAAGCAAGTTTTTCAGTGAAAAACAACTTAAATTTCAGTCTGTTACTTGCACAAAGCTCTTGTATGGCTTCAGAAGACTTTTAAAATAGTGTATGAGTTGACAGTCCCACATCCGCTTTCATTAACCTGTAATTTTGAAAAAAATCATAAGAAATGGCATAATACAGTTACATGTTACAGTTAATGATTCCTTTGCACTAAAATCATAAGTATGGCGTCATTTGAAAGCAGACAATTGGCAGTTTACTGTAAATTCAAAATTATAATTATTTTCATAATCAAAAATAGCTATAATAAGCTTCAAAGTTTTGTAAAGTTATTAGAAATATATTTGTATGAAATATCTTTATGAAAATAAAATTGAAGTTGGCCTTTTAGCAATCTAGAAGTGCACTACAGCTGAAGCCACATGTCTGACCATGTTATATTTCAAATCTGAAGATGATAAGTCTAAAACTCTGAGTTTTATTAAATGTTTTTCAAGATCATGTCATATGATTTTATTTTGAGATTTCTCTAAAATATTAACTGATGTTTATTGCCATCTCTTCTGAGCTACCATTCAGTTTATTGTCTCTATTGTTTTGAGGTGCAAACTGCCCATTCAGTTTCAGTCTCCCCAGAACACTTTCACACCTCTCTGGCCAGGTTATGGCTCTTATAATCTTAATTCTTTTGTCTTCATTGTAATCACTGATGACTCTCTATTCAAACTGTTCTATTCAAACCTCATTTATGATCAAACTTCTCACTTCACCTTCTAAAGTGCCTCAAATGCCGTTGTTGACAATAGAAACATTTCAGTTGTTTTTTCATTTCAGTCTATTCAAAATTATGAATAAAAATAACGTATTTGCCCAGGTGGCAGGTGCATTGGCTAGCTAGCATGTTAGCTTAGCACACAATCAAATTACAATAAAGATTAAAACCATGTTTTTTCTCCGAAATTACTTTATATCACAAGTGGGATGTTTTAAATAACCTTCTGTGGTCTCATTTGGCTTCGGATCAAAAAATCAGACAGAAAATATATAATTTTACAATATTCTGCATTTTGATAAAAGCTATATCATTGCATTATAAATATAATCTATTATGAATACACCTAACGTGGTATAAAGAACACAGACAAACCATACATTGTCGCGATTGTGTGTTTATTAGTCTTCAAATGTCTCCATTTGCATGTTTCGCGATCTCAGGAAGCTTTTATTATGGACTTCTATTATGGCACATGGTATCTTCTTCGTCTGTCTGTACCATATATGGACTACATGTGCACAGAGTGCCCTCCGGCTGCCAGTATGAATTGAAAACAACACATAAGAGTCTCAATCGCTCATGAATAGGCTACATCTGCGCATTTTGAGGAAGTATTGAATAAAAAATACTCCTCTGTTTAGAAATTTGACACAGACATATGAGAATCTATCAATATTTCTCCTCATCTGCACACTTTTGAACTAAAAGCCCTGAGGGATGTTGATTTGTCGCGAGTCTTCTTGATGAGAATAGAGGAGTTTTTTATGAATGAGATCAGCTGAGGCTCATATTACAATCAAACGGTACCGACGCGGTTTTCATATTCATAACTCCTGACACATATTAACAAATTACTGTCACTATAAGACTTTGAGAATAAAACGGAGGTAAAAAAGGGAAGCTTCACTCTTAGATCTTTTAAATGATGTATAGATTGTCATGGTAATTACTTACATCTGACAGTCATTTGAGCTAATTTAAACAAATAAAGCTTGAGGACGAATGCGCCCTCAATCCGGTTACTAAAAGAATCCAGTTTTATCAATTAAACATTTCAAATGATAAATAAATTTTTCTTCTTGTTCAGTTTAATTAATTAAAATTATAAGTAACTCAATTATTGACCATTTTGTCAGCTTAGTTTTTGATTGTGTTCAATCCACCTAATATATTAATCCAATCAATTCAATTCACATTAGCGTTTTTTCACAATACATATCAAACTGAATGGTGACTTTTATGACACTTGGAATGTGACACAAAAAAATTTGAGTGGTAGTGAAAAATCACACTCATCGTCTTCGATCAAAAATGACCGACCATAGCAAATGAATGGGAATTTTTGCGTGCACAATCTACAAAGCGGCCACAATACAGAAAAAAGTACACTGCAGTGAAGGGATGACACTATAAAACAAGAATGTGATATAGAACTATATCCACTCACTCACAGACACACACACACACACACACACCTATGAACCACTGTGTCTGTAACACAGAGCAAAGTTTTGAGAATATGTGAAATCTATTCAATAATTCAGTCATAATTCAGAAAACGCTCACAGCAGTGAAGGGGTGACGCTCTAAAACATCAAGACTTTGAAATAAACACACCCATTCCCACACACACACATACACCCTTGAACCACTGTGTCTGTAACACAGAGCAAAGTTTTGAGAGTTAAAATCAATAAAATAATTCAATAATAATGCAGAAAAAAGCTCACCGCCGTGATGGGGTGTCACAGGGTGATTGAATGAATTGCATTTTTTTTAAATTAAATTCTGAATTAAAAAAAATGGGTAACAAAAAGCTTTCTAACACAATGTTCAGGTTTGACTGTAATCATAAAGTATAAACTTACACTTCAAATCCTTATTTTGGACACAAAAAAAGAAATCTAAAACTTGAGGAATAAGTAGTCTGAGATTTTAATAAATATATATTTAAATCTTCCACCTAATAAAAAATATGTAATTATGTCTAAAAACAACTAGGCAATTCACAAGCTGCTCTGTAGAGAGCTATACAGGCAACTAGTGGTTACACCAGGGTATTATTTATGTTTTATTTCTATACTCTCAAGAGATGGCGCTAATCTGCCTTCAAAAAATTGGATTTTAAAGGCCTAGAGTCTATTTTAACCTATTATTAATACATTTTTTTATTAATTATTAGTACGACAAAACCCTCTCAAAATGTTAAATAAAAAAGAAAATATATTATTGATGGATGTTTACATTATAAATGCTAAGCAGGTGTAGCGATGAGCTCCATATAAAATGCTAAATATAACATGTTTTAACATATGAATGAAATCCCCATTATATCGTGACAGGAAGCTAATACAAACACTCGATGGTGGTCTAAAGTGAAATTTTGAGTGAAAGTGTATTTTTAAATTGTGTTATGTAGCTTGATGCTAACTGTAGCTCTAATGCACCTGTTGGACCAGGAGCTATATCTATTTCACGATCTATTTTGTTCCAATAATTCACATAAGGTTCCAAGGATGTGCTTTTAGTTTTAGTTTTTTTAGATAATATGTGGTTTTCTGTAAAGTGAAAATACAAACAAAAGAATAACGATAAAATAATTATGAGAATTAAGTCTCATACTCTCAGAGGTGTAAAGCGATCGTCGAGTGAGGACATTATAGCATTAATTGAGCTGTTCTCCTCACCAGACATTAGACAAAAGACTGCAAATGGGTGTTTGCAGTCCAACAACATGTTGGATAGCACCTTCTCTAAAAACTCACATCACATGGTCTTAAAAAATGTTTCATAAAATTTGGACATAACAGCCCATTTTAAATGAGCATGACCACACTTGTGGCTTCACCTTAGTTGTGGTTATAAGTTGTTATACTACATTATTTATTTTATTTTTTATGTTTGAGCCTATTTATCTCCATATTAATAACTGTCTGAGTCTTCAGCTGTAAACTCTCAAGTGTTGGCTTGCTAGATATATGTTGGTTATGTCTATTCAGAATGATTTGTGAGCAGCAGCCTTTTTATTTTGGGTATGTCAAAATGCCCCCCTTGCCAAAATGGGGGGGGGGGGGGTGACAGGCAAGGGGTTGAATACACTACTTGACAGTTTCATGCGCTTTTAGTATTTACCAGTGTTTGTTCTAAATGGTCCTGTCGTCTGCTGTGTTCAGACTTAAGTTGTGTTTTATGTTTGATACATTCAGGACGTTTACTTTCTTGGAGCAGATCAAATATAAAGGGAGTTCAAATCTCTGACTGCCTGCATTCATTGACAAAAAAATTTGCCATGTGCAGTAATATTGAAAATTGAGGATTTTTTGGTCTTGAGACTCCCAAAGAAGATATATGTACATGTTTAAATATTTCGACCACTATTGATTGCTATCAGGGTGTAAAGAGAGTTTCAACCAGTATAACAAAAAGTGTTTATAAAAACTGCCTCTCCTGCCATTACATTGTGTGTTCAATTAAACTTTAACCTTAAAACTTGTCTTCAATTAAATTAAGTAAGGGCAATTAATTCTTATTTTTATCGGGGGGTTTTTGACTGCATCATTTGTAATTTAAAATTCTGATTGAAATGAAAAACTACAAAATCAAATCTATTCACTACTTTTGGACAGCTGATAGAGCACAAATATGGACTCTGTCAATCCCATAAAGTATGCTCACTGTGCTCTATCCTCTTTAAATGAAGCCATGTCTCTCTTTCTCCCACTCACTCTCTCACTCTCTCCTTTCAGCCCCATTCCAGCAACCTCCATCCACCTCTTCTGAAGATCTGAGGTGCCCTGCTGTTCACGGCCTGAGGGCCCTGTCTACTGGCTGAAGAGTGTCAGGCCGGCTATGAGAGTTTCCACCTTGGGCACATCACAGAGCCTGCTACCCTGGAGACATCCATGTACATCTAATCACCCAGGCATTTTCCCACTATTTCACATATTCCATCGTTTTTTTGCTCTCCCTCTTCTCCGCCCTCTCTCTTCATCATTCCATCAATCGCTCTCATCCTGCAGGAAACATACAAGACTATTAATGTCAAATAGCTATTGGTGAAACATTCTTCTAACGCACCTGCAGAGCAGACTAGCTAAGGGCAAAGGCTTGATTAATGTTGCTGGTGCGTGTGTGCGCGCGCGAGTGTGTGTGTGTGTGTGTGTTTTTGAGAGAGAGACAGCGGGTGGGGAACCAGTTAGAGAGTAAAAGATAAAGGGCAGGACAGAGAGATACAGTGTTATGCTTTGATCAGAAAGGTCATGTACATTTCAGCCGCTTATTATAAAAGGAATATAACCCACCAGAGAAAGAAAGAAAGAAAGAAAGAAAGAAAGAAAGAAAGAAAGAAAGAAAGAAAGAGAGAGAGAGAGAAAGAAAGAAAGAAAGAAAGAAAGAAAGAAAGAAAGAAAGAAAGAAAGAAAGAAAGAAAGAAAGAAAGAAAGAAAGAAAGAAAGAAAGAAAGAAAGAAAGAAAGAATTACAACATTTCAGAACAGAGCTCCTTGACACAAAAGGATTCCATGTGTACATGAATCTCTAACAATTCACTGTTCTCAACACCCTCTCTCTCCTCATCTCATCTCTAGTCCCGTCTCTCCTCCCCTTTCCTTTCCAATCTCCTGTCCTTCCCTGCCCTCTCTTTCACTCTCTCTTTTCTTTGCATACATGACTGGTAATGTCCATTTCTCCTCATCATGTGTCCTTGAGCCTTTCTCCGGTCTTAATTCCTATTAAGGCTCCGAATGACCTGATCACTGCCTACCAATTGTTCCTCTGCTTTCGAATGGCACTTTAATTAAGAGCCTGTCATGCACTACAGATGGACCTTGGGCTCTGGACACTGGTCAGGCTAACTGAAACGGACTGACCGCAGCTCTGTGGCAGGTTTGAGTTTAATTTCATTTCCACCCATGCAAAATGAGAATAAAGAAAGAACTCTACAGCTTTGAAAACTGCAGAAGTAGAAGATTTGAACGACACATGGCAATCTTGATTGAATTGTTAACTGAAAAATGATTTAACAGCATTTTCCACAAACAATTTAGTGCGCTGGTTGCAATAGCACACTGTAAACCCCAATGCTCAAAATAATGAATCAATTTGAGTAGAGACAACTTTAATTAAACAAATGATTTCAATCAAATGAACTTTTATGAGAATTTAGAACTTTCTCTTTCTTTTGTGTTCACAAAACGGACACATTTTAAGTAATCTGAATTGTTTCATTGTTTTGAGGTTTATGAAATTTAAGTGAATCTGGGCTGGGATTTCTATTTCCCAGCATGCTTTGCCATGACACTCAAAAAGGAGAGTAAATGCTCAAATTGAGTGTTATATAATGTTTGTTACTTTGCAATATTAATGTTAAGGGGATTTGTTAATGTTTTCATTGTTTTAGCATTCATTGTATTAGCTAGTTAAAGCTAGCCAAGTTTTTTTTACTACATATTTAAGAATACATGATAATTTTAAGTTTTAAGTTAAGATCATTCAAAATAGTTTAGTATTAAATACCATTTTTATTTAAAATTTCCATTTAATTAAACTTTCTAAACTTCTTAAACTGCTCGGGTTATGTATATAACCCTTGTTCCCTGAGATAGGGAACGAGCACTGCATCGGAACGACACTTTGGGGATGCTCCCTAAGCATCAGCGAATCTGAAGTCAGAATGACAACTAGGCCAATCCGATTGCCGTGCGTGATGACGTAACTGTGACGGCATACCCGGAAGTATAAAAGGGGAGCCGGCGCATAATGTCGGCAGTTATTGCTCTGAAGCATGCGCTCCAGGCGTGCCGAGGTGTGGCGACGAGATGCAGTGCTCGTTCCCTATCTCAGGGAACAAGGGTTATATACATAACCCGAGCAGTTCCTTTTCGAGGGAACTCGCACAGCATCGGAACGACACTTCGGGGAACGAGTACCCACAAGGCAATACCGAGGGTAGCGCCTGCCCTAGTGTGAAGCCGGAGACCGGGCACAACTAGGACTGGAGCACCCTAGCGCCAGGCTTCGCAGGGAGATGCAAACTATAAACCTAAAAGGTGTGTGGGGTAGCCCACCCAGCCGCCTCGCAGATGTCCTGCAAAGGGACCCCAGAAAGGAGGGCCACCGAGGAGGCCATGCCCCTGGTGGAATGCACCCTCACGGCCATCGGTGAAGGCAGATTGCGCACCTGATAGGCCGTGGCTATTTCCTGGACAATCCAGTTACTGATTGTCTGGGTTGACGCAGGCAGCCCTTTCTTAGGTGAACCATAGCACACTAATAGCTGCTCAGATTTCCTCCACTGTGCAGACTTCTCCAGATATATTTTAAGGGCTCTGACTGGGCAGAGCAGGTGAGGTCTCCCTTCTTCCGCCGTCGCATGAGGCGGAGGATGAAATGCCTGAAGAACCAAAGGCCTGACCACACTAGATGGCACCTTGGGCACGTAGCCCGCCCTAGGATGTAAGATGGCCTTTACTCCACCAGGGGCAAACTCCAGGCAAGTCGGCGTAAGCGCCAAGGCCTGAAGGTCCCCCACTTTCCTCAGAGAAGTGATGGCTAAGAGAAAGGCCATCTTAAGGGTCAGGTTCTTTGGGTCCACCGACTCTAGCGGCTCGAAGGGGGCCTCAGCCAATCCTTCGAGTACCACTGCCAGATCCCCGGTTGGGAGTCTGGAACGAGCCGCAGGCCTCATCTTCCGAGCCCCACGGAGGAACCGTACAACCAACTCGTGCCTACCCAAAGGCCCATCACCCAAACGTGTGTGGAAAGCCCCAATGGCAGCCACGTACACCTTGAGTGTGGACGGGGTAAGCCCTGCAGGGAAGCGATCTTGGAGGAACTCCAGCACTGAAGCCACTGGGTAGTTAACTGGGTCCACCTCACGCTCCCTGCACCAAGTGGAAAATACATTCCACTTGAGGCTGTACAGTCTCCTCGTAGACGGAGCCCTGGAACTGAGTAAGGTCTCTATCACCTCTGCCGATAGGCCAGCCTCTAGGTACCTGGCTCCCTCAGGGGCCAGACTCCAAGGTTCCAAATCTCCGGGCGGGGGTAAAATATTGTACCCGCCGCCTGAGATAGGAGATCCCTCCTCAGAGGAATCTGCCACGGCTGACCTGCTAGCAGAGCTATGATATCCGAGAACCAAACTCGAGTCGGCCAACGGGGTGCTACCAGAAGTAGGCTGACCCCCTGTCGCCGGACCCTCTCCAGGACTCCCGGGAGCAGAGCAATCGGGGGAAATGCGTGCAGACGCAGCCTCGGCCACGTCTGAACCATGGCATCCAACCCCAGCGGGGCTGGATGCATGAGGGAAAACCACAGTGGACAGTGGGACGTCTCTCGAGACGCAAACAGATCTACTTCCACTGGGCCGAACCTCTCGCATATGGCCTCCACCACCTCTGGGTGGAGTAGCCACTCCCCGGGTCTCAGCTCCTGACTCGACAGGATGTCTGCTCCCTGATTTTGGACCCCCGGGACATACATTGTCCTGATGGACAACAGTTTCCCCTGGGACCACAGAAGGATGTGATGCGCCAGTCTGCATAGAGGGCGCGACCTCAAACCCCCCTGATGCCGTGCCCCAACCAGTGAGGGAGGCGTCTGTTGAAACGGATTTCCGGCAACAGGACGCTCCCAACACTGGCACCTGGGACAGAAACCAAGGTTTCTTCCATATGACAAGGGAACGAAGGCCACTGTGCGTTACCCTGATCATACAGAATGGATTTCCCCTCAAGGAAAGCCACCTGGTTACTTCCGTATCAGGACATGGTGGCCGCGGAGGTCCGGGAAAAAACTCCTCAGAGCTTTGTAGACCGCCAGCATTTCCAGGCAGTAGATGTGCCAGGAGAAATGACGGGTCTCCCACAGACCTCTCGCAAAGCGGCCGCCATGACCACGTCCCAGCCAGTGAGGGAGGCGTCTGTTGAAATGGATTTCCGCCAACAGGACGCTCCCAACACTGGCCCTTGGGACAGAAACCAAGGTTTCTTCCATATGACTAGGAAACGAAGGCATCTGCGCGTAACCCTGATCATACAGAATGGTTTTCCCCACGAGGAAAACCCCTTGATTCCCAGCCACCACTGTAAGGGTCTCATGCAGCAGGCCAAGAGATTTTCTGTTGGACGCAGCCGCAATGAGCCCCAGCAGTCCTTAAACTGCTTCACAGTGATGCTGTGGCCTAGCTTCATTTTAGAGACCACCGCCCATATGGACTCGATACGTGCGGGAGACAATTGTGCCCACAACGTAGAGAATCCCATACGACTCCCAGGAAAACAGTTATCTGAGAAGGCGTCAACACGCTACTGCGTGTAGAGTCTCAAAGGGCTAGGCTGCCTGGAAGAACCCGATATTGGTACGCTTTGCCCCCAAAAGCGAACCTCAGGAACTTCCTGTGACACAGAAGGGTGGATACAGGGAAGTATGCGTCCTCTTCAGACCCATCGTGAAAGACCAGTCCTCAGACTGGATCTGAATCACAATGGAGGAATTGCTAAGCATCTTGAATCTGAATCTCCTCAGAGAACGATTCAAGTACCTCAGGTCTAAAGTTGGACACAACTCGCCATCCCTCTTAGGAACTATGAAGTACCGGCTGTAGAACCCGGACTCCCTGTCTGGCGGAGGAGCACATTCTGTGGCCTCCCTACCAACAGGGAGTGAACTTCCTGTTCCATTACCCGAACCTGCCCAGGGACCACTGCCGTCCAGACCACCCCACTGAACTTCGGGGGAAGGTAACCGGACTGCAGTCTGTATGCCCTTTTCTACAGTCGCAGGCCCCAAGCTGATATATTCGGAGGCATAACCATGCGCCGAGATAATCTGCTAAGGGAACCAGCCTCTCGAGGCCGGCCTCGGGTGTCAACCGAGCCTCCTCCCCGACCCCCTGAAGCGGCTAACCGGGAGGGCGAAATCGAGGAAGATTTGCGGTGTGCGTACGCGTTTGCTGGACCGCCGCAAGTCTTGCTAGAGGCGGCTGGTGCAGCGCGTGTGCGCGGGGAAACGATGTGGCCCGAAGCGTACTAGACCGCGGGAGCACAGCATCGATTCCCGAAAACTCCACAGGGGAGGCTCCTACCCGGGAGAGGGGGCTGGCCAGCAGGGGCCTCATCTAAGGGAGCAGCTCGACAGGGCCGCAACACTGGGGCGGACACTGCGATTAGCAATTACCTGAAACTGATGTGTCCCGCAGGCCACAAGGCGGCGAGAACGACATCAACTTCAGGAGGGCTCCATCTTAGATGAATATCCAGTTCACAAGTTAAACACGCTTGGGTGACAGAATTAAAGTATCCAATTTATCAAAGTCAGATAACATGACACTCAATTCCTCGGAATTAAATGCCATCATAATCACCAAACCCGTGCAACCTGATCTGAATGACAGGCTGAATAAAAAATACATCTAACTCCTCAAAGTCAGATAATATTTTAATTTAATTCCTCAGAATTAAATGCAGCCACAATAAGGTGAAACATAGTCTGAATGATAGGCTGAATATCTAACTCCTCAAAGTCAGATTATATTTTATTTAATTCCTCAGAATTAAATGTAGCCGTAATCATCAGACGACACTGTTTTATTTGTATTTATCCGGACTCATAAATCCTGCGTTGCCTCAGCAACGTGGTTCAAGCCGTCATAATACAATTGGCTTTCATCCCTCGAGAAAAAAGCCAAACAGTAGATACACAATACGGTGAAACATGGTCTGAATGACAGGCTGAATATCTAACTCCTCAGAGTCAGATCATATTTCATTTAAATCCTCAGACTTAAATGCAGCCATAATCATCAGACGATACTGTTTTATCGTACTATACGGACTCGAAACCCACACGTTGCCTCAGCAACGTGGCTCAAGCCGTTAAGCCAACCAGTATCCCATGCACACCGATCGCGTGTGTTCACTTTAATTGCAGACCCATAACCTGCGCGCTGCCTCGGCAATCGCGAGATTGAATCTTGCATATATATATAGAAGTGCTTCGATGCTGAGTACGTCTGATTCCTCAGAATCAGACCGCTCAAGCATCGGGTCCTCCGCCCCGGGGGAAGAAGCCGCAGCGTGGGCTTCCACATGGGGAAGGAGAACATCTGAACTGTCAGACAAAGAATGGGAAGATGCCTCAGCAGTCCCAAGTCCCGCTGACAGTCCATCCGTGAGCCCCATGACCGGCCTCGCCGTACCGCCTCGGCGGATGCGGGACCGATCCACGGGGCTCACGAGCCTGGCCGGCCAGCCGAAAGTGGAGCAGCCTGAGTGTCAGCTTCTCATAGAGCCGCCCGAGCATGCTGAACACCCAGACACTGCACACACAGCAGGTGTGCATCCGAGCCCGACATGTAACGGGGACACGGATGCACACACTGCTTAAACTCTCTTATCTTTCTTTTCCATCATTCACACACTTTTGCTTTCACTCTGACAGAACAACAGTAAATAGACAGACAATTGTTTTCAACAGAGAGCTTCCTGGTATGCCGTCACAGTTACGTCATCACGCACGCCAATCGGATTGGCCTAGTTGTCATTCTGACTTCAGATTCGCTGATGCTTAGGGAGCATCCCCAAAGTGTCGTTCCGATGCAGTGCGAGTTCCCTTGAAAGGGAACTGATGTTACTGATTATGTCACTCAATTTGTTTTACTTTTGCCAACTTATTTGGGTTTACAGTGCAACAGTACACAGCATGTTTATTTAAGATCACAGATCAGTAAATCATAAGCCTAAAGTCATTACACATCACTGGACACTCTCAGAAAAAAAGGTACAAAAGCTGTCAAAAATGTACTTCTTTGTACAATATTTACCCCTAACATTTGCATATTAGTACCTTAAAGGTACATATTAGTACCTAAATGGTACACATTAGTAATTTTTGAAAGGGTGTCGCCCCAGTGACAGTTTTTGTACCTTTTTTTCTGTGTGTATTAAAAACTATAGACAGTTTGGTTTGTTTAAAATATCTTCAAGACCCTGTGTTAGGGTCGTCACAATACATTTGAGTTTTGCAGGATAAACCATTTTGCACTTGAAAATTACTGACAGAAAAAGCAGACTGCCTGAAAGTCACAAACTATGGGATCCTTCACTCAACAATTTTAAGATATGAACATCTTTTGACGAAGCATTCATGGTGCTTGACAGGGCACCATCCAATAGTGTCTCTTTTCATAGAAGAATAACTCCAGTCTTCTATCAATAAGCATTACATTTAGCAAGTCAAATTAATAGAAAAAATATATAAAATGAAAAAAAAAATTAAAGGGATAGTCTAGTTGAAACAAAGACACCTACATCTTGGATGCCCTGGGGATACGCAGAAAAAAAAATCTAATTTTCATTTTTGGGTGAACTATCCCTTTAGGAAAGTTATAAAAGTCTAATTTATTCAAAATATATTCAATTAGTGCTTTATTATTTATTCCCCCTGAATGATTTTAGATAGTTCATTTTAGAATATTTATTAATTTACAAATTCAAATCTACTATTTATTATAGTGCACAATTATTTTTATTTGCCATATTTCTTCTGAGTACACTCAATAAAAATGTAATTAATTGCACTGACAGTTGCGTGATGAAACATTAAGAGAAACATTAAATATTAAGAGATCAAAATTAAATGCTTTTAAAACACTACATCTGTTTTGATAGCTATTGAAGGATGCTTTGAAACTAGATGTCTCATTGTGTATTACTTTATTAAATCCCAAAATATGTACAAAAAAAACCTGGTTACTGTCTCTAATGTGAACTTTACATTTCTATTTTAGTAAGACCTTAAGAGCTGTTCACGCAATCCTCTTGTCTATAAGGTTGATCGTATTTATTCCAACGTTTATGGAAATCTCATGCCATGTGGTCTATATGGTAAATGTCAGAGAAAGGAAATTTCTTATCTAAGTTCACAGGTGTGCAGGCAGCAAAGGGCGGTTCAATGAGTGCAATGATTAATATATTTCTCAACATGTTTTCCTCAAAGAAAACCAAGTTCACCTTTACAGCTAAAATGTAAATGTCTGATATACCATAAGGTAGCACATGCAATCTGGCTAATGGTAAATGCTGCCTTTGCTAATGTCTGTCATCCATCCGCTAATAATCACCCACTGACCTTGTGTATGAGTAAGCACATGTCTGCCTTTTGTGCCAATTAAACTTAGCTAATTATCTGCTTAGCCTTTTAGCCTTCATCTGCAGTTCAATGTTAGCAAGAAGCCACAGCAATTAGCACCCGGGAAGAACCGGGGGCTGGGGGGTGGGGTCAATTGCCTGCCACTAGCACTCTAAAACAGGTTCATTCTTATCTACAAAGAGACAAAAACAGTTTAGCAATTGAATATGAAAGATAAACTTGACTCATTAATAGAAATGTGTGATTCATAGTTGAGAAGACTAACAGAAAACAGGCCTAGCTAATACATGAAAATTAAACGCTAACGCTACCCTTAAACTTAACCATACCACCACATCTGTCCATAACTTTACCCGTATCCCATCTCAATATCAGCAAAAGTGTTTTGCAAAACAATATGAACACAATAAGTACAATGTACTTATTTTTTTAAATTATGTTAATACATAGTAGTTAAGGCCACATAATATAAAGTGGGATCTATCTTATCTTATCTTATCTTATCTATCTATCTATCTATCTATCTATCTATCTATCTATCTATCTATCTATCTATCTATCTATCTATCTATCTATCTATCTATCTATCTCTCAGGCTGAAAGGCGTATAAACTTTTTGACATTTATATAAATTTCTTTGAATTGTAATACATTTTAATTCTGCTTTCTTACATTCAAATTTGTATTCCAATTCCACATCCTGTTTTGTACCTTAAATTCAAATTAAGGAACTGAACTCTGAAAGTAATTACATTTTACTTATAAATATTGCAAAGTTTTCATTTTTTTCAATTAGAATAAAATGCAGTGATGACTGGATCACAAAAAGACAGGATCAAAAAAAGTGAAACACGCACACTTGCCCACACACATTTATTTCAATGCATAATTTTTTTTAGAAGGATTTAAATAACATCTGTCGGAAAATATGATGGTGAAGAGTTTATAATGCCAAGGCCAGGGTTGGATGAGTGAATTCAATTTTCTTTAATTATTAAGGAGTTTCACAAAATGAACAGTACAAAGAACAGTAACCTATCAGTTTATGCAAGAAGAATAATTTGAATACATTACAAAAAAATACTGCATTCACATAATTCACATAAACATACACACACACACACTTGCCCACGCACATATTTAACTGATGTAAAAGCTTGTTCATTTAGGCATCCACTGACAGAGGTGAGTCTGTCAGTTACCATCTCTAATGAGACTCAAACTGAGAGCTGTAGCGTGCACACACACACACATACACAACTTTACATAACTTTAAATGATGGCCACTGTTGAATTAACTAACCGTTAAAACCAATAATGTCCCTGTGACAGCACAAGGGATGGAAGGACGCAGAGAAGGACTCTGCACTCTGTCAGGAGAGTATAATCAACATTGACAGAGGTATCATTTCACTGGTATATCCCCCCCCCCCCTCTCTCTCTCTCTCTCTCTCTCTTTCTTTTTCACTGACTCACTCTCTCATGCATGCATAATATGACTTCATAAAAGATTGGTGACATGAAACAGCACAGGTTTGATTGGCAATTCAGCGACTGTCAGTTCTCCACTACCAGATTCATTTAATGCAGAGAAAGAGGAATAAATATCCATGCAGATTCTGAACCAATAGCATTTCTTTTTTTCATATAGATGATAATATAACATAATTCTATTTACACATACCGCACGGCGGTACTCAGATGGCATTTTGATGACATGTTATTTCATCTCTGAATAAAATAATAACTTTTTGTTGCCATTGGCAAATATGGAAACGTATGCTTCCGCCTATGTTTTCATACATTTCAGCTTTTATGAAAAAGAATCAGAATTGGAAATTATTTTGAAAACCGCAGAGAACCCAAATGCACGTTTTTATAATGTTATTCTTTGGCTTAGCCTTAGTTGATAGACTCCTCTTTGACAAGAGTGATGTTTTAAAAGAAGTTTATTTGATGTCATGCTCTTTTTGAAGTAAATCTTCTAATGCAAATGTTTTAATGGGACAGAGCTGATATCAGTTCCTTTCTAATCAAATTTGCCAGTAGACTCAGCGGGGTGCAACATGGATATTTAGCACCCCAGGGTAAAATACTCAATTGATTTTTTTTTTCTGAAATAAAATAGCAACAAATACAGTAGTGTTGAAACTGGACTGTACTGTTACAATTGTCCTGATCCATGAGATGTAATGACAATGTGTTGATTTTGATGTAATTTTGTAGGCAGTTTTTCTCAGTCGCTTTGGTACATTTCTCAGATCAGAATTGAAATTCTCAAAACGTCTAAGGTTACGTATGTAACCTCTGTTCCCTGAGAACAGGGAACGAGCGCTGCGTCTAGCTGACGCTATGGGGAACGCCCTCAGCGTGACTGGTGTCTGAAGCTACTATCGAATCACGGCAAAGTCTTTGACCGACGTCAGCCCATGACGTCATCAACGTGCGACCCGGAAGTATAAAAGGGCGCCGTGCCAACACATACACATCTTCTCGTCTGAAGGGACTGTATGGCAGATAGGCCCTGAAGCATGGCAACGCGACGCAGCGCTCGTTCCCTGTTCTCAGGGAACAGAGGTTACATACGTAACCTTAGACGTTCCCTTTCGAAAGGGAACTCTCGCTGCGTCTAGCTGACGCTATGGGGAACGATATACCAACGCCGCCATGCTGAGGGGAGTGTCTGCCCATTGGCAGTGACAACTGTCAACACAAGTAATTCATAGAAAAACCTGAGCGATTCCCCCTTAGGTCCCTGGGCTGACAATGACAGCACTCCCTACGGTCATAGCCCAAGCTATACAACTAAACGGAACCCTAACGCACTGCGTGGGGTTCCATCTAGACAGCTCGAAGGCCCGGGACCACTACTTCCACCGAAGGGGTCCCTTTAAGGGAATGTGGCTAGGGGACCCGAAGGAACCCCAGCCAGTCACTACTCGGGGAAAAAGTTCTCCCGAGTGCCACCAGGGAGGCCTGACCTGGTGCCCTAAGTGTTATGGACACTTCGGTTTAGCCAACCCTGTCTGTTCAAAACAGAGCCTCTGGATGGTGCCCAAGGGGCGTCCAAGCTAAGGGACTGAAACACTGGCAGTCCTACTTAGCCCGGAAATCAGAGACGGGTTATCCAAGAGAGTAATACTCAGCGTAGTGCTTTTCAACCCTTGCTATCGAGGGGAGTCTGCCTGCTCCAATCAAGGATCTACCAGGTGCTTATGTTTCAAAGCAGTAGGGAGGCCGAAAGGGCCTAATGACTGATCTAACAGGGAGGCCTCATGAGAGGCCTACGACCGTCTGACCAGGCTCAGGCGGCTGAGCACTCATAGACGACCCTCATTGAGGGGAGCAGCTGAGCCTGCCTGGCGAGTAACCTCCAGCTGTAGGCCCAACTACCACAAGTTCTCACAGAGAACTGGTAATCAAAGTGCCTAGCTCAGGAACTTCACCTTCAAGGAGGCCCTGTGGGCCTACTACTTGATAGCGGGTATTCCAGGGAGGCCTATAGAGGCCTACTACCTAACCGCAAGCCATGCTGGAAACCCAAGCATCCTGGCTCGGGACTCCGTCCTCAGGGAGGCCTAGTGAGGCCTACTACCTGACAGCAATACCGCCTGCTGAGGTTACCCTTGTTTTCTCAAGGAGGCCTAATGGAGGCCTACTACTTGACAGTCAAGCTACGCAGGCTAGTCGGGCATCCTGTTTAAGGAACCCGTCCTCAAGGGAGGCCTATTAAGGCCTACTACCTGATAACCAGCCTTTAGGGAGGCCTGGAGAGGCCTACTACCTGTTTGCAATACGTGCTAACTGTTTCAAATGACTGGGTCCCAGGAACACCTTAGGGAGGCCTGATGGGGCCTACTACCTCGTTCGATTGACCACAATCTGGGACTCGACAGTCAAGCTATGCAGGCTTTTCGAGCATCCTGTTTAAGGAACTCGCCCTCAAGGGAGGCCTATTAAGGCCTACTACCTGATAACCAGCCTTTAGGGAGGCCTGGAGAGGCCTGCTACCTGTTTGCAATGCGTGCTAACTGTCTCAGATGACTGGATCCCAGGAACACCATAGGGAGGCCTGATGGGCCTACTACCTTGTTCGAGTCAGGGAGGCCTATTAAGGCCTAGAATTAACAGCAGGCTTTCAGGGAGGCCTACAACCTGCCTCTGATAGTGACCACAATCTGGGAACTCACCCTCAGGAAAGCCTAGTAAGGTCTTAGGGTTGACAGCAGGCCTTCAGGGAGGCCTGATGAGGCCTACAACCTGCCTCTGGTAGTGATCACAACCTGAGAGCTCACCCTCAGGGAGGCCTAGTAAGGCCTTACAACTACCAGCGGGCCTTCGGGGAGGCCTGATGAGGCCTACAACCTGATAGCCTCCAGGCTAGCTGTCCTGATGCGGGTTGTAGTAATATTAGACCCTACGGCTCGTTTTCATGGAGGCCTGCTGAGGCCTAACACATGATAGCTACCCATTACTATGGGGACCCGTTCCAGGGAGGCTTGTAAAAGCCTACAAGCTGTACGAGTTTCGCAAAAACGAGAAATAACTGCCAGACAAACAAACTGACTGCTATTAAAACCAACGACTCTCAATGAGAGGAGGCCTCCGATCTAAGTGGTGTACAACAAAAGGTGACGGTGCCTCAGCAACGCGCCTCCTTCATCCACATACCAACTGACGCCGTAGCGATCAGTCGTAACAGAGACAAACTAATCCAACCTGCAGTGGCTTAGGGAACCGAAGACACATAGTAACCCTAAGCGGTAGACAAACACTACATTCTATCAGAAAAGTGTGCTACCGCCTAGTAATCCGCAAACATTTCAAAGAAAGAGCGGCGGCCTAAACACTACTCTCAAAATGAGAGGAGGCCCATCTTCTGATAACCATAAGCGGTGGCCTATATGGCGCCATCTTGACCAACCAGGGAAAGCCAACACACGCTCACATACACAGCCCAGATAATGGTGCTGTGTTAAAGCCTAACTAAGCAGGGGAAAGACAGTTCTCTCTGATGAATCATAAAAAGACATTTAAAAAGGAAAAAGGAGAGGGCTAGGATGTAACCGCCCTCAAGGGAAGTGATCCACCACCAACGCCCTCTTTGAGAGCGTTTGTCCTGGATCACCTCCCTCAGATCCTTTTTCCCCCACGGGAATCCCGTCTCCTCTGTGCCCCGCCCCTCCATGGGGGGGGGGAGTTGGGGGGGGCGCACGAGAGGAGACGCTGCCCTCTGGTCCTGCCTACGGTCCTCAGACCGTGAAGGACCAGGTCCCGCCTGCCTGGGTGGGGGCGCACATCTCAGCGGTATGCATGCTCTTAAATGCCGCTGAGCGCGCCTTCGCCTCCCTGAACTTTCCAACCACCGCCTCAACGGAGGTGCCGAAAAGTTCAGTAGGCGAAACCGGTGAATCGAGGAGAAAGTTTCCCTACTCTTTCTCCCCGATATCAGCCAGGCTCAGCCACAGATGCCTCTCCGTGACCACCATAGCCGCCCTAGAGCGGCCGATAGCAGCAGCAGTCTGCTTGGTGGCCCGGAGAAAAAGATCTGTGGTGCGCCGCAGCTCAGCAACCGCCTCAGGGGACAGCCCGGCCCCCTGGTCGAGATCCTCCAGCAGGTCCGCCTGGTACGCCTGAAACACCGCCATGGTGTGAAAAGCAGCACCAGCCTGACCTGCTGCCGTGTATGCCCCTGCCATTAAAGCACAACGTGATTTAGAGAGGCAGAGTTTGAGCTCTTCAGTGTTGATGCCCACGAAAAGCGAGAAAAGTTAGCAAACTTTCCTCGCCAGTCGGTAGCCTCAACACATATCCATATTCCCCTATCCCCTCGACATCAGCGAAGTTGAAACGCTGATGCTGATGAAAATTGGGTCGAATATGGATTCTTCCATGCCCCCTCGATCTCTGTAAGAAGATCAAGAAGGAATGGAAGGCTCATCTGAGCTGATGGTTTATGGCCAAGGAGAAATCGATCGTGCAATCTATCACGAGCGATCTCTCCTCTAACGCGCCAACATGGCAGCCGCAGCCTGCCTGCAGTACGTTCCATAACATTCATCAGCTCAGCACACACGGTCAAGGTGGCTGAGAGGATTCATACCACTCTCACCAGCCATCCCTAAGAGCACTTGCTGTTTGGTCTTGTTAGCCGCCAGATCGTCGCGACGATCGGCGAGCTGCATCTGAGAACCCATGATGTATGCCAACGCTCAGCCTCAGGTTGAGCGGGACAGCATCATCCAGTCCCAGATGCCAAACTCTCTTCCCTCAGGAAAAAAGCCAGACTAGAGTGGAGCGATCTCAGATTGAAAACCGCTCACACTCACACACAAACAACTTCAAATGAACTTGACTGTGCATGCTCTTGATCCCAGGCAGTAAATACACACTCGTGTGTATTTAATAATTGAATTTGTTTTACCTTAACTCGTATAGCAGTTTAAACAGACAGTCCCTGAAGACGAGAAAGATGTGTATGTGTTGGCACGGCGCCCTTTTATACTTCCGGGTCGCACGTTGATGACGTCATGGGCTGACGTCGGTCAAAGACTTTGCCGTGATTCGATAGTAGCTTCAGACACCAGTCCAGCCGAGGGCGTTCCCCATAGCGTCAGCTAGACGCAGCGAGAGTTCCCTTTCGAAAGGGAACTACCTGTTCAATCTTCACATCATTGTGTCACTTGTGCACATCAAGCCCATATCGGACAGCTCAAAAAGCAGTTTCTCATTTTTTTGCAAATGCTTTGGTAAATCCATGCAAATGATTATGTACAATTCTCTTCTGTTTCCTACAATATCACTAGCTTATGTCATGTTGATCAAAACATTTTTATAATGGGTCTCTGTTAAATAGTCTCACCCCCCACAGCATTAAGGCATTAGTTCATAGCATAAGTCTTTACATGCAAAATGGCTGAACAAGTTGACATAATATGTCAAGCATATTTCTATACATTTCCATTAGACTTTTTTTCTAAAGACATTCATTGTGGTGTGGATGAGAATTTGTGGCCCAACAGACAGGAACGTCATGAGGTATAGGAAGACTGTACTGTAATTCCAGCACTGCATGTGCAGTTTTCCCTAAGGAGATTGTCCTATGTTCACATTTCTACGTTTGTTTTGTTTGTTTGTTTGTTTGTTTGTTTGTTTGTTTGTTTGTTTGTTTGTTTTGTGCTATGCAGTGCTGTCTTTTCCATTCTGTATCGCAATGACATGGTCTGTTAACAAATTACAGTACAAACGATCTTGTCCAGTCTCTTGCAAACAAACTCCCACATACACTAAGGTGTAACCTACAATTTACAATAATTGTCATCAAAACTTTAGGCATAGTTTACATCAGAACATCCCTCCAGAGTACACTGTTATATTGACAACATGACTAAGCAATTTGACTGTTTTATCCGTACACAATGACACAAGGGCTGCATTTCCCGATAACGTTGTCTCTTAGCGCGCTACGAAGACTCTAAAGGTATAACTTAACTAAAGGTATACCATTTCTAGGTGTGTTCCTCGAACTATACCTTAGGAGGTTACTTAAGGTAAACCTTCTTAAGTGCGACGTTAGCAGGTGCTGTCCGTGGCGGCGGTGCTGAAGTGGCTTATATCGATAGCTCAAGAATCGATTATTTACTCTATGCAGGGGTTGTTTCACTGCTTTATGCTAATTTTTTATATTTTATTTTTTTATAAAAGAAGCACTTCAGAAATAGTTGAACTTGCAAACTAAATTTTATATAATTCTGACATGAGTAGGCTACGCGAACCAGCAATTTCATGCTCAACCGCATCATGCGTCAACCCGCTACACTAACTGGCAGTATGCCTTCACTGGCATTTGAAAGAGTCATTTATATTATTACAATATATTTTCCATAGTGTTTTAATTTACTCCACAATCAGGGATGATTGCCCAGCAGCTGCATTACATTATTGTGTAACTAATTTCTGTTACTAAATGAACGCACCGCCACCCCGAGGTGTTACTCAGCCCATATCCATCCCCAACCACCTCCAGAAAACTCCCCACGGCATAAAAACGGAGAGCCGCCAGCAGCTGGATTTCAGGGCTGAGAGGGTAGCTCCGTCCAGTTTGTCTCGACAAAGTTGGACCAACAAGATCTAAAAGCTGCTCAATTTGCTGTCGTGGCAGGCGAAATTTATTTTGAATAGCGGCTTCTGACATGGTAGCCAGGGGACTAAACTTTTCACGTATGAAATAGTGCATATACACTAAATGGCTCCGCGGACGGCGCCGTCTTTGATTTAGCACAACTATTCGCTGTCTCGCTGCCATAGTTTGACCAAACTCCCCTCCACAATCATTCCCTTTAAATAGGCTCCTAAGCTTTTCCTGTCTAATGGTTTGCCAGCTGATGTACCTTTGGATAATATAATTAAAAATCTAACAACCATTAGTGTAATGACAATTGTAATCCTTTCATTAAAAAAAATTAGCCTGATTGAACATTGGGTGTATATTACAACTTCAGAATTATATTCGTATAGACTGACATGTAAAGAAGCTTTTTGCACAGTGGTGGCCACTAGTGGAATTAACTGTCAATAGTGATAAGGCATGGCTAAGAGTGGTCCAGACCAACCTTACGAAAGTAATACTTACAGAAGGTATTCTTAACTAAGATAGTTTCGGGAAACACGTATTAACGTTAAGGTACACCTTAAGGTATAACTTAAGAACGACGTAGTGTTAAGAAGGTTTCGGGAAATGCAGCCCAGGACTTGTCATTCTGATGGCACTGACATGTTCATTGACACGGATATTTACTTTTGAGAGATGAACTAATGATTTTGAGCAAGAGACAGGCTTTTGCTGGTTATCCATGGTGTTTTTATTTGTACGAATTGTTTTGAGCAAGGCACTTACTGTTTCGCAAATGGCGAGGGTGATTTGAGAAATGTACCAAAGCGACTGAGGAAAAACTGTAATAACAGAAACAAAAAGTCACTGTGAGAATTTTTTTGTTGTTGTTGATACAGTTCACTATTTAAACAATTCATTTTGATTTAACACCATCATTATTGTATTAGGTTTCTCATTCAAACACGATTGAATCATGTTAAATCGTCTTGAAACTGTTACTTTTTGGCTTAACTCAATGTTTTCATTTCTAAAGAAATGTAATTATTGTTTTAATCAAAATAGGTCAAAATTTTATTTTAAGGGTTATTCAATTTACTTAAAATGCTTACACTTTATTTTGATGGTTCACTTTAGACATTCTAATTATAAGTAACATGTCAACTAACTCTCATTAGAGTATTAGTAGACTGTTAGGTTAGAGTTAGGTGTTAGGGTTCAGGTTAGTAGAATAAGTTGACGTAGTTAAAAAGTTTATTATAGTCAGTAATGTCTGTTGGATGAGTATCAAAAGAAAGTGTTAGCAGATATAAATAGACAGTCTACTAATACTCTAATGACTGGTAGTTGACATATAATTGCAAAGTTACTTAGTAAAATATCTAAAGTTGACATTCGAAATAAAGTGTTACCAATAAAACAAGTTAATCCAACAGGATACTTTCAAGATGGGTTAGGGTACTTATCTTAATTTCATCATGTTTTACCTCATTACTTAATCCTTTCGAGTTGAGACTGCATGAATGATTTTAGTTGTGTCAAAGTAGAATTATAGAAACTAGGAACAGGATTTTCACTATCCATCATGCTTTGCATGGTGCTGGATAGGGAAAGTAAATGATGAAATAATCACAGTGAAGTTCTTTTATACCTTTTTTTATCAAGATGATAAAATGGGGAGTTAATTATTAATGTTCTATTATTTAAAATAATTTCTGTTATGTAGAGCATGTTAAGGGCCTGCTACCATGTAAGTTGTTTTAATAAAATATCTTAATAAAATGTCATGGATGTAACCATGCTGCAACACCCAGCAAGAAAAGCTATATTTAGTTTGTTAGTATGTGTTATTATTCGTAGCTACACTCAAAAATATCTTACTTAAATTAACTCAATTAAATTATGGACAGTGTGGTTCCATGTGATTACTTCTACTCAAATACTTCAGGTAGGATGAACTTGATCGAATCAAGTTCCCTTTCAAGGGAACTCGCGCTGCGTCACCACTTTGGGAACGCCCCTGCGTGATTGCGTCGTGAAGCACGTATGTCATCAGTCCAATAGAGAGACGGAACGTCATAGGCGGGTGACGTCATAGACCCGGAAACTATAAAGCACACCGGCAAACACACGCCGTTAGCTTCTGTTGCCTTCAACAAGCGCTCTCTGTCACTCTGTCCCTGTCATTCTGTGTTGTGTCTGAGTTCAGACTTTTTTGTTTTCAAGTCACACTCACACTCACGTTTGTAGAGAGAAAAAAGCTATGGCGAGCGAACAACAGTTCAGACAGTGTGTTCCTCCCTGCTCACGCTACATTAGGAGCTGGGATACACACTTGATGTGTGTTGTTTGTCTGGGTGAGCAGCACGCGCAGTCGGCTCTCGAGGGTGCCGGCTGCGAGCATTGTGAGGCGCTGCCTCTTCGCATGCTGCGATCCCGCCGGGCACTCTTCGAGGAGGGCGTCCCGGTTCGCGCTCCCCACGGCACGGGTCCCGCTGCTGCTGAGGCTCAGCGACGACTTATGTCTTGGGGTTCGCAAAAGGATCTGTCGGAGGGGATGGAGACGGGCCCCGCCCTATCTCATCCTACACCCGGCAGATCCAGTGCCGCCTCTCTGGGTTCGGGAGCCCGCTCTGCGGATTCTCCCGCCCGGGGAGCGGCCGCGGTGTTACAGTTATCTTCCTCCGAAGAGGTCGATGTCTGTAGCATCGACGCAGGGGGTGAGGACTCGCCACTTCATTCCCCTGCTGGTGAGGAGCTGATGGATGTGCTGAGCAGAGCGGTGGCCAGATTACATATTGACTGGCCACCTGAACAACATGAGCGAGCTGCCGTAAAAAGCAGACTCCCCGCGCGCTCTGTTCAGCCTCCACGTAGGAGTCTGCCGTTTTTCCCGGACCTCCACACCGAGGTGTCGAGGTCTTGGAAGCGGCCCGTGTCTGCACGCATTTTCACCCCGCACTGTACAGCAATATCGCGGGGTTGAAAAGACACTGTTATGGTCAGATGCCCCGGGTTGAGCAGACGCTCGCGAGCCATCTCTCACCCGAGTCTGCGCCTGCCATAAAGGCTCCGACTTTGCCCACAAAACCGTTAAAAGTGACATCATCTTTTGTGGGCAAAGCGTACTTGGCAGCAGGTCAGGCTGCTGCGTGTCTGCACACTATGTCAATTGTGCAGGCATACCAGGCTGATCTGCTGCGAGACCTGGGTGAGAGCCACGAGATCGGAGTTGATACCGTCAATGAACTCCGATCTACAGCTGATCTCGCTCTCCGTGCCACCAAGGAGACGGCCCGATGCGTTGGCCGTTCTATGGCAGCCCTGGTGGCCACGGAGAGGCACTTGTGGCTCAATCTTACGGAGATTAAGGAACGTGATAAAAGCTTTTTGCTTGATGCGCCGCTGTCTCCGGGAGGCCTGTTCGTTGACGCTGTCACCACTGTTACCGACAGGTTCCTGGAGGCAAAGAAACAGGCGCCGGCGCTCAAGCAGTTCCTTCCCCGTAAGCCCCAGGTCTCGTCTGCTGCTGGGCGGGAGCAGCAGACCCCGAGTACGAGCTCCTCCCATAGGGCGCAGCAGAAAGTGAGTGTCACAACTCGTACACCCCCTCAGAAAGGGTCGTCGGGTGCGCGGCGCTCACAGGCGCAGCCTTCTAAGCCCAGGGCTGATCTGAGGACAGTCATCGTGGCGAGGAAGGCTGCGTCTAAGAAGTCCTGACGCCTCTGGGCCCAGGACAGTGAGGGTGATCCCCTCCGCGGGCGCACGGTGCTCACCGCTGTATACGGTACCCGTGTGTCCGCGGTACCCTCATGGGGTCAATCCGCCAACTCCGCCCGAGTGCCGGGGCACGGAGAAACCCCGCGGGTCATCCAAGGATGGCCCGCACCCTCTTCGGAGGGAAACTATGCCGTCGAGTCAGTCGTTCCCTGCCGGTTCGCCGCTTCAGGGGCTGGTACCCTTAGTAGATTTTGTGTCAGAGTGGGAGAATCTGCCTCACATATCTCGTTGGGTCCTGCGATGTGTAAGATTGGGGCACGCTATCCAGTTCAGATGCCGTCCCCCCAGCTTCAACGGGGTCCTCTCCACTGTGGTGGACCCCGAGCAGGCTCTGGTGATGACTCAGGAAGTACAGACTCTGCTGCAAAAGGGGGCTATAGAGAGGGTTCCCCCCCCAGACAGGGAGTCAGGCTTTTACAGCCGGTACTTCATAGTGCCAAAGAAGGATGGAGGGCTGCGCCCCATCTTGGATCTTCGCGTCCTGAACAGAGCCGTGGCAAAACTCAAGTTCAGGATGCTTACACTCAAACAGATCGTGTCTCAGATCAGGTCCGAGGACTGGTTCTGATCTAGATCTCAAAGATGCATATTTTCATATATCCATCCTTCCGCAGCACAGGAAGTTCCTGAGGTTCGCTTTCAGGGGAGAAGCGTACCAATATCGGGTGCTTCCTTTCGGTCTAGCTCTTTCACCCCGCACGTTCACGAAGTGTGTGGATGCTGCTCTGGTCCCCTTACGCTTACAGGGGATCCGCATTCTCAATAACATCGACGACTGGCTGATACTGGCGCAGTTAGCGCGTCTCGCGGTTCAGCATCGAGATGTTGTTCTCGCCCATATGAGGAGGTTGGGGCTGAGGCTCAACTCCAAGAAGAGTGTTCTTTCTCCTGTGCAAAAGATCACTTATCTCGGTGTGAGTTGGGATTCGGTCTCTATGCAGGCTCGTCTGTCAGAGCCTCGCGTAGGGTTGATCCTCTCAGCCATGAAAGGGGTGAAGCTAGACCAGCCGCTCACTGTAAAATAGTTTCAGAGATTGTTAGGTCTGATGGCAGCCGCGTCCAACGTGATTCCTTCGGGCCTGCTGTTCATGAGACCGTTACAGTGGTGGCTCAAGACCAGGGGCTTTTCCCCGAGGGGAAACCCCTTTCGCGTAATCAAGGCAACGCGGCGGTGTCTCAGCACCTTGGTTATGTGGAAGGACCCTTGGTTCCTGACCCAGGGCCCGTCCCTGGGGGCACCGTGTCAGCGTGCGTCTCTGACCACGGATGCCTCCCTGACGGGCTGGGGGGCGACCATGAGTGGTCGTTCAGCCCAGGGTCTGTGGCAGGAACACCAGCGTTCGTGGCACATAAATTGCCTGGAAATGTTGGCGGTGTTTCAGGCCCTGAAACACTTCCTGCCACATCTCAGGGGCCATCATGTGCTTGTTCGCACAGACAGCACATCGGTGGTCTCCTACATCAACCATCAGGGGGGTTTGAGGTCCCGTCGCTTATACAAGTTTGCACGCCTTATTCTCCTCTGGGCCCAGGGAAAGTTGCTGTCAGTCAGGGCAATGTACATTCCAGGGCGGTTGAATGTGGAAGCAGACGCCCTGTCGAGGCAGGGGCCGAGGCCCGGGGAGTGGAGGCTTCCCACAGAGGTAGTGGAGCTCCTTTGGGAGAAGTTCGGCAGGGCTCAAGTGGACCTGTTCGCCACTCATGACAATTCGAATTGTCGTCTGTGGTTCTCCCTGTCGCCCCCAGCTCCTCTCGGACTGGACGCGTTGGTACAGGAGTGGCCGAGGCTGCCCCTGTACGCTTTTCCCCCGATTGCTCTGCTTCCGGGAGTTCTAGAGAGAGTGCGTCGGGACGGGGCCCGTCTTCTGCTAGTAGCCCCGTTCTGGCCGGGCCGGGTATGGTTCTCGGACCTAGTGTCTCTCCTCGACGGCTCTCCCCTGGAGATTCCTATCAGGAGGGACCTTCTCTCTCAGGCGGGCGGAATCTTCGTACACCCCCGCCCGGAGTTGTGGAAACTGTGGGCTTGGCCTCTGAGGGGGCCCAGCTCATAAGTTCCGGTCTCTCAACCGAGGTTGTTGAGACCATTCTTCACTCCAGAGCTCCCTCTACGAGGAAACTTTACTTTCTAAAGTGGAGACTCTTCACCTTATGGTGTCGAGATCGCCTGCGGGATCCAGTTAACTGCCCTGCGAGCGTGGTGCTGGAGTTCCTGCAGGAGAGATTCTCTGCTGGGTTAGCTCCCTCCACACTGAAGGTGTATGTGGCGGCCATAGCAGCTTACCACACTCCTTTGAGTGGAGTTTCTTTAGGGCGACACCCGCTAGTAACCCGTTTCCTCCGTGGAACTTTGAGACTGAGACCTGTGACACGCACCAGGGTGCCGGCCTGGGACTTATCCATCGTCCTTCAAGGCCTGTCCGAGGCTCCCTTCGAGCCACTCGAGGATGTTCCAGAGAAGTTTCACTTTAAAAACCTTATTTCTCCTTGCTATATATTCCCTTAAAAGAATAGGGGACTTGCAAGCCCTCTCTGTTGCACCCTCGTGCTTGGAGTTTTCCCCGGGCATGGCTAAGGCCTTTCTCTCTCCGAGGCCCGGGTATATTCCTAAGGTCCTCACTAACCCAGTGAGACCTATTGTTCTCCAGGCCTTCTGTCCTCCTCCCTTCACGACGTCAGACCAGGAAAAATTAAATCTGCTTTGTCCTGTTCGCGCACTAGACGCTTATGTCCACAGAGCTGCCCTGTGGAGGAAAACTGATCAACTGTCTCTCTGTTACGGGCCTCCCTCGAGAGGAGGTCCAGTTTCAAAGCAGAGAATGAGCAAGTGGGTGGTTGAGGCTATCTCACTTGCTTATGTGGCGGCCGGACAGCCCTCCCCTCTAGCTGTTCGGTCCCACTCCACTAGGAGTATGGCTGCCTCTCAAGCTCTTTTAGCAGGGGCCTCCCTGCAGGAAGTTTGTGATGCGGCGGGATGGTCCTCGCCGCATACGTTCATCAGATTCTATGAACTTGATGTCAATGCTACTCCGGGGTCTCGGGTGCTCGCCTCTTAACTCGTGCCACAGGCGGGCATTCAGACTCGCACGGGGACGTGGGTATTCTCGTTCCCAAAGCGGTGACGCAGCGCGAGTTCCCTTGAAAGGGAACGTCTCGGTTACGACTGTAACCTTAGTTCCCTGAATAGGGAACGAGACGCTGCGTCACCCTGTCATGCTCCTCGCATGCCCGCAAGCACCTTGTTTCAGGCCTTCTTCAGAAGCTAACGGCGTGTGTTTGCCGGTGTGCTTTATAGTTTCCGGGTCTATGAAGTCACCCGCCTATGACGTTCCGTCTCTCTATTGGACTGATGACATACGTGCTTCACGACGCAATCACGCAGGGGCGTTCCCAAAGCGGTGACGCAGCGTCTCGTTCCCTATTCAGGGAACTAAGGTTACAGTCGTAACCGAGACGTTATTTGGACATGTTTAAGCTTACTCAATTCAGTTAAGTTCATTATACATGACGTATTTGAGTATAGATAACATGTTTCCATTATGTAGAACCACTGTCCATAATTAAATTGAGTTAGTTTAAAGTATCATGCCAACATCCACTGTGTGTGTGCGTTTGTGTGTGGTCCTTACATTATGGGGGTATAACTTCAGAATCATACAGAATTATCTTTTTTGAAAATAGCAGAACGTTTTTTGTGTAGGTTTAGTGGCAGGGTTAGTGTCGGGGGATAGAATGTCTATGGAATGTCCCCATAAAACATGGAAACCCAACATTTATTCCATCCATTATCCTTGGACACTCAAAAATCCAGTAGAGTGCAAGTTGTATCTTGTGCCCACTGGCATAGCAACAAGGCTAAGTCATAACATACGTACAGCACATGCAACTGGCCCCAGGGTTCTGGCCAGAATCCACTTACATTTCCTTGGAAAAGCTTGCTTTCATTAGAGGACGACTCAAGCTTTTTACAAGTTAATGCTTTTATCCAAAGCCACTAACCGTACACGTCTTAGATGAACAGTCCCCTTGGAGCAACCTGGGGTTAAGTGCCTTGCTCAAGGACGCAGTGGTGATCATTACACTGCCCTTTTGTTCACTGAACGCCTTTGAGGGATTTTAACCTACAACCTTTTAGTAACCACCTCAGATCGCTAACCACAAGGCTACATGACCTACATTGTCATAGACTCAATGTGGACTTTAATACTTTCCAGATTGAAATCTAATCAAAGCTCTACTGATATAACAGCTTCAAACAGCAACCAATGTCAAACATCCAGCAAAACACCATTCAGTAGTGCACTGAGAGACACTAAACAGTCCTAATTGGAGTGTGCCAGCTGACAGAGGTAATGCAACAGGGCTAAGTCACCATGCACAGATGTCTGATGGGAAAATATGATTAAAGAAAAAAAGACATAAGGAAGAAAAAGAAGCATGACTGGCTTACTTGATTAGCATAATAGAGGAAATAGGGGATATTGAGCTATATATGTAGTTGTCACATTACCTCCAAGTATTTCTCAAGGTTTATATTTGCTAATGAATTCTGCATAGACACATACCTTGAAGTCTTGGCTATGAAAAAAACAAAACAATTATTGAACATTTCTACCACTTTTTCCATCAGGAAAAATTTATTGAATATGCACTATACACTGAATAATAATATACCTTGAACTTTTGTGACCTTCTGACAACATGTTATCTTTTATAACTTACTTACGCCTATTACCCCTACTGGGGCAAAGGCCACCAACAAGGGCTCTCCAGGCATCTCTGTCCTGGGCCAGTCTCTCCATCTGTCCTCAAGTGCGACCTGTACTCTTGACATCGACGTCCAGGTCTCGGCGCCAGCTGTTTCGAGGTCGGCCTCTCTTTCTTACCCAATGGGGGTTCCATGTAAGGGCTTGCCTAGTGATGTTGGAAGCCGGTTTACGAAGAGTGTGTCCTAACCATCTCCAGTGACGTTGGAGGATCTTTCGTCTGTTGGTTTTTAGCTTGTGCGCTGCCCGGGTACCTGGTTGCTGATGGTATCGGGCCATCTGATCTGGAGGATGCGCCGCAGACATGTGTTGATAAATGTCTGTATATTTTTGGCGGTGGTTACAGTGGTCCTCCATGTTTCAGTGCCATAGAGCAGAACTGACTTCACATTTGTGTTATATATATATATATATATATATATATATATATATATATATATATATATATATATATATATATATATATATATATATAAAGCATTTAAAGTCCCTTAATTCTAGATTAAACTAAAATCCAATGTGAATTTGTTAAGGTAAAACCTTTAAAAACAACAATGGAAAGCTAACCATAAGCTTAATATTAATTCTCTCTTTGTTGACTGAAAGGATGAGCTGTTTAGCAACAACGCACATCCTCCACAACTGAGCAAAAACACGGATTATATATCCCCATTTATAACAGAAATTGGCCATGACAGAGAACCTACCGAGGGAGATATATGTTTGACGCAGATTGATGAATGTTCTCCTACACTGTAGCCCTGCCTTTAAGCATTGACTAATTCATAGATGCCAACAATACACAAACTCTATGTGCCTGTAGACTCTGGGTGGTTTCACACAGACGATGTGCACCAGCAAGGGCAATTCAAAAGCGTGAATGTGAAAATGCGACATTCGCATTCATGACTAGAAATAACTAGTTCCAGGAAAATGTGACGCCCATCGGTATGAAGCTGCCTTTGGAGCAGATAATGGATTTCTGTATAATAAGCTGTGTTAATTAGGCTCATTATAAGAACTTGATAAAATGAATTAACTGACCAATTAGAGCCACTCAACTAATTCATCTTGGTTAGAGAATAGAGCCTCATATACCTCTGAAGAGATATATGTATTATAAAAGCTATCAGGATGGTATTAATCAAGACTACGAGAAAGACTTTGCTGATTAATCAAATTCAGAGCGCCATTTATTGCACTGGGATTTGTGGGTATAGTTTTAGAAAAATGCTCTGTCATTCTCAGATCCTTCCCAAATCAGCTTATTACTCCAATACTCCAATTCATCATGGCTGCATCCATCACTGTCTGAGACAATAGAGATGATTCCCCTGCTTAAATGCTGCCAGCACTGAGCTGATGGATCCTCACAGCTACAAAGAAATGCCTCGCTGACTTACAGATGAGAATATGTGCTGACTGGAGTTTTAAACCCAGTTTAGCACTGTCACAGTGTGCCATTCCTGAACTCCATAATAGCTACAGTTATATGCATCTGTCATGTATAGGCTTGCCGTTATGGCCATTATTGATTTTTTTGCAGATGTTATGTAAATTATTCTGAAACATTATATGAAAATGTTTTTGTATAACTGCACGAATATCTGTAGTGGTGGGTTTTTTTTCAGTGATTCTTACTCCAGGTTACATTATTACACCAGTAGGGGGTTCCAAATTACTGTCTTTATGAGTGAGTCATTGAATCATTCATTCAAATGTTTAATGTGAAACAAATTAATTAATCACTCAAATTATTTGCTAAAAAAGGTAATTTTTTTGGGGGGGAACAAATAAATTATTTATAAAGGAGTCATTGAATCATTCAACCGATTCTTTCAAAAATGCTCACTAATTTAGGCATTAAACCCTAGGCCTACTGTGTTGCTCAGAGCCAGAACGGTTAGAGTCCCCAATATACTTCAAGCGAAATCGAAGAATGAACTGGTGTGACGTCATTTCTAACAAAACCAGGCCAAATGAAGTTAATTTGAAGTTCGTTTCGGGAGCTCAGAACAGCTTTGGCTTCGTTAAGAACTGTTTCCGTTTACTGAGCGACAAAGTTATTAAGAATATTGTGTCCAAAGTATTTTTTGTTTGTTTGTTTGTTTATTGAGCAAGATGTTTATATCAAAACAATTGTTTATTGAACAAAGTTAATATTGAAGTAATATCACACTCACTATCGTGTCTGAATATTAGTAAGCTTTGATTTTCTTGTTCTCATTCAAAATATCTCACAAACAAATCAGTCCATCAGTCAAAACAATGTAATTTGAACACCCAGACTGAAGCATTTCCAAAGATTCGGTTTTAATGAGAACTGAATCAGTCTTATAGCCTGGGGAACTCATTCCCAGAATGGAGAGCTTCAACCAATTCATAGTAGGGCTACCATGACTGGAGTAAGCCTTGTATTCATTTACAATCGCAAAGTGTTTAGCATACAGTAGGATGTGCAGACAGGTACTACCAACTCAACTAGCAGTCACGCAGTCAATCAATCACAGCTCAGGCCTGCTGCTTCTAACTGCAGCCATCCGTCATCTCAGTATCTTCCTCTTAGACAACAGTGATGGATCATCAGCAGCGCATTCTGTCAGCACCGTAAGCGACAGCCCTCAGTGGGTCGGCCGCATCCCACTGAAGGAGGTACGATATGGGCTTGCAGTGCACAATGAGATTTAATGGAACTGCTGTTCAAATACAGTTTAAGGTATCTGACTATATCAGGATAATTAATTTGGATAATACAGACTTAAATGGCCTTGGGCAGTTATAAAATAAGACCTATTAAAGTATTTTAGTAGAAAGACTTTAAAAATCCCCCTGGCTGGAAAGGTCTCGTTCTGATTTATGAAAACTGCTGTAGGTCAACGGTGTACTTCAGATCATGCTCTCAACCCCTAGCTCATCAACTTTAAATTGGAGAACGGCTTTAACTTGGATTATTGTGCCCTGCAGACCTCTGGTCTACTGAAAATTGCATCAAAGCCCAGCCCTGGCACAGCTGGGAACCAAGAGGGAAAAACCCCCAGCAGAACAGAATTGCGTTTGGTTCCTTTAACGGTTCTCGCACATAAATATTCTGCCGTTAATCTGTTTTCTGCAAAACTATTGAATTAAAAAAAAACATACAACGCAAACAATTCCCCAACAAATGATTCTTACGAACTGATTATTTTTAGTGAATCAACACTAGTCTGATTCCTGGATGAATGATTCTTATTAGCGGATTCTTTTTTTAGAGTTAAACCAGAATCACCCACTAACTTGTGCCTTAAACTGACATTCCCAGAATTCCCTGCATGCGTGACACTTGACATTTGATGGTTTTTTATATTAATTTCATATTATAATATCAGTTATGTTGCAACTAATGTTGAAATAGTTTTTATTATTATTTTTCAGTATCATTTGTGTTAAAATGTTGGTGTTTCATATATACCTTCTATATATTACTATTTACCTTAGCTTGTGGAAAAGCTACTTTGAAACATTTTAATGAATGTGGCTTTCTCTTTACTCTGTTATTATGGTGGTTGTCAGTATATGTTAAAGGTTCAAAACAAATTTTAGTACTAGCGTGGCCTAATTCAGAAAAAAAGCTGCTTTACTGGTTTAATTTTATTTTTAATGTTTCGTAAATTACAGTTTTTAAATTGTCAATTGTACAGGTTGCTCTATAAATTTACAATTGTACAGTATTTTATAGAATTAATCTGGCAACCACAGCTGCCATTTTTTTCTTTAAAAAACAGGATTTTTTTCTCTTTTCAGCAGACTTTGTCTTCTTCATGTCAGCAACTGTGTGCTAAATGACAGATAGAAGACCACAGAAGAGGTTGGAAATGTTCATTTTAGAAATGTTAGCTAGACAGACATCGATTTTGTTCGCTTTAGTGTGAGGAGTCAAGCCAGAGTCTGTAAGCAAAGGCAACTAAATCCTCTTATACCAGTCGCTGTTTATAATCCTTCCATCTTCCTTAACATCCAGATGAAAGAGTGATACAAGCTATCTTGTTGTTCCTCCCTCTCTCTCTCTCTCTCTCTCTCTCTCTCCCTCTCTCTCTCTCTCTCTCTCTCTCTTTGTCTTTCCTTGACCTCCTTGTGTAATCTGACAGTGAAAATTAACTAAATGAAAGTTGTACTTATATCCCTTTAGCCTTCGCTTCGTGTTGGCTGAAGGTACAGATGGGTTCGATTTTATTAGCTGTGTTTAAGTGAGCTTCTCTATCCTTTCGTCCCTAGAGCTCTGCCTGGATCTGAATCCGTCTGTCGGGAAGACTTATGCTCAACACGCTGCGTGCTTTGCCTGAGAAATGTGAGGCATCTGTGAATGAAAAGCTATTTTTATTATAATGATGTGCCTTAGATTACCATTGATCTGTTTACAAGACCTTTATTGAATAAGTGGGCATAACGGCAAGACAAGGGAGATGTGCATCAGCCAAAATCTCATGACATTTTCAGAGGATCCAGAAGTTGCAGTTTCATGGAAAGGCCAGTTAAATCATTGAGATTCTCCATCCAGGCTTAAATCATTCAAAGATTTCCCATCTCCATTGGAGGGATTCTCAAGGTATCTGGAATCAATAGTGCTCAATGATTCTTACAGAAGTGCAGTATTATTAAAATTCATTGGTTTTCCCCTACGAGGATCCCAGATTTATTCTATTCAGAGCCAGTACACTCTGAACTTCCATTTCTTAGTGTGATTACATAAACACAAATACACAGCAACATACAAAGCTTACAAATAAGACATACTCTATACCTACTTATAAAGTAGGTATAGAATATATCTTGTTTGTAAGCAAAATTCCTGGCAGTGTTCACCGCTTCCTCTGCAAAACCCACTCTCAATTGCCATTGCATTGTATATTCTATATTGTACATTCAGTTTGCTTGCTATTGTAATATACTGTAAGCAGTGTGGGGTGAATTCAAAAAACAGTTCTGACACTTTTACATGCAAAAACCTGTGCCTTATTAATTTACTAAACACAGCCCAGTTTCATCAAATGTCACTTGAGTGAATGTGGTTTAACCAAGTACATAACATGTTCCTGGATAAACATCCTTGTTGATCCCGGAACAACATTCCAATAAACCAATCAGATTTGAGGGATAGGTTTATAGTTAATGTCAAATTTAAACAAAGATTAGGTGCAGTCCTGGAGGTTGGTCCTGGAGCGCCACTGTCCTGCAGAGTTTAACTCCAATTTGCCACACCTCCAGGAGCAGGATTGGACACCCCTGGTCTACACCTTGTTCACCAATTATTTCCCTCTGATTTTAGGGATACGTTATGGGTAGGGTTAGGACTTTTTTTGGACCGGTATGTTGATTCAAGAACACATCTTACTTGGCAAATCACAGTAACATGCTACTTATGCTGGAACAATGCCATGTTTAAAATTAAATTGTCAATGTGATTTTTTTGTTCAAATTGTGCCTATACAATTAGGCCAAATAAGTCAAATAGCCTAAATATATAAATAGACTGGTGCGACTCCCTATTGTGAGAAAAGACAAAAAAATACGATAAAAAAATGTAGGGCCGAAATTTTGTCCATCGGGAATTGATTGGTTTGTTTTTGCTGTGATCTCATGTGAGTGACAGGTTGTCCCACTCTCGTGCCAGTAAACACATCCTCAGAAAAAGAAAAAAAAAGAGATGATGTTGCAAGAGCGGAGGGGAAGTTATTTTGGTTAAAGATTACAAGGGCACAAGATTTTTAAAGAAATTATGTGCACAGAATCATTTCTGCACAGAAGGTTTTTAACCAAACAATTTCTCTTTAAGGGAAATATTCAATGTTGTTTTTTATTTCTCTCTCTCTCTCTCTCTCTCTCTCTCTCTCTCTCTCTCTCTCTCTCTCTCTTTACACCAACCTATATACTGTTAGGTGTACATGACTGTGAAATGAAAGTAGAAAAACACATTGCTTCAAATAATAACATTTCCTCTCTCTGTATTGTGGCGAAACACAAGAACTATGAAATATGATACAGCTTGAAAATAAACGTCTACAGTCTTAGAGCTCTCGTGAGCAACACTACAGCACCTTCTGTAAAATCCCCTCGCCTTTTCCCCAATTCAACCCCAGAGCTGACAGCATTCCAGATGTCTCCTGTAAGACCACTTTAAGCAGAAACACAATAACCTGTGGCATTTCTGGGAGATCAAACGCAGCCCGCTTCAGAGCGCTGTACACCAAAAGAGTGCCCTCAGAACACAACCCTTCCCACGTCTCAGAGCCGCTCTGTCTGACCATCATTACACATCATCCAAAGCCTCTCTGTAGTGTGAGGTTAGAGGTGAGGATGAGTCAGGTGTGCACTGAGGAAGAGCAAGAGGGGGGGTTAAGAGTGGTCCTGATTGTAAGAAGCTAGACACCGTGTATTTTGAAAGCCGGAATACAGATGGCAAGGATAAATCTAACGGCCATGAAACATGTTGAACATCAATTGGGCGATATATTATATATTGTCGAATCATAAAATAAAAAAAATATGTGAAAGGAAAAGCATGGTGAGAATGTGTTATGAGAATCGCATAAAAACTGTGCGTTTTCTCAGCGCATGCCACTCATTCGTGAGACACTAAGCACGCTCCGTCGAGGTGCAAGAATGCTTGTTAATTGGCCCGTGAATCAGATTGGTTTATCCTTGGAGCCAGATAAGGGATCCATAATTTATCTGAGACAAAAAAGAGCAAAAGAAATGTAATTATTTTCCTGTTCAGTAGAGCATGTGGAGACGAGGAGGACTCTGATGATTATTGAATTCTCACCGTCTTCTATTACATGCTGTATCCGCAGCCGGAACTGTGGGGAGCTGGTGAGGGTTCTGTGGCTCCCCGCAAAGTTCATCCGTTCGGCGGTTCTAAGGAGGCGTTGCGCTGCGGTTTTATTGGCATCGGCCGTGTTTGTCTTCCTACAGGAACAGCTGAGGCGGATGCGAGATCGGGTCTGTGAAAAGAGCAGCTGGGGGAAAACTATGATGTGTACTTGGCTCCCTACTGGGACGCCCTGAAAGCACAGGAGAGAAGTTCATGGTGCACACAAATGGATGTAATCTGATCCAGGGTGTGTGTAATCAAATTAGCGTTTGTTCAAGGTTTGTCATTTATGATCGGAGTTTATGAACTTCAGACCAAACAAAAAGATAAAATAAACTAGCATTAAAAAATTTGGATGAAACACTTGTTGCAGAGGATACCGTGGATATGTATTCCCTTGAATAAATAAATGAACAAAATAAAGCATGAATAAGCCTATTCTTGTAACAGGGATTTAGTTCTAGTTCTGCACAAATTAGTTCACTACTAAAAACACTACTCAGTGTGTATGTATGCATGCAGGGCCATAGCTAGGGCCCCAAAGCAAATTACAGGTATGGGGCCAACACACCAACTTTTGTTAGCCTTATATGTTGTCTCAGTTTGGAGTTTATTTACCCCTTCACAACTTGTATATGTATAGCAATGATGTTGTTCTAAAGCTGTATTACCTTATTTTTTCGGATTACAAAAGGAATTGTAATTGGTTTGTGGGTCCCTCTCGATTGAAATCGCATTCCCATGCCCCCCTGGATTGAAATTGTGTTCGAGGGGGTTCCCCGTGGATTAAATCACACACATACCCCCACTCCCCCAAGCTGGGGGCCCAGAAAATCGTCAACACCTTTAGCGACGGCCCTGTACGTATGATTATGTAACTTATATATTATCATATATAAATGTATATATAAACTATTATTCAAAAGGCTGACCACTATAAGATGTTTTAAGGTTTTAGAAAGAAGTCAGATAAAAAATACAGTAAAGCCAGTAATATTATGAAATAATATTACAATTTAAAACAACTTATCTATTTTCAGCCATAACTCTTCAGTGTCACATGACCCTTCAGAAATCATTGTAATATGCTGAATTAGCTAAATTATTATCAATGTTGAAAATGTTGAAAGGGAACAGCATTTATTTAAAATATAAACATTTTGAAATATTATAAATGTCAAATTATCACTTTTGATCAATTTAATGTATCCTTGTAAAATAAAAGCAATCTGACCCCAAACCTTTGAATGGTATTGTAAATTCATTCATTCGTTTGTTTGTGCGTTTGTTCATTCGTTCATTTTTGGAAAATCAATGAAATCAATTAATGATACTGATCGAAAAGCCCATGTGGTTAGTAATATATGAGAAAGCGGATGAGTGACGGCAGAACATCTAAATGACAGGATATAAAGTCAGGTAGAGTAAAAATGAAAACGCATAAAAAGAAAAGGAAGCAAGCTAGAACTCTCACCTCCATCTGTGCCTAATCTTTGACTCAATTGCAGCTCTAATAACAAGGTGGAGGAGATTACACTCTTCCACCCTCAAAAACTCTTCCATTTCACCCCTCGCTCAAGCCATGATTACTGTTTCCAAGGCAACAGTTCCAGAATGTCTCCATGGCAGTGACAGTGTCCTCTCTGGAGTTTATGTCCACACTGTGGTCAGAGGGAAAGAACATTCTCTTCTTTTAGAAGACAAAGCCGCCCTCGGTACCAGAAGTAGTTTTAGAGCTGTTGGCCTCCACCTCTAGTCCCCTATTGTCCCAGAAAAAGAGACAGAAGGAGCGAGAGAGGGAGAGATAACCCGGAAGGCAGGTAGAAAGAAGGACACCTTGCACTGCTGTAATTGAATCACTACTCATCAGTGACGCTGCTGTGATTTTCTTGGCCAGGACTGATTCCAGGGTCATGCTGAGGTACTACTGCTTACACACGAACGCACATGTTGTGTCTTCATATTTTATGGGGACTTTCCATAGATGTAATGATTTCTAAACTGTACAAGTTGTATATTATATCGCTTAACCCTAAACCTGATTTAAAAGCTGTTTTCCTTATAGGGACCAAAAATGTCATCCTTGTGGGGACATTTTGTCCCCATAACATAGAGTTTACAAGGACCACAAACAGAGATTATTGCTTTTAAATACAGCCCTTCCCTCCATGTCTGTCTAAAGGCCTGTTCATGTCAAGAATATCGACTACAACAGTAACTATATTTGTGTGCACATCAATCCTAGATAAAGTTCTGCTTATTGTGTCACACGTCTGTCTTGTCCTGAGCAGCACATGTGGTGGTTTTAGGTGTGTTCGACATCGGCTGCGTCTGGATGTAACCGTTTGGCGAGAGTAGCCGCATGCAGGCGGGGAGGAGCTGCAAATGGAGACATGAAGTCGGACGCTTTCTGCTTCCCGCAGTGATGCTTGCGCTGTGTTTGCATACTTTATCACAGCTGAAGTGAAATAAATTCAATATTTGGCAATACACAGACGTTTCAGAGACATTATTGTCATGTAATACTTTATGCACTGCTTAATACAGCAATCACTTGTACAAGAATAAAGTTCAACATATAAGCCTAAACTATCAATGAAGTGGGGTCTACTTTTTTTATCAGTTTTATTTTGATAAACATGACAATATAACATCGTGACTACATGAAAGGAGGTTTTACTGTTATAAAAAAACAGATGTGTGAGCATTAGTGGAACTGAAGGTTCTAGAATAAACACGAAACGCACGTGATTGCTTTCAATCTGGCCAATCGTGGAACAGCTGTGTCGTCATCAGAGTCCGTGCAGTCTGGTGCAGCCACTCTAGAGAAACTGCACCGGCTGTATTAGCCGACTGCACTCGAATCGCTCTCGCGGTGCTTTGATGCGGCACTGTCACGTGGTATCAGCGCTGTCTCAAGTCGGACAAAATTTCTATCCGGCATGCACTGCTTCAAGTCAGCCGCTGATCAGTCTGCGCATCGCTGTATCAAGTCGAACAAGCCTTTTGTCATGTTTTGGTGTGATGTCATGTCTCTGGTCCCTTGTCACCCCGCCCTTCTTGTTATCTCATTCTTGGTTTATTTGCCCCACCTGTTCTCCCGCATTTCCTACTTGACTTGTCCCCCTTTATTATCTCATTGTGTCTTCAGTCCTGTGCTGGTTCATTGTCGTGGTATGTCTTATGTCGTCTGTTTCCTGCCGTGTTCCTTCTCCTTGTATTTAGTTTATTTTAAATTAGATTTTCTCCCACGTGGGTATTTGTTTTGTGTTTATTTTTATTATTTACAATAAATACTCATTCCTATCTGCACTTGAGTCCTCGCTCCATTTTTCCCTATCGCTACGTAACATATTGTAATTCCATCTGGTCAGGTAGATTCTGATTGGCTGTCAATGTTTGTAACATTGTTATCAAATTGATTCAGACGACATCATTCCTCTGTGTCATTATTGTTATAGTTGCGGTGTGGACTTCTCACATAATTATAATGATTATTAAACCTTTATATTTATCATTATAGTTATTAGCTGCTTTTCAACCGTCGGGCTGAACGGCTCTAAGAATGGCTAGGAACGGTTCCAGTTATATTTCCACTTGAGCTTGGTTTGGCACAGAACGATTACAAACCGTTCTCGGCCCGGAATTCTGTTAAGGCCTTTGCACACTGAGTCCGTCCGAAATTCGCATGCGAAATTTTCGCACGTCAAAAAATAAATTCGACCTCACGTTATGTCAATCACGCTTGCACACTGCCTCCGAAACTTTCGTCCGTCAAAAAAAAATTCGGAACAGGTATGATTTTCTGCGTTTTTCGCATCCGTAAAGCCAGATTTGGTCACAGGTCTCCCTCACAGTCATCCTTCAGTGCTGATGCCCAACCTAAAACTGCTGGCAATGGTGGTGAATAAATTGCCAGTGCTCAGATAACTACAATTATATATACAAATATTATTGTATCAAAAATACTACAAATATTATTATATCACAGCTATAATTATAGCACACCAAGTCCCTGTAAACCGTGTGTGTGTGTGTGTGTGTGCGCACGTGCGGATCCATACCTTAGACATACTGCCAGTCTCTGTTCAGGTCAATTGATTCACGGAAATTGGTGGTCTTCTTTTTAATATGTGGCTCCAGAATCGCTAGCAAAGCATCAAACTGAGCCACTGACATTCTAAAGTAAACTTTGAATCGGTCTGGATAATCCCGCAGCTCCTTGATAAGGAGGTGGAACTCTCCATCCTCTCTACGCGATCGCAGGAGTGGATGGACCCAACATTTCCTCTTTCCTTTTCTCTTTTTAAGAAGAGAAAGGACAAAAAAATCATCCTAACTACTTGAAGACACAATTGTGTATTGTTTTGGGTTTTTTTCGAAACGCATTCATTAATACGCATCAAACTGAGTGGCAAGGTCTCTGTGCATGACAAATTTTTCGGATCACGAATACGAAAAAACGCATTCGAAAATTTCGGACTCAGTGTGCAAAGGCCTTTAGAATTTGTGTAGTGACATCACCACTCAGGATTGGTCACTTGTCTGTTGCCTGGCTGCCAGTTTCTTTGTAACTGTCCAAGCGCACTTAAGTTAATAAAAATTTTTTAAAGAAATATCTTATCATCCTCCACAAAGCTGTGGTCACGACTTACATCTCATATAGTCTTTAAACCCTTATGTTACCAAGGCAAAGATTGACGCATTGTATTACATTCCAAAGAGCATTATATATTAAATAATTCCATTGAATATTCCAATGAAACCATATTTCATTTCAGTATATTACATATTTTACAGTATTTTAATTCAGCATTTTATATCTATGTTTGTGTAATTTATACATATATATAAATATTACGCATTTTTAATAAGTATAGTTATACACATTTTTATAGGCCAAAATATTAATGGTGGAACGGTACACAAAACTGACGGTACAGTATGTACCTCGCGGTTCGGTACGGGTTTGGTACAGCAGTTTTACAAAATTGCTTTTTATTGATTTTTATTAAACAGTGGTTCAAAATATGTGTCTGTCCTTAAATTAATTAAATTATAACTAAAAGTTTATTTAAGATATTGCTGTAAAATATATTGGGAGCCCTTACTTGCACATTAATATTAAAGGTTAACAACAGAGCCAAAACTATTAGCCTAAATTCAGTTGCTATTTATTTTTAAATATAATAATCAACACTCAAATAACATAATACGCAAACATGTAAACTTCACATAAGGCAGTTTTTGCAATAACTTCTAAATTCCAATTCATTGTTGAAATATAATCATTTATACAGTGTCTGTCATTTTCATGACAGGTTTATTTAAACATACATGAAATAATCAAGACATCACTAACAGGTTAAGTAGAATATAATGAATATAATGGCTAATATAGTGCATATATTTAGTGAAAGAGTTGATTTCTCTAGTGAATAAAATTCTGTGAACACTGAATGACTGTCTGAGGTAAATGTGATGGTACATGACATTGTTTACAAGCAGTTATATTGAGGTCTTTCCGCCGTTGAAACACTGATTGAGCGATTACACCACTTATGACATGACAGTAAGTTGTAATGTATCCTCAACATACCTTCAGATGTTCATTCATGTTTATTCTTTAGGAAGAGATGATCGATCGCGTTCACTGATGTTAGCGCCTGCAGTACAGTGATCAGTCACGCCACATTAAAGAGCGCCAAACCGGCTTTCGTGAATTTCGTGATAAAATGGACTGAATACGTAATATGTTCGAGTGGAACTAGGATTGAAGTGTGTTCCGCGCTTAAAAAAAGCCTACTGTTAGCCTAACTGTTAAAGATTGCATTTGGAAACCGTACGGTACACCCGTGCACCGAACCGAAAGCCCTGTACCGAGACGTTCGGTACGAATACGTGTACTGTTACACCCCCACAAAATATATACATGAATATTTTTTAATTTTGTTAAAGTCAACATGTTTTCCATACTGTTTTTCACTAAATGAACACAATTAAAGATACTAAAACATTTAAAAGTTGGCATGAAACAGAAGTTGCGATAGTCTTTTCTTCCCTGTTGTGACTTATATATAGTGAAACGGCTTCTTGAACAAGATCTCCATCAGGAATTGATTGGATCGTTGGTTGGTTGTGGTTTGCTATTGCTGTGATCTCATGTGAGTGACAGGTTGTCCCGCCCTCGCACCAGTAAACACATCCTCAGAGAATAGAAGAGTTGTTGTTGCAAGAGGGAAAGGAAGTACATATTAAAACATCCCTTTTAACTCAATCATACCCACAAGATATGAGGAATGAGAAGCATAATGAAACTATCCTGACATCATTCCCTAATCCCTTAACAAGAAGATTCACAATCCTTTCTTTAAAGATACCTTTTATCACTTTATGTTTTATCGCATTGCATCTGAATAGAACACTGTTTAACAACTTGTCTGAAAAAAGAATTCACAATGTTGCTTACACAGCAAATTTCAGGAGTTGAAAAATCATGAGTTAGACAAAAAAGTGTGAATGAGTTAAATTTGTTGAGTTATTTTTTTTAATTTTGACTACCGTGTGTGTTATTGGATACTCCCTGGCTGTGTTGTATTTTGGCGTTCATTCATTGGTGTTCAGGAGCGTGTTTTAACACTACATCTGGAGTTACATTTTGAGAAGTGCGTCACGACACGACCCTGGTTCTGCAGCACAAATAATGGACTTTCGGCTTCGTCGTGACTGAGGTAGGTAAAAGTGTATATATACAACAACAAAAAAACTATTTCAACATGTTCTATATTTTCTGACAAACACG